>NC_045688.1:8187404-8502404 GCF_003331165.1 Xiphophorus hellerii | reverse complement strand
TCTTTAATATTTTCTTTGCAGGTCTACAGGAAGTTTTTTTTTTTTTTTTATCATCATAGGCCCACCAGTGATCAAGATTCTTAAATTTTCTAAGTCATCCGGTAGTAGGGCTGAAAGTATCAGGATATAAGCATTTCGTATCAGTCGATGTCGATAATTGTTGATTAGTTTTTTGTTTTCAATGTCTAAAAAGTTGTTTTACACAAATTTCACTCCACACTGTTTATTTTTTTATTTTTAAGTAGTTATGAGGCAAAACCTTAAACTGCTTCTGCGTTTTTTACTCAGCCGGGACCGTTGCTAGGCAACCAAAGAATGTGTGAGTTGCTAGGTAACCAGAGAAAGTGTGAGTTAGATGAGCAGCTAAAGCTTTTCCTCTGCCTACATTTCCCAGAATGCTGTTCAGTTCTTGATCAGCGTTCAGTGAAATTATTAGACGTTTAATTATCTACTGATATTAATCACCTGTCTATTGGGATACATATTGTTATTGATTTATTGTCCAAGTTTAGATGTAGGTGATAAAATGCAAAAACACAAAAATTTTACCAAGGATTTTGGTTCCATTTTGAGTGCGAATATCTTAGTACTCTTGAAATAAGACATTTTACCAGGTTATAAATGAGATAATCTGCTAGTGAAACTAGTTCTTTTTCATAAAATTCAAGAATTATTGACTTGGAACAAGCTAAAAGCTACTTGTAATTTAGTTTTGTCTTAATTCAAGTGTACTGAGATATTTGAACACAAAACTAAACCAAAGACAATTGGTCAGTGTAGAAAACACTGCAAAACTGCAACACTGCAATTTTCTGCTGTAGCAACAGAAAATTTAATAAATTTAGGTTAATCTAATTATACAAAGAATTGAAGATGGGAATGTTGTTTGTCGATGCTTATTCAAACCAAAGACCGTGGGAGGTTTCAATTTGAATATATGTATTAAACAAAATAGCAAAGAAAGGCTGGGATTCTCCATCTTTTGTTGTATTTATTGCAACCAGAGGTTGACAGATCATTCAAAAATTGCACTAGTATTGAAAAAGCAGCCATTCCAAATAATGGATGGACCAAATTATAACGTTAAGTGGAAATTTTGGTATTTTAAGAACCAAAATGACAATAGTTCATATGAGTAACAAAAAATAGCAAAATCAGGCAAAAGAACATTTTTCAAATCCTTTTTTTACTCTAAAAAACTGCAGGTGTGTGTCTGCGTCTGGTGAATTTTTGGTTAAAACATGTTTGTTCTTCATTCAGTGGGTCGAGAAAACAGAAATTTTACTCAAGTAAGAGGAGAAATACTTCATAATAAATTAACTCAAGTAAAAGTAAAAAGTACAGCATAGTAAAAATACAGATGAAGTAATTTTTTTTCAAAAAAAAGTAAACGCAACTAGTTACTACACAACTCTGTAAATAGCACTGTACCAAAGGAATGGAATAATAAAGAAACCATAACGCCAACTAATTCTTTAATTTCATCTGATATCAAAAGCTACGTGGTGGAAATATGGATACAACTGGAAACCGAAACCAATGTCAGACTTGTACGAGAGTCGATACGTCATAATAAAGTTACTGTAACTAGTATCCAGTATTCGTGATTACACATGATTTTGGCCCGGTTCTCTACAAATAATCCCTGCAGATAAAAATCTTCCAAGTGAATTTCATTGCGCCCTTCTTCTCCTTTCCTCTGCCCTGACGGTACCGCTTCTAACCGAACAAACGGCGTGTTTATCAGATCAATCTCTCCTTTCTGCGGCGCACGCGTCCGACAGACGCCCCGCTGCAGCACATCTGAGACCGCTGCGCGTTTCCTTTCATGCGCAACACTTCACTGTGACCGCCTGGAAGCAGGCAGAGTAGGAAAGCGTGCCTCTGATTACAGTGGGCTCCCTCTGAGCCGTGACCCCGCCTGACCTCGGCAGCGCTCCAGATCTGCTGACGGGGGCGGGTCTTCCTGCGGGCCAACGTCGAGGCGGTGGGGGGGCGTTGCTCTGTGAACAGTTTCCTCGTCAAGTTGCGGCCTGTAATTTACCTGGCAGCTCGTTCAGCATTACGTAAGACGTCCCAGAGTTGCTACGGCCGAAGAGAAAGCTGTAAATCAGTGTGGAGGAAACGGGCCTGGAGGAATTTTATTTATAAAGATCCTAATCCTTTGTATTCATCTTTAAAAGAAACAGAAAAGGTCAGATGATGCGTGGCTTTTCCTTCACACTTGGTAGAAGTTGTTTTAGTTTTTTTAGTCCATTTTTTACTGCTACACCTTTAAATAAACGGAAGAGTCAAGAAGATGACGGTCTAATTATCAACTCTTGCTTTAAGTGAATTCATCCCATGTGTGACATCTTTGGATTTATCATAGTTTTAATATTTTATTTTATCTTTCTTGTCCTAATGAGGATACTGTGTTTGAGTCGGTGCTTTGGGGAATCTTGTAAAACCTCCTCCAGCTGTGAAGGCAGCATTATGCTGTGTGGAAAACAGACTGATGCACTTCATGAAATCATGAGGAAATTTCGAGAAATACTGAATCAGTTTGGGTGCTAACAGTTCTAACAAACGGACATTAGCCGTGTTTTTATTACAAATATGCTCAAAACGTTGTTTATATTCCACTAATATAAAAAAAACACAGTTTTGCAATTGCTATTTGCACAATAAGTAATTAAAAAAACATGCTACGACGTCATCCTCCTACCACTTTCTGTTGTCTTCTTGTTCTTCTTCATAGTTTGCGCCACTAGCGACATCCGATTGTAGATCATGTGACTCATTGCGAAAAAAGTGCCAAAACTTTTTATCAAGAGAGTTCTTTTTAAAAAAAATTTAAAACATGTTTCTACTAAGCAAATTTATTTTCTAAATGCCAAATTGCATAATTATATAATCAATGGAAACGCAGCTAATTAGGCTAATAACTATAGAGGAAGAAAAGTTCTGATTTCAGTTTCTTACTAAATATGTGAGCAGATCTTAAAACTGAAAACTGTAGCAAAATACTGTGAGAGGTTTGTGACCAAAGTGTCAAACTTTGCTACATGATTATTAAACTTGTGGGATAAAATAGTGATTCCTGTGGATCTTTAATCTGCAGCAGTTCATCCCTATGAAACCAAAATCCCCCAGAGCGTTTACTGCGCTGATGCATCACTGGTGGGGCATTAAGCCCCTGCAGGTGGAGTCCTGTCTTATTCCGAGGGGATTCGGGAGCAGATGCCCCTGGAGCCGCCTCGCTGTCGTGTCGGCCATCTTGACCGGACAGCTGAGTGCCACCTTCCTGTGTCCTCCTCCGGTTTGTTGCCTCAAGTGTTTTTTGCTTCAATTTTCATGTCGAATCGTTTTATTTGTATTTCTGTTCTCACTTAGTGTCACTGTATATATGTTTTTTTGTATTTGTTTTTTATTTTTCTGCTGCTGCTTTGGTGTTCTCCATAATCGTTCATCCATTTTATGAGGTATTTTTAGTATATTGTTGCAGTTTATACACAATGATTATTTTAAGCGTGTGTAGCACTTATAGAGGAGATCTCAAGTTTTCACAGGAGTCCCTGTAGCTGTTTACTTTTTAGATTTTACCCTCTAACAGATTTGTTTGCTTTTGGTTAAATAATAGTGGATTTATGTTGAATTGAGAGCGGGTACACTGCAAAAACACAAAATCTTGGCAAGTATTTCTGTCTAGTTTCTGCTGTAAATAGTTTGGTACGCTCGAATTAGGACAAAACTTGAAATAAGTTGAAAAATGTATCACGATAAAAGGGCTTAATATCGGTTGATATCGATAAATTTTTATTCATTTTTTGTTTTAAAAAACTGAAATTCCTTTTACATAACCTTTTCTGTTTCATCCACAATTCCCTCTCGAACTCTTCTACTCATTTTCTCCTGTCACTTTTTCGATCTTTAAGCAGTTATGGTAAAACGTGAAACTGCAGCTGTGACAGTTACTCAGCAGGTTGTTGCTAGGTAACCATAGAATGAGTGAGTGAGTTGCTAGGTAACCAAAGAGTGAGCGATTCAATTTCTGCCACCAACTTTGTTTAGCTTTGCGCGAGAGGTTGAATGTCAAACTCGTTTTAATTTTGGGCCAAATCAAAAACCTGAATGTTCTTAAAGGGCCGGTTGTACCAGAATGTATTAATAAAACCCTTTAAACTTTTAAATTATTAATAAATAGCTTTGTTTCAACTTTCAATAAGTGTTTCTTAAGATTAAATATTGAACATCAAAATTAGAAATGTTTGGAAGGAATTTCTAAGATATTTGCACTAATGTGACTTTTTATTATTCACCTTATTAATCATTTGACATCAAGTAAGACTGAGGCAGCAGTCACTTAATATTTTTAATCAATTTTGAGAAAACATTTCAGTAAGATCATAGAAAAAATGTGGGGATTTGTTGATTTAGTGTGAATTTTGAGAATTTGTGAAAAACAGTAGGGACTTATTGACGTAATTTGGAATCTAATGGGCCACATAAAAAGCTACAGCGGACCGGATTTGGCCCCCAGACCTCGAGTTTGACAAATGTAACTAAAGGCTTTGCTTTTCCTACATCTCCCAGAATGCTGTTCAGAGTGAAATAATTGAATAGTCAGCCAAAAATTACCTATTGACATTGATCAAATGTTTATTGTGATATTGATTTATTTTCCCTTTAACTCTAGCTCTAAGCTAACTTACGAGTAACTTTTAAGCAAGAAATAGAAACCTAATATTGTTTTTCTTAAAGTACAGACTATTTTGCTTATCACAAGACATTTTACATCTTACTTTTTCATCAATATAAAGGAATTATTCCTTAAAACAAGTTACTTGTACGTTAGTTTTATTTTAATTTAAGTGTACTAAGACATTTGCACTAGAAACTAGACTAAAACTGTTTGTAATATTCTGTGTTTTTGCAGCGTCTCAGATTTTCATGTCCGTTGCTGTGGCTGCGCTATCAGAGCGCTCGCTGCCTGAACACCTGCAGCGATGGTATTATGCGAGGTTTTTGATCTGCTCTTATCGTTTGAGGCCGGTGGGGCGGCTCGGGTCAATCAGAGGTGGGAGAGAAACGCCGTCTCAGGAAGACGTCCGGTCTGTGATCATTGAATCCTCTGGCTTGCTAAGCACTCTTTGAAGGTCGAAGCAGAGTTTCTGAAGCGTGTGGATGTAGATCAGATCTGCTGGTGTTTCTGATTCTCCTTTTGTCATTTGAAAACATTTTTAATCTCTCTGGACTGAGTCATGCACATAGAGTGGGACTTTGGAGATATATGATCTTGGGTGATAGTTCTATGTATTATTTTCTTTTAATGTGCTTTATAAAAAAAAAATTCAAATTCTGGTTCAATAGAAACTTGATTTTAAAGCTACATACATCACAACTTTATCTCAGATACAACAGTAAGAATTTTGAAGTTGATATTTGGTTGTTGTAAAGTTCTGACTGACTGATAGAAATTATACAGCTCTGGGAAATACCACCAAATATTGATTTCTGAACTCTTTCTGAGTTAAAACATTAGTATTGTTTCTAAATAAATATGAACTTGTTTTCTTTGCATTGTTTAAGGTCTGAAAGCTCTGCATCTTTTTTGTTATTTTGACCATTTCTCATTTTCTGCTAATAAATACTAAATTCTTGCTTGGAAATTCAGAGGCATGTTGTCAGTAGTTCATAGAATAAAAGAACAATGTTCATATTACTCAAACATAAACCTATAAAACGTAAAATCAGAGATACTGATCATTTTAGTGGCCTCTTAATTTATTTCCAGGATAGATGTGTAGCTGTCTAGTCGAAACCCATTTTTAGATAACTGGAATGTAGTTACAGATAGTCAGTTGAAAGCAATTTTATGTTAAAATGACCTGCCATACATGGCCTAGAGACCGCAGTAGCAAACCGGATAAAACGGAAAAGAGAAAGAGGAAACCAGCCCAACGTGAAATGTCCCAGTACTCCCAGTTAGCCAATCCAGGCCTGAGATTCATTGAGACGCACAATGGAAACCAGCTTCACATTACCGCAGAAGCTAACATCTTCCTCAGCTAGGTGTAATGGTTGAGAACAGTTTTTAATATTAATGTTTTGTTGCGCCCAAATCTGACTTCAGTCAGCTCATCACCAAAATGAAATGTTCAAAATACAAATGGAAACAAAGGAAAAACTGGTGAACATTAAAAAAAACTGTTATTGTTGTAATGCTTGACGCCTGACGTCGTCCATCGATGACCTGGAATTGAAAACCGATTCCATGTATCTCTAATCTGTTGTATAAAGTCTATGTTGGATCAGATTTACGTATCTAGCTAAATAAATTAGCATCAATATTTAATAACTGATTTTATTGTTTCTCAGACTTTTGTTTGGTTCTGAAGCTGAAGGAACCAAAGAGACGACGACTGGAGGAAAACGTCACAACGTTTAACTGAAAACAGGAAACCAGAGAGACAGGTGATGAGCGCCAGGTGTGCTGCTTCACTGATCACACGTGTGTGGCGACGTTCAGAAAATCATGACAGAAACATCTTTGGTTCATGAAAGCTACAACATTAAACTTTATTTTAATGTAGTTTTTTTTATATTAAAACAGAAAAGCGAAGCCACAAGTAAACAGTTTAATCCCAGTGTTTTCCTTCTTCTGCCCCGGGTTAATTTGAGTTTCCAGGTTGTTTTCAAAACGTTTTTAAATAATAAATCGGTTAGAGCCTCGTCTCATTTCTGAGGCCTGCAGACCAGATGCTTGTTGAAGCACAGATGAGCTTTTTGGATGAATCCTCCTCTCCCTTTTTACACACGCAGCCCTCTTGTTATGCTTTTTAAACATTGAGGTGCAGACAAAAAACCCTTAAAACAATAGAAAATCTTTAAAAACGTAACGGATGTTCCACTGATTTGACATCAGCCATCTAAAATCGTCTCTCAACAAATTGGATCAACGGAAGATTCTGAGAATTAAGACGCAATCTGTCGAAAATTGATCAGGAGAAAGCGAGATACTTGGAGACAAAAAAAATCTCTGTAAACACTGACGCTTATTTTCATCTTCTCCTGCTGAGATAATTTGTTTCCGGAACGGATCAGGTCTGATCTGCAGAATAATATCCAACCCACAGATCCAAAACAGACGCCAAGAAGAGTTTCTTCTTCTTCTTCTCCAAACTGTTTACCTTCTTCCTCCTCCAAAAATACGATGACCTGAGTTATTTGAGGATAAGCCGAGCTTCTCCCCCTTGCCAATTTGAGGGTGTGTGTGTGTGTGGGTGTGCGTGGGTGTGTGTGTGTGTGATTCTGCAGAGAAAGTTTGAGTTATATAAGTCCTCCACCCTTTCAGGGTATGCAGGGCCAAATCAGCACATTCAGGACAGGAGGAGTGGAGGATCCTTCTGGAAAATCCTTAAACTGAAATATTAATACTCTGCTTCCAGAAAAAAAAAAAAAAATTAATTGCCCAAATTGATTTTCCTTTCCTGCAGAAATGTCCAAAATATGCGCAGTACATTAACTTGAGAGGAATCTGCAACATGTCAGGACGGAAGAGCACATAAATATAACAACTTCTTGGTTCTGGTTCTTTTATTTTCTTCTGTGAGGAGAGATTGGGAGGATCTGAGGCTCATTAGAGGATGGAGCTGTCTGCGGCTTTCTGAGGAACTTACTGTGTGTGTTTTGGTGAATAATGAGGTGAGGCGATGCCAGTAAATTAATCTCTCAAACTGCCTGAAGTTACTTTAATGGAGCTTTTTGTCTCAAGAAAACATTTTCTATCTTCAAAGAGAAAAACAGCTTGGAAAGCAAAAAGAAGCTTTGACTGCACAATTATTCCCCATTTTCTCTTCTTATGGTGTGACACAGTTAAAAGATTAATAATAGCATATCGATATCTTTGATTTACATTATCTGATTGGTCAAAACTTGGAAAGTATTGCTGGAAAGGGAAACCAAGAAAAAGAGGAGATGCATCAGTTTCATTCATTTCATTTTTACAAAGAAAAATCCAACATAAAATCCAACTGAGCTTTAAAATCATCCGTCTAATATTCCCCTAATCTAATCCCAGTTTAACGTACTTTTAAATTAGCGCCGATGTTTGTATTTGTGTTTGGTTACATAAAATGTTTACAGCGCTCTCTAATGACAGCTCAGCTGATTGTCTGTTAAAGGTGTTTACGAGCATTTAGATGTTTATTTCCCTGTATAATCTGATGTGAAGGTGACGTCTGCGCGCTTTTAAGAAAGCGAATAAATAAGTTAAAATAATTCAGAAATGCTTCATAAAACAGACTTTGCTTTGAGCCTGCAACTCATATGAAACATGTGGTTGAAGCAGCTCCATATAAGTGCTGGTTTTCTCCCACTGTGGTCCAGTTAACCCAGTATCATGGTGCTCTAATTACCCAGTTTGGTTTGGATTCAACTCAGAAATTTTAAACATGCATGTGGGATTCAGTCAATCAGCAAAGAGCAAACTACAAGATTTATCCCGATTTTATTTATTTTTTCTCCGCTCTTATTTTAACTCCCCTGACATCCACATGCGTCTCTTCGTCTCTTCTTCTCCTCCAAGTATATATTTACAGATGTTCTATGTATATCTGCTGCTAAATGCGTGGATGAGGTCAGGCGTAGGAACCAGACGGCGGGCGACCTTCCCGTCCACATCTGCGGCCGGGGCCGTTCGCTCAGGAGGAACCGAGGCCTCAAACGTAGAAAAGAGCTGCTTTATGTTTACAAGAGCTTCTCTGACTGACCCAGCTTACTAATTGGATGGTATTACATAAGCTGGAGTTCCCCAGTGCCCTTAAAAAAGTTGCAGCGTATGAGGCTGGCAGTCTATTAGAGCAGCAAATGTTTAGCAGCGGGATGAAAAAGGAGGAAAATGTCTATTTTCTTTTAGTTGCACTGGTGAATCTGCGAAGCAGCTTCCTGTCAGGTTGTTGTTTTTTAAAGCGTTAAGCCTGATTGCGTCCGGTTTTAATTGGCAGCAGCGTTTTTCTCAGTGGACAGTGGATTTTTTTCCCAGCAAACATTTTAAAACATACACCTTTTATAGGTTTTAACGTTATCACCACTTATTGAAGGCATTTAAACTGGTTTTTTTTTAGACAAAATGCTGCAGTAATTGTGGAAAACTGACGTTAAGTAAATGTAAAGAGATGCTGCAAAGGAGTTTTAGGTTTTCATAATCATTTTGTTCTGCAGTTTCTGAACGTTTATGTGGTCTCGGAGAAATTTACAACAAGTTGTAAATGAAAAAGGAGTTTTTGAACAGAGATTAAGCTTTTACGTCCTAAATTTCAAATCTCCACCTGGATATTTTTGGCTTATCTTAATTGTACGAAGTTCTTTAAATGTCCTGTGAGTAAATATATTTTCCCATTTCTCCATAACTTGAACTTCCAGTATCTAGCGGTTGTTTTCATTATTTACCGTCTATTAAAAGAGTGTTTCATCAAATTAATTTCACTCCCTGCTGCAGCGGGAATGAAATTGCCGTAATAACCCGATATTGGCTGAAAGCGCAACGTCTCCCCTTTCAGAAACTGAAAAAAATGTTCAGATAGCGCAAAGTGTGGCGGAGTTACGGGACTGCAAATTTTGCTGGATCGTCGCCGACATGTTCAGTCTGGAAGCTCATTAAACTGCTTTTTTAAACAAAATACTGCAATAATTGTGCAAAACTGATTTTAAATAAGTATAAAGAGGTTTAAACTGAAAGATTTATAGGAAATCAAACATTTTTGTGAAGATTTGCTTGTCAAACTTAAGGCCTGGGGGCCAAATCCGGCCCGTTGTACGTTTTTATGAGGCCCAATTAACTCTAAGGACACATAAATAGAGCTTTCAAGATTACAGTTATGTACTTAAATTTTATTTTATCAGTCAAATCAAAGCAGTTCTGATCTGTATTCTGCCAGGTTACGTGATGTTGAAAAGATGTTCAACATTATTTAACTTTTAGAAGCATTTATTGAATACCGAGATAGCTGTTATTAATATTTTAACAATTTGTTAATGGATTTTATCAATGCATTCTGGCACAACCGGCCCTTTAAGAGCATTCATGATATTGATGTACCCCAAAATCAAGGAGTTTGACTCTCATTTTTTTAAAAAACAACTAAAAATGGATCCAAGAAATAAAATAAAACAGAATACCTGGAGGCGACTAAAAGCTGCAGAGCGTCGTCTCGAGGAAACCTTGATCAAAACGGATTTGGTCACAGAAAACTTCCTGCTCCTGTAGATCGTAGCGCTGGACTCGGATCTCCTCCTCTAATATTTTAACTCCTCTCTGTAATCAATTGCTGAGCAGCAAGGTTTTGTATTTTTTCATGTCTTTGGATTTGGTTCATTTGTTGCGGCAGCCTCCCAGCTACTCTCTCCTCACAGTACCGCACTTCCTGTTGCATCCAAAGCGAAGCTATCGCACGCGGCTGATCTTAGCAGGACGTGGCGCGCATAAATCAGCTGAAAATAGGAAATAAACCTCAATATCCTGCTGGCGCTCTGTGTTAAAATCATAAATCCCTTTTATTCCTTATCGTTTTCATTCAAAGTTGCTTAGAATATCAGCTGAACAATGGGTGAAGTAGTTTGGCTTTTGATGCTTGCTTTACTTTAAAGTGAAAAAGAAAAAAGTGTAGATAAAAAAGCAAACATTTCAGACAGCAGGTATTAGCTTTTGAAGTTTTACACTAAAACCAGTAATGAGAGCTGAAACAAACTGTTGCTTTAAGAAAATGTGAAAAGCTGCTTATTAAGCTCATAATTGTGTGTTTTATTAGTGGAAACAAGTGTAAGTGTTCATAAATGCTTCCTGTGGTCCATAGCAGGGGTTTACGTTAATTTGGCAAAAGAAACGCTGGTGAATTTCAAGCTAAAGCTGCAGTTTTTTTAGAGGAAAAAGTTAATTCAATTGTAAAATATGCAAACATTTAGAGGATTTAAACAGCTACATGTAATTTCTGTGAAAGCTAATGCCAATTGATAGCAAAAAATCAGAGTGTTTTTGTTTTATTTTGTAAGCTTTAAGAAAAAACTGTTAGTTTATTGCCTTTGAGACTTGGATTGTGTGAAAGGAAATCAACTTTCCTGTGTTTTAATCTAAAAATGTGCCAACAGAGATGAAACCGAGGCAGACTCATTACGTTTTCAGCCTAATTTCCACTATACATCTCCTGCAGTGTTTTATGAACAGGCCTGAATATTTCATGACTCATTACAAGATTGTGCCTAAATTTGCAGCAGGTCCAAATTCATTTTGTCAAAACAGATTGAATTATTGGAGAAGATAACACGGGCTGGTTACTGGGGCTTAAAGTCTTTTTTGGCGGAATGACGGTATTTGGGAGGAAATATTTACTTTACTATAAATTCAGTTTTTGCTGTCAAACAGATTCGAAGTTAAGTGAAGCTTGTTAATTTGTAGCAGCTACAACAGATACATAATATCTGAAGGAAGGACATATCAGATATATACCTCTGACCACTAGATGGCAGAGTGCTTCCAGTATGTGTTGAATATGCATCATCAGGCATTAGTTGTATACTTATTCCATCTTGGTTGTGTCGTGGTTTGACAGAAGTTTGTAACAACAGTCTACTACACTGTAAAACATTTGAGCTGCATTTAGTTGTGTCTACTGTCTTCTACTCTTTAAGTCAAATAAATCTTTAGATTTTGAAACTAAATCTGTGAGTTTGTGAAAGATAAACTTACAGAAGTAAGTTGTTAGCTTTTTATTATTTTTGTTAACGCTCAAAGAGTTGAATAAACTAGAGTTTTTAGGTTAGCACTTAAAAAACTGAAAGAAGAAAAAGACAGGAGTGGGAACTATTTCCCAGAATGCTTAGCGGCATGTTGTTGTATCCTGAGATGGAAGTGCGTTACGCTGATCTGATTCTTGTGTGTTATTAAGATAAACGTTTATTTTAATATCCTGTTCACACTAAATGTTTTTGAGCTGAATTCATTGTGATTAATAAAATTCATTACCATTGTAACTATCTCTGTTACAGTGCTGTATAAAGGAGTTTTAGGCTTTCATCATTGTTTTTTTCTGGAGTTTCTGATCTTATATTTGGTCTTTTTTGAGTTGTAAATGAAAAGAAAACTGTTTTTTTTTTCAGGAGATTAAATGAAATCTGTAGATTTTTACAATTAGAGTCTGTCAAAGAATACATCACAGTATCATCAGCATAAAGATGAAATTCACAGTTCTATAATAGCAAACAGAATTGACTCCGGAACAGAACCCTGTGGAACACCTTTGGAAATGGGCAAAGAAAAAGGCTCAGTGTTTCCTATTTATTTTTTCACTCTGTAATCTATCAGAAAGCTAGTTTTCGACTCATAGCTATTTTATTAAAACCAAATGACAACTGTTGTGGTTGAACCGAGTCGTCAGTGGTGTCAAAATCATCAGAATGTTCAAATATTTTTGCTGCAGTGGGACTAGTTGTTGCTTTTATGCTTTAAATATAACATAATATTGCAGAATTTTGTCCAAAAACTCATAGAAGACGAGGTGAATTATGTCTCAAATCTGTTTTTTCACTCTAAAATCAGCTGATATGATCAGAGTTAAAAAGACAAGGTGATTGGTACTCGACAGTAAATTTGTCAGCTTATGAAACAAAGACACGTTTACTATCAGAGCTCAAATGACCTAAAAGAAACCTGAAATAAACCAGCATTAAATACATTTCTCCTTTTCACCAAAGCTTCATTTTTCTCACTCACAAATTATGTGGAAATGGACTCATCGCTCATTTGCACATAACTTCAGAAATATGTTGGCACTCAGGAAAATAAAAAATCATCACAAAAACACAATGTAGACACTTATTCCTGCAGAAGAACAGACATGGCATAACAATTACCCGGCTGGTATTATTATTTATCCCTCAAATCGCAGCTTTTATAAATAGAAAGAGCCTGAGAAAGTTCTGGCAAAGCTTCTCCTTCATTGCAGGTGTTTTGCAGGGGATAAGAGGCTTTTTTAGGGTTCATAAGCTGTGGCTAAATGCTTCTTTTTTTAAATGCAAAAATATAGCCGCTCATAAATGTTTGTTTACCTTCCTGGCTCCTTAGTCAAGTTAACGCCACCCAGGCGACGTCTGTGTCTGTTGCGTAACCTGGATGTGTAAAATCATCCGGTTAATGAAGAAAGTCTATTAAAAATGAAACAATCCTCCTTTTTTTTTCAGCTTCTGGCTGCGGTGCAACATCTGGGAGGAAAACACCAGATTAGCTGGAACAGTTCACTGCATCATGACTCTGCAGGAAGAGAGATTAGCTTTCCAGGAACCTGTGAAAACACTGCTTTTTGTCTTTTTACAAAATGAGACACAGATTTAAGGTGCAGGAGAAAAAAACGAGAGGACAACAAAAGAAGAGGAGCCTCTTTAAGAGGTACAGTAATACTGCTGAAAGGCTAAAAGGAAGCAATGCATTCGAAATGAAGGGTTTTCAGGCGCTGCAGTCGAATAAGATCATCCCCAGTTGTTCCTCTGAGCTTCCCTGAGCTGTACTGACTTACTTTCAAATCAAATTATTTATCCTGCAGCCTCATCAGGGCACCTAGAGCAGGGAAAGTAGAGCCAGGTTGGAGGTATTGTGCAAAAGCCCTGTGGAGTGTTCAGTAATTTATTGGAGCTGTTTTTCCTGTGAAATGAAATAGTTTTCTCCTTTTCTGGTTTGAAAATAAGGGAAACTAATAATGTGGGACTCTCAAGATGGCTGCCACTGTTCACGAACAAACTATGATTTGGTCACACAACTGCAAAGCAAATTAAAAATGAGCAAATAAACGTACTCTGATTTATTATTATACTAAACCAAACTGAATTATATCATTTGAAAATTGTAATAAATAAAAATGAAAATATAAAATTAAAATTCATAAGAATTAACTGTAAAATAATGGAAATTCAAATGCTTGTGTTTAAAAATGCATGTGCTGTACTTTGCATTTTAGACTTATTCCCAATATTATGCAGTTACATAATAATCCAATAAATTATTAAGAGGTAGATGATATGAAGACAGAAATAAAACTATGTTAGCTTAGTCATTATAAACACACAATTATTTGAGTCATTATTTTATAAATTCAACATTAAAACAGGTTTTTATCTCTTACCACTATTTTCTTTGCGCATACATTTCTCATGCGATAAATGTTACATTTGGTCAGTTTTCATGCTGAACTAAATGTTGAAATATTAAAATAAAACTACTAAGTAGTAGAAGATAAAAGCTATTTTCCTAAATGGCGACTATAGGACAAACAGTACAGGTTTGAATCGGTAAAGACTTTATAGATTTGATAGAAAAATTTTATTTCATTAGTTAAAGACTTAAAAGAGACTTGTGAACATCTTTGAGGCTAACATGCTAAGTATCCAACAATATTATGCAGTAGTTCATTTATTTTAGCTTTTGTTGTTAAGCTAATCTCCTTTAACCTTTATTTTACTAAACATATTTACATGTTTTACATTAAGTAAATTCTAAGTTTTGCATTTCTAGTTTTTTTCTGTTCACATTAAATATTTGGTTTGCTGTTAATGAGTGATATGTAGCAAAACGTCTAGGATCTTTTAGTTTTAAGGCTACATGCTAAGCTAACCGCTTCCTAGCATGTTTAAAGTTACTCACATTACATTAAACTTGAACTGCAACGTATTCAACCTTGGTCCACTTTCCCAGTAAATTACTTTAGCCTCATTGGAAGAAAACAGTGGCAATTTGCTGTTGTTGTACCTGCAAAAATAAATATTAATAGTGGCCATTAATTTCAAATTTAGAGATTGACTGGAGTCATTATTTCCAAATCTTGACAGTCAGGGGTGAGCTGGATAATTAATGTGAATGTTTTGACACATTCGTACTCAGCAGCTCCAACGGTGCGTATTAAGCAAGAGGAGACATCTGATAATATCAGCTCAGTCTAATCCTCATTTATATGATAATTAAACCTGGCTTTACATCAGGCGTCGCCTCATTTTCATGGTCGCAGCTGTAAATGATTCTCAGCACGATTAAAACTCATTTTCATAGAGATAGTTTGATTTTTTTTCAACACCACACCTGGAAAAATGGCACAAAAACACAGATAATAACTGCTGAATATAGTTAAAATCTCCCTGCAACTGTAATTGATGCAGATATTGTTTTTTCTTGGTTATTTACAGCCTTACCAAGCGCAGCAGAGTTTAATTAATTGCTCTGAATTTTCATTCTGTGCCCTGTTTTTTATTTTTCCTTTGCTTTATTTTCTTGACTAGCAAACCCTTTCAAAGGTTTCCGTTATTTGAAATAATTTCCCATATGACATTTTGCTATTAAGACAATTTTATTTCAAACTCATAACTCATAACCAAGGGATACTGAGCTGTATTTGGTTAGGAGTCAACTTTCAGGCTCCCTAATGAGTCTAAAACCAATGTTTACTCTTCGTTTAGCTCGTCTTTTTCATCTTTACTCTTGCTCTGATGCTGCTATTTGCTGAATTATATTTGCACCATTTGAATGGCTTTCAAATGGTGGTTCTTGGTTTTCCTAGAACTGATGTTATTCCCGAAAGCGATGAAACTAACCCAAATGTTTTGTAATACATCTGCTATATTTTATTGCAGCATTTTTGCAGAAAAGTTCAACTGAAAAGGAGGAGGATAAAACAATTCAAGAACCTTCACATCCTTTTTCTTTATTGAGGCACTTTTGATTAAATCTATCTTCACTCTGGCTTTTATATTCTTTTTTTTGTATTAGAACTTGTCAGTACATTCGCTCATGTCCGTACTGTTCTACTTATTCTATATTTCCTCTAAAGTTCATTTAAAACTGAAGTCAGATCCTTGTTTGTGCTCAGAATCCTGGCCAGTAAAACTGATTCTGATTCTAATGACACTTCTAAAATAAATAAGGAAATAAATAAGTCAAAGTTAAAATACAACACTTATAAAAAGAAAACAGAGCTGCCTCAGTTACCGACGGCAACAGAAAAAAGGGGGAGGAGCTGTCAGTTACCGGTTACTATGGTGACCACCAACTGCCAAGAGCAGCGCAACAAAACTTGAAACGCCAATAAATGTCTGAAGAAACAACTTGTTGACTAAACAAAAGAAATTCAAATAGTATATAAACAAATTTTGATGAACTTCACATTTATAATGTTAAAATAAAACCTCAAGAAAGGATGGACCCATGTGTTTTGGTGTTTTAATTATGATTATATAAACATATAATCATAATTTAAAGGGTTAGCTAAGGACTGTGTAAGCAGAGATAAAACTTTACAGATTAGTATTACTATGAACCGTTTAAAATCTGCATCTAGAAAATATCTGTTGCTTAGAGACAGAGAGACATTGTGAAGAATCAGTGTTGCTACGGCAACATGCTTTTACTCTGGAAAGATTCTTTGTTTTTACTTTATTGCCTTTTGGTTAGTTGTTCTGTATTCAGATTTAGGATCGATTGGTAGTTTAAATAATTTTCCAGTAGTTTGATTCATAATCCAGATGTTTTCCACATATTGATACATAAGTAAATAGTTAAATCTCTTTTTAAATGATCCATCATTTACACACGTTTGGCATTATTCTTCAGCACAACTCAGAATTTATTCTGTATATGTGTTTTAGTTTAATCCTTTTTATGTGATTTTTTTTTAAACAGTGTTTATTGAAGTGACCATAATGTGATTTGTTTTTTATCAGGAATGACTCAGTTATACCCCAAAGCTATTTCTTACAAAAAAAAAAGTTAGAAAAGGATAAATAAAACAACAAAGCAGAATAAATAAAATCAAATAAAATCCAAAAAAATAATAAATGTGTCCTAAAACTGACCCTACGTAGGGGACTAGTATGAAGTAGAATGAACACACATTAAAATAAGAAATAAAAATATTAGAAAAAGAAATCTGAGTATATATATTTACATAAATATCATTAATACAATTTTTCTATAAAAATATATTTAAATAATATCTTATGTTTATACTTTAATTGCTAGATTTATCTATTATAATGGTAAGAATGAAAAATTATATTAATATAATTTAAAAATAATTAAATAAAACTAAATGCATTTAAAATGAAACTGATTGTTTTAGCCAATACTTTTAGACAAAGAAAATGTATGAAACTAAGAAAAAAAAGCATTCTTAGTTGTGAATATTTTTCAAATTATCACCTAAATGGCCTTAATTAAAGTATTATTTACTTCTGATCCCATAAATTTTAGAGTAATCTGCGGAAGAAGATTAGGACCAAAAAAGAAAAGTATTCTGACTTTTGATCTCAGGAGATTAAAGTCAAAATTCTGAGAAAAATGTCAAAATTATAATTTTTTCAGTGTCCCTAATCCTCTTCCTTAGAAACCAGAACTCG
Source organism: Xiphophorus hellerii (assembly GCF_003331165.1). Lineage (NCBI taxonomy): Eukaryota > Metazoa > Chordata > Actinopteri > Cyprinodontiformes > Poeciliidae > Xiphophorus > Xiphophorus hellerii. The sequence goes on along the minus strand of NC_045688.1, from coordinate 8,484,995 downwards.
GCAACAAATGTAGAGTTCTTAAAAAAAACAAAAACAAAGTAAGTTTGTTTTACAGAAACAACTCCAGGGCAGAAGTGTTTCTGAGCAGCACAGAAATGTCATGTTGTTTTACTCAGAGGAGACAGCGGGTCGATCCTCCTGACTGACATCTGCGGCTGACAGGTGGGCCGGCTGTAAATCATCACAAACTCTCTCTGGTCTGAGATCAAACTGACCCGCTCGGCCTCGTTTCCTGCCACCCCTCCTTCAGTTGCAGCGGAGAGGAAAAGGAAGAGAAACTCGCTGACTTATACACAAACCTCTGCATGAATTAAACATGGAGACAATCCCAGGAACTCTGAGAAGATACACAAACAAGACGGAGAGCGGCGAAAACGGAGGAAGTCAAAATAAGGGTTTGACACGCGGCCCATCCTCTGGGTCGTCCAGAACATGAATTTAAAAAAAAGGAAATTGCAAATCTCCTCTCGGAGATCTAGAAGGTCAAATTCACATCCTCCGAATCTGACGAAAACGCTTTAAAATTCACTACAACAGCGCTGCGGTGCCGTAAACCATTCCCTCAGGTTTCAAACAAACAGACGAATAAAGCAGATGGATCTTATCATCACTGCATCATGGCGTGTGTCATGGCGAGGTGAGTAAACTGCTCCCACGCCGCAACCGTTTTATCATAAATAATCCCAGCAGACACAAATACCACTTATTCAGAAAAAAAACATGTCTGGTCTAGTGAATTAAAATAATTCCTGCAAGCAGAAAACAGGTAAAAGGTGAATTTAATTACAAGGCAGAAGGGCTGAGTGACCCAGTTCTGAAGAGAAACTCCCTCACTGCTGATATTTTCTAACCACATCCTGGCAGGAAGCCTAAATCAGTGGGAGTTCAGGACAGAAAAAAGCCATGACTCAGCCTACAAATACAGAAAAAAGTAAACACATAGGTAAAATCCACGAGTATTCTGACCCATCCGCAAGCAAACCCCCCCCGTCTTCCAGTCGGTGAGCATCTAAATCTGTGACGCAAGAGGCGGATCTGAAAAGTCACAGTTTCCCTGCAGCATCCTCTGCAAACCCTCCTCCGCCGGCTGGCAGGGCTGTTTCCTAGCTACCTGACTCAGACGAGGCTCTGCTACTCAAATTTACTGCGTTACCTTCTAGAAGCGAAGCGTCTGAAATCATTTTCCTCAAACGTGAAGAAAACCTTACAAAAGAAGGACAATTATGTCTGAAAAAACCTTGTTTTCCCTCTCCTGGTCTGTTACAAAACCTCATGAGCCTCACATGTATTTAAAATAACATACCTGAATCTAATTTAGTTTTTCTCAGCAATTACAAACTCTTTCAATAATGGAACAGAAAATTATTTGGATTTCTTTTGTGCCTCGCATTAGAAATAGCCATATATCCCTATTAGTGTACAAAGATTGATGCAGCTGAGGCAAACTAAACCAAATTTACAGAAGTTTAGTAAATCATTTTTGAGTTATTTTGCCTTTGGGATAAGTTGGCTCTATCTACAAAACTGGGGATTTTCTGTGTTTTTATTTAACATAAAAAACCTTATTTTTAGACGTCTAAAATGGCTTGTTTTTGATAAATGTAACCCTTCTATGTTCGTCTCAGGTCCAGTAGGTTGACTTTACAACAGACACATTCCGGTTCACTGCATTTATTCTAACAAAAGAGGAAATCAAGTTGGTGGTTAACATCAGTCCAGCAGCTTCTGCCTCTATACATTAAATAAAATGCAATAAATAACCCTAAACAAACTACAAAGCAATGGCTCCCAGTTAGCAGTTGGTAAAATTAAACGTAGCGAAAATGAACATTAATAATAATAACCCTTAAAAACATACAAAACATAGCTAAATTACGCATGAAACGCTGTATGTGATTAAATGTGTCTAAAATATATGTTAAATTATAACACTTGTTAAGTAAACACAGAACTGACTCCAGTACAGTGGTCCCCAACCACCGGGCCGCGGACCGGTACTGGTCTACTTCCGGATGAACTACTTCCGGATCTTTTATTTTGAAAATCCTAAATCGGATTTTACCGGTTACGCCTTGCGCGTCAAAATTGAGCCAACTTGCAGCAGAATGAGTAACAAAACGACATCGGAGTACTGTGAACCCTTGCTATTTCGCGGTTCACCTTTCACGGCATCGTGCATTGTGTTCTGCATTCTGATTGGCTAAACAGTCTCTCCGCTTCTTCTCTACCTGTGTGTCAACAACGTTGCGGTATAATATGTACACATACGTAAAACAGCTTGCCAAATTTAACATAATCGATGGTGGCATGTCGGTTTATAAGAATCTTTTTGCACAGAAGAAAAAAGAGCGACAACAACTACCGATAACTATGTTCTTCTCTCGAAAAAACACACCTGCACCGCGGGCTTTAGAAGAAAAAACCCCTACAGAGCGGAGTCAGGCTGCAGCGGCTCAGTCAGAAGAGCAGTGAAATACACGAGAGTCACTATTTGTCCTACTGTACTTTTTTTTTTTTTTCATAATCATTTTTTATTTTCTCCCGTTCTAATCCAATAACTCAGGTCGCGGTGGGGCGGCGCTGATCTCCGCAATTCGGGCACGGGAATCCGCCTTCAGTTCATATTAAAATTATTATTTTACAGTACAGTAGTTATTTGTAGAAAAAAAAAAATTCAATGTATTATGGAATATTTTATTGTATAATAATTGTAAAAAAATAAAGGTTCCTACTTCGTGGATTTCGCCTATCGAGGGTTCTTCTTGGAACGTAACAGTTACCGACGGCAACGGAATAAAGGGGGAGGAGCTGTCGGTTACTGGTTACTATGGTGACCACCAACTGCCAAGAGCAGAGTAACAGAACTTAATAAACCAATAAATGTCTGAAGGAACATCTTGTTGACTGAACAAAATAAATTCAAAGAATAAAAAGCACATTTTGATAAACTTCACATTTATAATATTGTTAAAATAAAACCGTTATTCATATATATATATAGACCATATTTACATTTTTTTATCCAATTATAATATTGCATGACACAGGTTGCTTTATTCACATTGTCTATGTTATTGTGCGTTGTTCCCTTTAAAATAAACTTAGTAAATAAATAAACAAAACTATTTAAACTCATTGATAGACATTATTACAAGCTATTTTTACATCCGTTCACAGTAGTAAACCGAAAGTGAAATAAAATCTGCGTATCTGCAGATAAGCACTGCAGAAACACAAAATCTTCCCAAGTAATTTTGGTCTAGTTTCTTAGTACATTGAAATAAGACAAAATTTAATTAAAAGTAACTTTTCAGCAAGATATAGGAGCTATTTTAAGTCAATAACTACTTAATAATGATAAATTGGCAGATTAATCCACTTATAACAAGACATTTTTCCCTTGTTATAAGTGAATTAATTTATCTGCTAGAACTTTTTTTGTCAACATTGAGGAATTATTTACTTAAAACAAACTCCTATATCTTCCTGAAAATTTACTTTTAAGTTAACTTTGTCTTTTTTTATAATGTACTAAAAAACTAGACCAACAACACTTGGTGAGATTTTGTGTTTTTGCAGATGAAAGGAAATAAAGCTGCGATGCTGAACTCGGATTGATTTCTCTTCGTTGGTTTGGTATCCGACACACCTGCACTGTGATTGTCTCATTTTGTTGTAGTTCTGTTCATCTAATTTGGGTTGAAAGCAGAGGAAAGGGGTCGGCGGCGTGGGGCAGTTTGGGTCATTGCGTCCTGCTGACATGAGCGATCATCATTCCCTGTTTAACCTGTAGCTTCAGACAGACAGCGGCCGTATCAGCGCCATCCCACCTGACACCTGTAGTAAAAGGTGACAGAGGTCGAAGGAGGGGTCGCGTTTTTACCGAAGGATCCAGAACTCGACTGACACTCTCATCCGTCACCCGCAGCTATGGGCGACGCGCCTGTGACGGGATGTGACAGACGGAGATGGCGTCCTGATCTGGAGCTCTGACCCGGGTTCTGGAGCGGCCGCCGGCCTCTCCTCGAGTCAGCACCAGCCGTCAGCGCCCCGTCAGCCTGACGGATGAGACGGCTCAGCGTTGGGGGCAGACTGCTCGCACCAGCCGCGCAGCAGAGCAGAGATGCAACTATGGCATTTCTCTAAAGCTGTAAGGCTCTGCAGATTCTCATTGCGCTCTAAGAACTAAAATTAACATAATTCATTCTCATTGTAGACGTCTAAAGTTGGAGCTCCTGTCTGCATGAATGAAGTGAAACCAAAGGAGTCAAATAATGAATTCACTCTTTAAACTGTTTTACCTTAGTTTGCCTGGACAATTAAAGTACAGATCAGAGATATTAAGAAAATACAACAACAACTAACAACCGACAGCTATTAACAACCACCAACAACAACCAAAAACAACCAAAAACAACTACCACCAACAACCATCAGCAACATCCAACCATGAACAACAAAAACCAACAGCAACCAACAACTATCGACAACAACCAACACCAACAACTACCAAGAACAACAACCAACCAACAGCCAACAACCATAAACAACAACCAATAACACCATCAACCACCAGGAACAACAACTACCAACAACAACAACCAACAGCTATCAACAACAAACAACAACAACAATAACCAACAACAACAACCAACAAACAGCAACAACCAGTGCAGGAAGAGGCAAAAGAAGCCCAAGGTGCTTATATAAGGTCTCTGCCTAAAATAGTACTGAAAAAAACTAATCAATCAGGTTTATTTGTGTAGCCCATTTCAGCAGCAAGGTGATAGTAATACAATGCAGTTCATCATATATTTATGAAATACAATCATATAGAAAAGAAAACATAAGCACATCTACAAAGTATTAATGGAAATTAAAATAAAACACGTAACAATGAAAAAAGTGTCAATCCTAATTCTTCAAGAACAGTTTTAAAAAATGTTTAAAGTCTACTAAAGAGTTTACTGTCTAATTAAATTATGTCTAAGTGATAATCCAACATAAATTGGTTTATAATTGTGTAACGGATTTTAAAAAGCCGAAATAAAATGTGATTTATTTGTTATATTCATTCTTACTACAAATTCTCAGTTGGATTAAGGTTTGGACTTTAACTAGGCCACTCCAATCCTTCAATATACTTTAATCTAAGGAAAGTGAACCTCTGCCGTAGTTTCTAATAGCTTTTATTTTACAAATCTTCTCATTATCTCTGTCAAGCTCCTATGTTACTGCTGAAGGCAAACAGGCTCATTTCAAAACACCTTCTCCCATTTTTGCTGTGATTTGTAGCAAGCTGCAAACTTTATTTATGAAGCACTTTCAAACAAACTGCAAAACATTAACAAGGAGATAAAAAAACAAAAAGAAGTTGTCTACCTTTTTTGTTTACCATCTAAATTCTATAGAGTTGTGGTTGCGTAATTATTAACTAATCCAATAACGTCTGGCTGCAGAATATTTTATTTAGGGGGGAAAATAGAAGGCTGAATACAAAATGCACGCCACACTTTTCAGATTTTAATGTCATGCAACTCTACATTAATTCCCTGTTAGTCATAAACTCCTATAGCTAACAGATTACAGCCCGGCCTCCCTCTCATTGATCCATTGTGGTATTTAATAACTTTGAATCTTTGAAAAACGGAACATTAATAAAACTATAAAGGTTGTCAAGAGAAGTGGAGTTTTGATGACTACACTGAGCCCTCTGTGACAACTGAGGATGAAGAATCTGCATCTTCACATCCCAGACGAACCTCTTCTCTTTCCAGGGGATGAGGACGGCGAACTGCAGGAGGGTGATGGACTCCCAGCATGTGAAAGGTCTGACCTCGTGGAGGGGGTGTCAAGAAAATCCGAGCTCATCCCACTTCCCCATGCTGGAGATTTTAGTTTAACAGTAATAATAAATAAAGTTATCTTTAAAATGAATCACTCAAGTGACATCAAGGCCCAACAGTAGACTTAAGTGTCAATAAAGTTAGTTTAACAGTAATAATAAATAAAGTTATCTTTAAAATGAATCACTCAAGTGACATCTAGGCCCAACAGTAGACTTAAGTGTCAATAAAATAAATCTGGTTGTGTGTGTTGTTTTGTCTCATGCAAACTTTGCTTTAATTCTACTTTTTTCTATCTAATCATAAGAAATCATAGTCAGACAGAGAGAGTCATTAAACAGGAAAAGCAGGTTTCCTGGAAAAAGAGGAAGTTTCCAGCCTGCAGATTTATAAAAATAGCTGAGACTATTTCTTATTTTAAAGCATGAAAGTTTAAAGAATTAAATCTAAACATTTTGGTAATTTGATAAGATTCAAAGTAAAATACTTATATTAATATTGGTTTACTTGTAATAATATTTATACTTACATTTGTGGGAACACTTACAAGAAAAACAAGTAACTGTAACTTTGGTATCAAATAATTAGAATCATGGATTATTCTGGGTTTCTTTTCAGAAAAACATCTGTAATAACTCACATTAGGATTATAATAAGTATAATTAATAAGTTATGGTTATAAAATCATAAATGAATGATAAATCAGAGAAGCTGAAGAAAATAAATGTGATATAAGTTTTGGTTATAAAATTATAAATGAATGCTAAATCAGAGAAGCTAAAGAAAATAAATGTGATATAAATGTGATTTTGACATTGAACTTGAAATGGTGTAAAAGGTGTAACTGCAATTAAACATCACTGATATGTTGAGGTAGATAGTAGGTGAAAGGTGAAAGGAAGGGAAAAAGGGGAACTAACAGGAGAGCAGAGATGATCAACGCCTTATTTAGGTAAAAGGTTGTGCAGGCAATGGACATAGGAGGTTGAGCAACCCTGACATTAGCACAGACATCAGGACATAATGTCTGAAGGACAGTGATGGATGTGAGATCATCTGTCTAAGCAGACAGCCAATGAAAACGCACCAAAAGGGTGGATAAACCCTATATAAGGTGGGTGCAAAAGAGGAACCTTTCGTTGGATCCTCCGGGCAGCTTCGAGCCAAGAGATGGACAAAGAACTCTGCAGCTGAAGAAGAGCCGGGGCCACGGAGCCGAAGACTGTCCTTCTCATGGAGACCAACCGGTCAGGCCCACAACCTGTGGCTTCACATCGCACTTCTCTCATCAGCTGGGTTCAGACCCCAAAGACAAAGATGAAGACAAAGACAAAGGCAAAGACAAAGAAGAAGAACTGGTGCCTTTTTTCCTGCCAGCACCAAGTCCTGTGTGACCTCACCATCCATGCGGAGAAGAAGCTCATCAGACCTACAGAGATCCCTGCCTTCGCTGATCAACTTCCTCCTCCTGCTGCAGCACCTTCTTCATCATCAGACCTACAGAGATCCCTGCCTTCATCGATCAACATCTTCCTCCTGCTGCAACACCTTCTTCATCATCAAGCCAGGTCTGGGGTTCGAAACGTCAAACTCCGTCCGTCTCTCTCAAAGGTTCCCTTTTTTTTTTTTTTAGTTTTCAGTGTCAGCAGTAGGGAAAGACAGACTAGATGATTGATTTTACTTATTTGATTATTTCTGCTACTGAATTAAGCTGTACTGACCCTTGCAAAACTGCCTTACTAATAAAATATTTAGCATAAAGAAAATCTAAAAGATGTTGTGGACATTCAGTTAATGAGTCACCTTAAGGTTCTTTGATGGTTGTAAAATAGCTGTGATGTTTGATTCTGGAGAGGAAAAAGTTTAAAATGTTTTTAGGTTGCTGGTAGCCCAAATTTAAAACGTCATCCTTGGGACTCACCCGAGTCACTAAAACCTACCTGGTTCAATAAGAAATGCAAGTTGTAAAATAGAGAACGAGCGACCGTTAACAGGTGTGCTCTGTGAAACTAGTTGGCTGTAGGCTGCTCAGTCTGGCTAATTCACAGGGGGAAGAAGGGTGGGACACCTGGATGTAGGCCGTCAGAAAACCAGGCGAATCGTTTCTCGAAACCAGCTTAAACAGAGTTTACTTCAGTTCTGGACAGGGTAAATCCCGGCAGATTTAGGAAACTCAATTAACCCGTTAGAAGGAGAGCTGGTAGCACATCTCCCCTCTCAGAAGAGGAAGTAGAGAGTGAGACAGTAGAGACAGAAAGGAGGGGGGGGGTGTTGCGCAACAACAAGTGGCGCCCAACGTGGGGCGGCGCACAACTGAGTAGGCGGGCCCCAAAGATACCAAGTCAGTGAAGACAGATGAGAGACTCTGAATAGCTCACTTGGGTCACTAACTCTTAGGGAAGAGGGTTAGTGGTGACTGATAAGGCCATCAGTCACAATCCTTGCAGTAACTGTATGGCATACAGGTGAGGGAAAGCTTCTACTGAGGATAAATGACCGGATCCAGACAGTGAAGCTAGTAGCCAACATAGTCTAGACCCATCCCTGCTCGAAAGCGCAAAGAGAGGCTTTGGGGGATAGACAACTCGAACCGACAGAGAGACGGAGTGATGGATGATCACTTCGAGGAGGAAAATCTGGGGAAGAAACCGGAGGAAGCCGGCCGCCCAGATCGTTTGGAAAATGAGGAGAACTCAACAGAACTGCATCAACTTTCTGCACAGCTACCCAGGGCACCCAGGACAGCGGATGGAAGGTTTGTTCATCAAGAGCACAGTCCCATGGGGTTCAGTCTGCATGGATGTAGCAGAGCCAATGGGGACAACAGGAAAGAGGGGTGAGAAGTACCTCTTGGTGCTGATGGACACAGTGACAACTGCTAGAAGAGCAGGTCTTCCCCTGCAGAGGAACTCCGTTCACGTCACAGAAAGCAGGGAGGCGAAGACACTTCTCCTTTTTGCTCAGAAGGAAAAGGGAAGTTGCAGCTCAAAGTGTCACTGAAAACAGGGCAGAGAGTTTGGATTAAAGCTCAAGATCGGCCTGCAACTACGGTGATCAAGCTGAGATTCAACGCCCGAGATTTTGTAAAGCAAGTACTGAACTTCAACACAGTACTACTGATGAAGAAAGGGGTCCATGAGGAAGCAGTGCTCAAGCCAGTTCTTAGCTACAGCGAACCAGAACATTACAAGAAGATGGCCAGAGAATCAAGCACCATGCCATCCTACAGTAGACTGGCCACTATTACAGGAAGGTTGCCGTTCAAAGAACAACTTCAAGGCATTGGACTGGGAGGGCCGTGAAGAAATTGGACTATGCTAAAGAAGAACTCCTGTCACCACCTGATGGATTAAAATGGAAAAGGATCATGATTACGTATAAAGCATCACGATGCTTATGCTTTTTGCTTTGCTCTGCTGAACAGCCAAAAATTTTTTTTTTTTTTTTTGAGGCCTTCTGTCTCAGCCCATCTTCCCTTCCCTAAAGAACCATCCCACATCCTGAAGAACCGACAGTTCATCCAGCGAAGGTTCTTGTAGAAGAATCAGAGCGATCCAAGCCATGAAGGTTATCCTGCAATAGTCAGCCCCGCCCACTCCTCACTACTCCCCAGGGCTGCCTACTGACCAGTTCTCCGTCTAACAGGTCCGGAAAATCTCTGAGTCCTGGGTATTACCCTAAGAGTACTCTATAAGAGATAATCTATTTAAACTGGTAGCGAAAGTGACTCGTCTAGCTCTAACTACCTCCAATCCAGAAGTTATGACCCTTTACAGTTAAGGAACAATCAGCTGAGTAGCCCTCGCAGCTGCATAATTCCAATAACCACTTCTGTTAACGGTAGCCCACTTTCTTAATCATAACTTGCACTTGGAACCGGCTAGATTATGTTTAGTGACTTAGATGTAAGTCCCAGGGTCATTATTTACTCTTACCAAAGGAAATTATGAAGCCTCCTATTTACTGGAATCATGTACATTAGTTTTACCTTGATTAAAAGAACTGGACAAAGATTAAATGACTCTATTAATTCCAATGTCCACCAACCTCATTAGAATTTTGTGGTATAAATTTATTAAGCAAGCTTAAGCAGGGATATGCGACATACAAATCAATTATCAATCGTATATAGATCAAAAACAGTGTAATAAAATTTACATGTACAATCCCACTACTCTGTCTCCTTTCCCTAAGAATTAAGTCGCAAGTTCTGAAATGGAATTTCAATGAGCAGATTCAACTCATACCCAGGCGATGGTGGATCTTTTGGCAACAGGAATTTCTTGCGTCCTTGGTTGAGGTCTTTGCCTGGTGTGGAAAAACCCTCCTCAGAAAGGAAGCAAAGCAGAAAGGGTCTGAATCCTTTTGCAAAACCCAGTTCTTTATCCCTGATGGACCTTTGTCCTTCCTCCAAGTCTTGTTGCAGAGTTTGAAAAGGCTGGGTTGAGACGAGACCAGCGGTCGAATAAAGAACCAGAGCTGGGGCGATGGAACCCAGTCCTTTTTTAGTGGTGTGAAGTCCGAGCTTCCCCGTGGTTCTGAAGTGCGGTCCGTGTTTCAATCTGCTCCTGCATGCTATTGCAGGTGTTGTCTCTTCTTCTCCGCCGCCGGACTGGGAACTGGGAATTATTAATTTTGTGCAGAAAAAGTTTATATATGTGGATTAATATTCCACTTTTGTCCTCCATGTTAGGATGCGTGTATGATGATAAAGTCGTGTCAGGGTTCAGGTGAAGCGTCTCGTCTCTCCTTTAACTTGCCACCCATCATGGATTTATCTCCTTTCAAACGGACCGCAAGCTGCGCGCGTCAGCACTGCAAAGTCACGCAAGGGCGGCTGTCAGAGGAGAAACATGGAGTCGGTACTTTCTGACTTCAGGTTTCAAAGAGCGATATAATGCCAAATAATTTACCTCTCGCTCTGCTATGCTAATCTGACATTTGATACCGACTTTTTCTGGATTCCTCCGTGGAAAGCAAGCTCAGCTAATTCGCCTCCAGGGACAGGTTGGCGAGGCGAAGGGAGGGCGGGCCTGACACCATCAAGCCTTCCTGAAGTGTAATTACAGCGCCGCCGCTCAGCCTCTCTGACAGCCCGTTGTTCAGACTGTCTGCTCCCTCTTCTTCCTCCACCATGTGAAGAACGACTCGAGTTCAGGAGGTAGAGGTTGTTTCCAATTCCTGCAAATTAATCGGGGATTTGCTCAAAATCCCTGGCTTCCGTTGGTGGATCTAGAAGTTAAGTTGGAGTTGGCCAAACTTAGCGAAGGTGTCGCTGGGTTTGAAATGCGTATCACGGCATAAATATTTCATATCAGTTGTCTTTTATTTTAAATATATGAAATACTACCTTTGGTTCTTTTGGCTACAGCTTTTTGTTGTTTATCTTTAAGCATTTATGAGTGGCAAAACTTTAAACTGCTGCAATGCCAGTCACTCAACAAGTTGTTGCTAGGTAACCAAAAAATGTCTAAGTGAGTTGTTGCTAGGTAACTGGAGAGCGAACGAGTTAGTTGATGCCACTAACTTTGCTTAGCCAGCCATGAGAAATCTATTGACGTTGATATTTTTATTGATTTATTGCCCAGCTCTAATACACTGAAAAAACACAAAATCTTACCAAGTATTTTTGGTCTAGATTCTAACACAAATAAATTAGTACAAGACTAAAATAACTGAGAAGTAACTTTTTAGCAAAGAAATGCAAATGTGTTTTAAGTAAATAATTCCTTAAAATTGATTAAGAAACTATTAGTTAAAAGTGAAATATAATATAAGTTGTAATATGGGAGAACGTCTTGTTCCACTGGCAGATTTTCACTTATAACTAATACTTTTTCATCAACACTAAGGAGCAACATATATCATGATAGGCATGTGATCAATATCAATATCAATAGATAATGTCTCTGCAGGTATTAGAAAACCTGAATCTACTCCTTAAAAATGATAAAACATATTTTAATTAAAAAAAAGATTGCAAAATATTATTAAACGACTCAGTTTACAGTACTTTTAAGATTTTTCAATACATTTCTAAGGGAAAAAATCGACATGTTTCTCTACAGTCAAGCTAAATAGACTTTGACTCGCTACAGCAAGTCTTGTTATAAACATAGAGCCAAAGTAACGTCATAAAGTTCAGCTATGAGAAACAGAAGTCAGTTTTGACAGGTTAATATGTTCTTATTTTACATCACAGCGGCGCCTTGTTGATGACTGCGACCCCTCCGTTAATAATATCCACCAACCCTGAGGGTAATATCTGTTAACGCTTGTCCTACACTGAAAATGATACAAAACATAATTACTTTTATGTAAAAATGACAGAAGCTCCTTCAGACATTTGCTTGATGTCTTCATATTACATCCAACTAATGAAATAGCGAGTTGATTAAATAACATTGAACTGACTCTTGGATATTATTTTCAGATTTGGAAACTTAAACTTGTTGGAAGTAAGCCTGTCGCCATAAGCAATGATTCAATTATTCACATAATAAATTAAAATAAGCTAAATTTTTTTAAGGGAAATTTTTTACAGAGGCATCATAATCTGTTTTAGTTTTGGTTGTGTGTTTTATGTATTTTATTTTGGATATTTCAAATATCTACCAGTTATATTTTACTTACTTAAAATACTTAAAGGGGAAGTATTATGTAAAATTTACTTTATTTTAGCTTTACATCATATCATATTATTTGTTCATCATAAACATACATGGAGGGTTGCTTTCATTCTTTCATGTCTGTTTGATAAGTCATTTAATCTCCATGGCAACCGTTCTGCTGTACAAAACGTCTGAGTGGACCTAGCCCCGCCTTCAAGGCACAGCTCCACCTTGGAACTGCTGCCCTCCCAGTCTCAGCTCCTTCAGACTAGCCAGCAGCAATTAGTAAACACCTGGTGGAACTATGCTTCAGCTGGGCTACTTCTCAGTTAAACGCTGGTAAAAAAAAAAAAAGAAAAAGTTCTTAAAGGAGCCATGTTGTCTTCACTTCCTGAAGGCGGAGTTTCAGAAAGAGCAGGAGTTTCTTAAAGAGACAGAGACTGAATTTCACAGCGTAAGTGAAATTTATTTTCAGTCTTACTTGATATATATTGCATCTTTATAACAATTGAAGGTAACATAGGTATTAGATTGTACTATAAAATGGCCCTATGTGAATTTTGTATACTTCCCCTTTAAGTGCTCTGTACAAAATTAAAGTTTATTGGTCTTTGAGAGCATATAAATATAATACTTGAAAATAGTCTCATATCAAATTATCATTTATTGCAATAGTTAACAATTTATCAACAATTTACTAAATTGGTTATGACATACAGAGCCTCCCAGGAGATACTGGGAAATTTTTTCCTTTGCATTCTCTAACAATAAGCAAATACACTCTGGTCTACTTTGTATGCAGACACAAATTTCAATTTAAAATTTCAAATATATACAGATTTAAAGAACCTCGTTGAAAATGTGTTTATATATTCTTAACTTTGATTGAAAAATGTATTTAATCACTGTATCTTTGTCTGTTTCTGTAAGGTTGAGATGGGACTGCACATGGATTTATTAACCATACAGACTACCAACACAAAAAAGACGAAAATGTGACGGATGATATTATTACCCCGTGAAAATAACTCTGATATAGTCCAAATAGTCTGGATGTATTTTTTCTTTCTTTCCTTCCTACGGAAAGTTTCTGTTTATATCTTAGAAGGGCTGGAAACAGATGGAAAGTCTGTTTGGACTGTTTTGCGTTTGCATTTTGCACATAGGTTTCTATCCTAAAGAAAAAGATAAAGACAGCCGTAGTTGGAAGTTGTTTCTCTTACGCTTGTTGTGAACATTTAGTCTCTTTTAACATTTCTCCCATTGCTCAATACAGTCTCTCCAGATCATCCAGAGTGCTTAGTTTGCTCCCTTTCTTACCACAGAAACTATGGAAAAGAACAAAATGTTTTGTAAGGACCTTCTCCCTTTCTGCGACGTTTTATTTGCCCCTGATATCAGCTGTTGTAGCTGCAGATGCTCCGTCAGACACACAGCAAACAGCAGAGGGAAACACTGGTAAACAAACCCCGGCGCCCGTGAAGCGTGCCCTCTCGTTGCCGTGGGTTCTGGTGTTCGTGGTGCGAGGACATATGGCGTCCATCTGGAGCGGCCGAGGGGTGCCGGGACATTGTGACTGGGTCGCGTTCGGGGTCTCCCTCGGTGGTGAGCAGGGGTGAAAACCAACGCCGCGAACTCTGCATCGATTTCACTTTCATTCTCCTCCAAGAAACGCTCCCTCTTTGTGAAAGTGTCAGCAGCTTGACATTATTGACAGAGTAAAAGCAGCACTTTGACATTTTCACGATGATGATGATTTGTGCTTGTCTATAAGAGGAGAAAATCCTCCTGAGGAAAAGGGGCATCATTTGAAGTCAGGAAGGCTTAAAGCGCCACTAATGTCGGTGTTTACTGCTTCATCGCTCGTCTTTAGAGCGGCTGTTTTACACAGGGCTTTGAAATTACACCCATGTATTCACAAAAAACAGCCAAGCTGAATGCAAAATAACCTTGGAGTCATATTTATGGCCAGCAAATCCTTTCAGCTTGGCTCCACATGGGCTAACAGGCATTTTGAGGAACTAAAGAATGGCAGAAATACAAAAGAAAAAAGACACCACACCAACAAAACCAAATATTTAAACATTTTATTTTTATTAACAATGTCTTTTGTTTATTTTTGCGAAAAATGATGCCAGTTATTGCAAATGATTTATTCTCTAAAAGAGGCATTAACTGCATCTTGATTTCAAAAACTAAACAAAACTATGTTGATAATGTAGAAAAAAACACAATTTTGCAATTGCAGCGTTAAAACCCCCCAATTAAAATCACACATGGAAAAAGATTGTTTACAAAAAGTAATAAAAAAAACCCGTACCTCATCATATCCTGTCATTTACTTTGTTTCCGCCAGATATTTGAACATTTTCGTTTTATTAACGATGCCTATTGTTTATAACAGATCACGTGACTTATATGGTGCAAAAAAGTGTTTCCATTGCAGTTTGCGGAATGCACAAATTTTGGAAAAGCATTTCATTTCAACACAAAAACATTGGTTTGTTTCCATTACGCAATTTTCCTTTTGTATTTCCAATTTACAACATGAAACGGCAGCTGTGCCAGTTATTCAGATGGCTGTTGCTAGGTAACCATAGAACAAGTGAGTTGCTAGGTAACCAAAGAGTGAGTGAGTCAGTTGCTGCCACTAACTTTGTTTAGCTTTTTGTGAGAGCTTGAACGTTAAACTCATATTCATTTTGGACCAAATCAAAAGTCTGAATGTTCTTAAAGGGCCGGTTTTACCAGAACGTATTGATAAAACCCATTAAACTGTTAAATTATCAATAAATAGCTGGTTTATCATTCAATAAGTATTTCTTAAAATTAAATAATATTGAACATCCTTTGACACTGATCAGTCAATCCAGGATTTCGTGATTGTTTTTGTGTTTTTGTTTTTTTTTTTTTAAATCAAAATCACAGATTTTGTGGCGCTAAATTGGAAATATTTGTAAGGAATTTTTACTTTATTTTCTCTATGTATGACATTAAATGTGACTTTTTATTAATCACATTATCAATCACTTGACACTAAGTAAGATTGAGGCAGCAGTCAATTAATGTTTTTGGCCAATTTTGAGAAAAAAATAAGTAAAATCAAAAAGAAATGTGTGATCTGTAGATTTTGTGTGAATTTTACTGATTTGTGAAAAACTGGAGGGACTTATTGATGTAATTTGGAGTCTAGAGGGCCACATAAAAAGCTAGAGTGGGCCACATTTGGCTCCCGGTCCTTGAGTTTGACACATGTGCCTCTGTACAAAAGCCATGGTTGACACACAAATCCAAAAATCATTGTCAGTCGGTCAGAAATCTTCAGTTTTCTCTTTAGGCGCTTGGTTTGTTTGCTTGTTTGTAGTTGAAGGTCATATTTGTTCTGTGTGCTAATTGCTAAACATAAAGGTTGTGTTTGCTCCATGATATTAAAGGCACTATTTGCTTTATCAATCAGGAGTTATGACTTCCTGTGAGTTGAATTACTCCTAAATAGTGGTGCAACAAGTTGTCCATATTTTCTGCTTTTATTTTTTTGGGCCAGGAACAGGAAGAGAAGATGGCTCCTCAGCAGGGCAGTAGCTGTGAAGCTGAAGGATAAAACATGACTTCCTGGCCTTTTGTCTTCTTCCTTCACTCTTATCCTCCCCTCTTCAATCCCCAGACATCAATCACTCTTACGTTCCCATTTTTCTGTTTCCTCTCTGCAGCCTTCATTGTGCTCCATCTCCATTGTTCTTTCACACTCTTGATCATCGCTCTCGCTCTTTCATGGTGAGATCTGAGCTCTGCGGCGACACATGAAATTTTCAGAGGCCAGCCTGTGTGCTGCAGCCGGTCACAGCTGGCTAACCTCTGCCACCTCCTAACCCCGTGCGACTGGTGGCGGCGCCCCGTGGCGCGGTGACCTGTGAGCATGCGGCGCGGTCACATCGGCCATGTCGCCGGCCTTAACATCAGCGGCCCGGTTATATTGCCTCCAAATATAGAGCTGCCAGTGTTGATCTGCATGATTGTTTTATTTTTTGTTTGGTTTTGACTTGCATCTGAGTTATCAATTGAACAGGGAAAGGAAAGTTAAGCTTTATACCAGCATTAAGCATGTAAATTATAACTTTTATAAGAAATGTTTTTAAATACTGTCATCATGACATTACAGTTTGATATGAGACAGATAAAGTGTTTATCTGCTGTGCTAACTAGCCTTAGCATTCATGCATTTTAGAAGAAAAAGATCTATAATTTACAGTAAATTACTGGCAGATGTGGCTGCCAGAAATGTACCATATTTTACCATATTTATAGAGAAATTTACCATATTTATACAGAATGTTATCATATTTTACCATATTTATAGATAAATTTACCATATTTTACCATATTTATAGATAAATCTACCATATTTTACCATATTTATAGATAAATTTACCATATTTTACCATATTTACACCGAATTTTATCATATTTTGCCATATTTACACAGAATTTTATATTTTACCATATTTATACAGAATTTTATCATATTTTACCATATTTATACAGAATTTTATCATATTTTACCATATTTATACAGAATTTTATCGTGTTTGTACAGAATGCGGTAAAATGTAAGAATTAAATATGCATTTATATGCATGAAATGCATATTTTATTGCATTTATACAGAATTTTACCTTATTTTACTGTATTCATGCAGAATTTTATCATATTTTACCAAATTCATGCAGAATTGTACCATATTTTACCAAATTTATACCAAATATCATTGTGTTTATACAGAATTGTACCATATTTTACTGTATTTGTGTAGAATTTTGCTGTTGTTAAACGGTAAAATTCTGGCAACCACAGCTGCCTGTAGTTTACTGTAAATTATAGACGTTTTCGTTTTATTGGGTTTTTACTGTGGCAGCTATGTTGTGGTGAAAACGAAGGTGATTGGCAGCATTAAGACCCTCCTCCTGTCTCTGATTGGTTGTTTCTGGCTGTGAATTTGTGCAGATGACATTCAGTTTATAGGCAGAGGAGCTTGATTTTGTTCACATTATGTGTCTTATATTGTTATGACATAGTGGTAGTGTTTTTACATGCTGCTGTTTTATCTTTGATTTTGGTCGGGCTCTTGATGCGTCTTGATGTCAGTTAACCTACTTCATGTTGTCAGACAGGTTCTGTTTAAGTTTTAATTTTAAAGACAGCTGATCACAGCCAAAGATAAAACATATTTGTTGAAAATATGTCCAAAGAAAGAGTGAAATCTTCAAATCTAGAGATATCTCAGAATGTTTGCACATCATTGGAATCTGCTTTTTTTTATTAAACTTCTTAAACTGATTTTGACAAACAAGTAATGACTAATTGTGTCAAATCTGCCCTGATCTAACATGAGAATGACCAAGCTTTTCATGAAGGACATCTTTCCATGGAGAAACAGTCAGAGGAAGACGACTAACTAATGAGTTATCTGATTTGCAAGTCTTAATGTCAGCCAGCGATTTTGTAAGAGGTGGGAGGAAGAGGAACATCGTTCCCAAAGTACACGATTATTTGTTGTTTGCCTTCAGATCTATTCTGCCAAAGAATCACTGATCCTCAGTTTTTTAGTTAATTCAAACACCCATTTATTTTTTCCAAAAATGAGCAAAATTAGCCGTTTTAATGAAAGCAGGAATTCTACTCTAAAGCGTCTGCTGGCTCTTGTTTCCATTCAGACCCGAACGCCTTCTTAGTAGAACGATGTGACTAATAATCCTCTGATATGAGGGGATTTTGTTTGGCTTGCTCTCGCTGATGCAGCGTCGAGAACCTTCTGCTGAATACAGAGGAACAGATCAGGTGTTGTGCGGCAGCGGCATCCTAATTCGTCGCCGTTTTACCCTTCCCACCGGGGCATCAGATCCAAATGTCAACATCGCCCTTGCCAAATTACACGTGTTCTATTTACGTTGGCGGGGAGGAGCTGAGGGGATGAGCGCGGCCGTCCGTCTCTTTACACATGCTGCGCTGGGAAATACTGTGAGAAAAAATGCCAGTGGCAGATTTCTGCAGAAGAAAAATCAAAGAGAAAGAGAAAGTGTCCAGCAGCACTCTATTAGAAAAGGTGTAAACGTGTGATTGCTTGGTACCTCTGAGCGAACCAATGAATTAGTTTTGGTGCTATATATAGCCGTGCTGCTTTTGGGAACAGCAGTGTTCATTAAGTTAGTGATTACAGTGCACAGAAACAAACAAACCAAACATTGTTAGTAAGGAAAGCTTCAGATTTCTCCACCTAAAAGGGGAAATGCCATAATATTTGCATTAAATCTCAACAGTCCTTGCATAAATACTTCAAAGTTTGAATTTTTTTACAGTTTTTCAAAGCAAAAATGACGCTGAGACCCTCTGCAAGCAGAGTTGTTTGAAATAAAATCATCATGCCCATATATGGAGTGACGATGCGTCGTCTAGATCAGTACACTGCAAAAACACAAAACCTTACCAAGTAATTTTGGTCTAATTTCTAGAGCAAATATCTAAGTAAACTTGAAATACAACAAAGCTATTTTAAAAGTAACTTTTCAGTAATTTATAGAGGCTTGTTTTAAGTAAATATTTCCTTATTATTGATCAAATTGTATTTGTTTTATTGACAGATTATTTAACTTTTTTCCCATGTTGTAAGTTAATTTATCTGCCAAAGGAACTAGAAATTTTCCATCAATAAGAAGGAATCATTTACTTGAAACAAGCCTCTACAACTTGCTAAAAAGTTACTTTTAAGTTAGTTTGTCTTGCACTAGAAACTAGACCAAAATTACTTGGTAAGATTTTGTGTTTTTGCAGTGTATGACTGCAAAATAATCTAGAAAACATTTCAAATTGGATCATGTCCAATGGAATTTGTAATTACTTAATGGCAGACTAAAAAAACCCTTTTTGTTCCAAAGCAATATTTTTACTCAGTGTTCATCGGTTGCTCAGGAATATTCCTGCCTGAACCTTAGAAACGTTAAAGTTCATATGAGTCACCAAGATGCTTCCCTCATTCACATCATATTCTCTTATTTTTATCCACTCGAAATGAGGTTGGTGTGTGGGCCGACGTCTAAAGATGAAATAGTTTTTCTTCTTTCATGGTTACTTGAAAAAGCTACAATAAATACATGGAAATATGGAAAAAAACATAGTATCCTTAGTGTAAAAACTATTTTACTTCCGGGTTAGGAGTCGCCACAAGGTGCTGACTAACCAATCAAACGCAGAGTTCAGAAAGAATTGCACTTTGCAGATTGGGGGGAAAAAAACGTAAATAAAAGTATGTCAGTCTCTCTTTGTACGACATTCCTTAGTCTTGGAAGAGAAAGTAATGAAAGCAAACTTGTAAATAAAACTGCATTAAGGATTGATGCTGCTTCCTAGTGATTCTGTTGAAAGAAAAAGAAAGTTTTCATTTTGCATAACTTTTGCATTAATTACAACATATTATTTAAAAACAATTTAAATAATATCCAGGACATTTTGACGTGGAAGGAAGCAGTTCTTGTGATTTGAAATGTTTAGATTATTTCTGACCTTCAAATTATGACTTTATTGAGATTTATTAACTGATATTCTGACTTTTTTATGCTTTCCAGTATTTTTAAAAAAGATTTTTATTTGCTTTAACTGTATATTCAAATTAAAACTGCTTCTTTATTACATTTACTCTCTTTATATAAGAGTAACATAATAATCACATCTTCTGCTGATTGCGTTATGATTCTTCTTCTCTTCCCCTCTTGTGACTGAAATGGAGTGTAAACTAAAGATACTGCAACATATTATGTATTCTGTAACATAAACAACTCGGTAAATGTGTGGCTCATCTAATTAGTACAATGATGCTGCAACGTGGTTGTAAATATAGTCGGGCATCTGGTGCAGCCATTGCGGTCCATCCGGTTTGGCGTGATAAAGACGCCCAGATGATGAAGGATGAAGCTCTTGGTGACGAAGCAGCGAAAACAACCTGCAGAGTCCCACACGTTGCTCTAGAGTTTTCAGATTTGTGATTTACGATCTAGAACATATGGATCTACACGTGCAGGAACGAGGCTTGAGTCTCCTCAAGGTCAGACCAATTAGAGCTGTTATTGACGATCTAGTTTCCCTTAAAATGAAATAAACTCAGAGGTGAGGAAAATAAAGCTAATTTTCTTGCTTGTAGCTTCAATGTTGACTGTAATTGAAGATTTTATGTAAGTTTCTGACTTCTAGTTGTAGTTGTTTTGGCGTCATCTGCCGAGTTCAGATCAAAAATAAAAATTAAATCAATATTTTTGAGTTTTTATTTTAATTTACAGCTAGTCAGCCAATTGATGTAAACATTTTAAGACTTTTTTTGGTTTTTGAAGCAGGACAGAATACATTTTATATGTTTCCTTTGAAAGTATTCATATATTCAAGACAGATTTACCTCTGGTTCACAAATAAATAAATTCAGATTTAACCTTTTCCCTTTTTTCCATCATTATTGCATCTGATTGTCACTGAATGTCACAAGGACTCATAAAAGCCTTTTGAAATGCTTGATAGCATTTATGTTAGAGGCTAAATTATATTCTTACTTCGCCTCATTTGAGATAAAAATACCTTTTTTTCTTCCTCTAACTTCATCTGGCATTTTTAATTTAGCTTTTTCCTTTTAAAATGTAATTTTATTAACTTTTATACAAAGTTCTGAATGCTACAATATTTTGAACATAAATTAATTTTTGTTTAGAGCAAAAAATAAATAAAAACATAATAATGTTGCAATTAAAGAACAATTTCATCAAAAGAAAATATAATATCCTGACATAAATGTAACTAGAGCTTTATCATTAATAATTAGTCATATGTAGCAGTTTTATAGCTATTTGTTTTATTCTAAAATTTATTATTTATCTAAAAATATTAGGTTAATCAAATCCAATTTCAAATAACTGAAACATAATTGCAAGAAATTGTGAACTATCTTGTTTGCAACCAGATTTTACTGCCTTAATGTGAACACAAACTACTTTATTATGCAGCCAAATATGAGACGCAGTTTACAAAATGGTAAAATTAACAAAAAAAATGCAAATTTAGTTGAACTTTTTAGCTACGCATTCCCGAGAATATAAAATCTTTGGGGAGGGAATGTGTGCAAACATGCCGAGAGGTTCAGAGCATGCTCTGCAAAATTATTGAGAGAAGTCATCTGGATGACTTTTCATGCCAGATACGCTTGTTTGTTTTGATTTATTCATGAGAACGTGAGGGACCAGTTGGTTAGGAGTCATTTTACTGGGAGTGGAGGGTTTTTTTCCCCCTAGCATGGTGGAAACCATTTACCATACATAAGCAAACAGGCAACTAAAAACGATGATTGGATTTTATGTTTTCTGGTTTTATTCAAAGTTATATAGTTCCGAGAGTCTCACATCAGCAAGAAAAATCCCAGTCATTTCCCAATTTCAGGGTAGAATGTCAAAATGCATAGAGTCAGTGCAATAAAAAGGCATATGGGGCAGATATTATTTACATAAAAAGCAATTAAAATATGTTTTAATTAACTGAGATGTTCATTTTAAGGAGGCAGTGTTTCCTAAAATTGAGATTGAGGTTTATATCATGTTATGTTATTCCCTCATCAAAAATGTATTCTTTCATGCACGTTTGAGAAATCCTTTCATTTCCATGGCAACCACTCAGCTGTGCAAAACGCCTAGGTGGACTTAGCCCCGCCTTCGAGGCGCGTCTCCTCCTCAGAGCTGCAGTTTCCAAGCTTGTGACTCCCTCGCTCAGCTCCTTCAGACTAGCCAGCAGCAATTAGCAAACACCTGGTGGAACTGCGCATCGACTGAGCTCGTTATAAAAGCTACTTCTCAGTTAAACGCTGTTAAAACCGCTGTTAAAGGGTTCATAGAGGAGCCATGTTGTGATGACTTCCTGAAGGCGGAGTTTCAGAATGAGCAGGAGTTTTTAAAGAGACAGAGACCCAACTTCAAGATATTAAATTACAAAGTAAAATTTATTTTAAGTCATAGTTGGTACATATAGCATTTTTATAACAACTGAAGTTAACATAGCTACTTGACTGTGCTATAAAATGGCACTTTGTGCCAGGAAAACACATAATGCCGCCTCGTTAAATGTTTTAGATGTTGTAGAGACATAAACCTGAACCCGGGTTCTGCTTCGTTGCTGCCGCATTGAAATTTATTAGTAATTACGAGGCTTTTGCATCACCTGCTAGCATCCTGAGGAGGTCATGTAATAATTTAAATCAGGTGAACTGGAGCAGAGAGACGAGTAAAACATGAAGTTCAGTGTTGACGACCATGTTAGGCCAATGTCACAATAACAAATTTTGCTGGACGATAAATAGTCCCAGAAATTATTGCAATAAATAATAATATTGTCGTTCAGAGACCATTTTCAAGTGATATATTAGTAACGGAATACTAATTAATAAACCTCAATTATTAATGAACTATTAACACTGGAACTGGAAGACATTTTAAATATCCAAAATAAATAAACGAAACAACAGAAACAAAATGAATGATGAAGTTTCTGTAAACAAAATTATCGTTCAAAAAAAGAAAAAAATTGGTTGAGACCAAAACACGACACTGAAGACTTTTGTCATCCAGTTTTTGGTAGAGAGAAAATAGAATTTAGAGATAGTTTTAATTTATTGTGCGATACATCGTATCACACTGATAAAACCAAATCATCCGTCTCAGATTATCTAGCTTATCCCCCAAAAAATCCAAAAAGTCCTTACAAAAACTACTTTACCAATCTCTGTTTGCTTGGGAAATACCACCAAATAAAACTCTTCCAGATAAAATTACATTCTCATCTGATTAGAATATAAGTGATGCGTCGTGATGTGATATTTATTTTTAGATTTAAGCCCGTAATAGTCAGAACGTTGGCGAAACGGTTGTGGATTTCTCGTTGCTTTTCTCCTGTGGGTTTTTACCAACAGCTGCGTTATGGATCAATTCTCAGTCCATCAGTTGGGTCAACCATTTAATCATTTTGACCATTTCGGTCCCCAGTACATTCATTCATTATTGATGAGGGAATAAATGTCTCTCTGGTGTAGCAGCTATCACACTAATTCATCCCCTTTTTTTTTTGATAAAATGCTTTGTGTTGCTTGTGTTGTCTGCTGGGTTTAAAAATCACTCTGCTTTTTTCTAAACGGCATTCCTACAGAAAAGCTTTTCCAGCTCAGCCAATCGCTGCAGCGCGAGGCAGCAGGCGCCTAGTGCCATGGCAACTGCCTGTTAATATTCCTGCAGAGTTTTCTCTCTGACAAGGGAGGGTGCGCAGTTCCTTCACAACAGAAAAAAAAAAGAAATCAATTGGACATTCCTGCAGAAAAAAAGGGATCCAAATGGTGCAGACTGATCCTATTGACCTTCACTTTCCATTCAGGATGACATCATTGTTACACAAACTGCAGCTTTTAATGGGAAATCAGTTTAGTTAAGATATTTTTATCTTCCAGGGATTTCTCCTGAGAAGTTTGCTCAAAGGTTGGACTTTAACGGGTTGAGCTTCCTGGCGATAAAACCATCCAGGCGGGATTGTCAGCTTGTCACAAAGAGGAATTGATCACGGATCTCATTATGCTGCCAGCTTGATCTCAAACAGAGCAGGCAGACCTTTTGTCCTTTCTCTGTTTGAAAAGACCTTGTTTTAATATTAGTTTGTCTTGAAATAAGAAGAAAAAGGAGCAAGGAAAAAAAGTCACGTGTCAAACTCAAGGCAATAAACTAACAGTTTTTTGTCTTAAATTTTCTAAAATAAAATGAAAACGCTCTGATTTCTTGGCATTAGCAGAAAATGAGCTTTCAGAGAAACTACAAGATACTACGTTAAAATCCTCTCTTATGTGTCAAACTCAAGGCTCGGGGGCCAAATCTGGCCCGCCACAGCGTTTTATGCAGGCGGCCGTCTAGACTCTAAAAAGACACAAAAATAGAACCATCAAGATAACAGTGAGCTTAAATATTATTTTATCAATCAATTCACAGCAGGTTTTATTTGTTTACTGCCAAATTGTATCAATCAGTCCCTCCAAATCCCTCCACTTTTTGCATAATTTTGAATTTATTGCACATTTTTCGCAAAAGTGATGAAAAATGTTAGCCCTAAATATTTCTTACTTCTACTATATTTCTACTGAACAGCTGCCTCAGCCTTACTTTATGTCGAGTGATACGGCAAGTAATAAAAAGTTGCATTTACTATCATACATACGTGCCATTATATATACATTTTTACCAAAAACACTTCTTTAATTGCAAAAAAAATCACAAAAACAATCGTGAAATCTTGGACTGACTGAAAATATGTTCCTTGCTTGTGAATCATTTTCTGCTCGCACTTGGAACATAAAAGTACCGTCACTTGGCAACCTCTCAGCCAATAAAATGAAAGCGTTGAACTGGGTGCGTTTGTTTCCATCTAGTAGGTATGCCTGTTTCTGATTAATTAGTTTGGTAGGTACGTAGATAGATTGATTTTCGTTAGAAAAATGCCAATGTTGCTTATCTTGATAAGTCAGCAGACATGGGGAAGCCATGATGCGTTGTCTCTGGCTCAGTGAAAAAACCTAAGAAAAAAACATATAAAAGTGTTTTTGCCTTCGATGCCATGAGCAAATGTTTGGTGTTGGAGAGAAAAGTATGTTTCCAATTCAAAATGTCAAGGTGTGCCATTAAACCAGCTGTGTTTCCCTGTGAGCTCTGCTCAAACCGCATTGTACCGTCACCTGTGAAAATGGTAAGCTGTTTTTCCTAAGCCACCACGGTGCCTGCTAGTCTTCAAAGTGATCTCCTGTGGACTCAGAAAAGGAGATTTCAACCAGCCTAATAGAGGCTGTCATTTTTCCCATTCAGCCAAAAGTCTCACACACGATTGTGTTGTGTGAAATATTCTCAAAACCTTCAGAGTATTACTTTTAAAAATGTGATTTTTTTTTTTTTTTTGCCATTGTATTGTGTTATAAAAAGGTAGGCATTCTTAGAAAATAAAAGCATGACATTCTTCATTTGTAGTTATGTGTAACAGGACTCAGAAAACAAGGTTTTTGGGGGATTTTTTAATCTTCTGTTCCTCAGAAAAGTCCTCAAAGAAAAATTTTTCAAACAAGAATTTGAAATTCCTTCTTATTTTGGAAAATTATAACATAAGTTTGGATAAAATTTATATTAAAATCAATTTAGTTGGAGCCATGGGGAACTGAGCTACCTTCTGGTACAATCTAACAGAAATATCTAAAAATATTGTGAGATATATTTCTAATATATCTCAAAATATATTGAGGTATATTGAAATTACAGAGGTGTTGCTAGTTGAAACTTAACAGGCTAGTTAGCAGTTAGACTAACTAGCCTGTTAGTTAGCTAGGAAACTTGAAAGTTGTTAGCAAGTTTGCTTACAAACAAGTTTGTTAGCACAAACTTGCTAACTTGCCTGTTAGCAAGTTTGTGCTAATAGATTAGTTGCTAGCATCTATCCTAAGTCATTCTCCCAATAGCTAATGTTGGACTGTCCAAAATATACTTTTTACTTTATATATTAATTAATAAAATTAGCTCTTGCCAACAGTTTCAATTAAATTACTGATTTTGACCTCGAAGGTCAAAATTATTTAAAACAATAATGACCTCTACAGCTTTGACAGCTTGCAGTGCTAATTTTTGCTAACAGGCTAGGTGCAATCAAGCTAGCAAGACAACATCTTGTATATAGTTGTCATGTGACGTCACCGTTCTGGGAACGTTGTAACTGACGGCCATCTTGGTAGGTTTCTGTAACTAACTGTCATGACAGTTGCAATGGAGTTGCTATGCTAAACAAGCAGATCCTGTGTTTCATATGTGTTTAGATCCCAACAGCAGTGATTTATTGACAAATCTGTCTCTTGCACATTGGTACTTTCTTTTTGTTGGTCTCAAAGTCATGGTTCATCCATGCTTTGCCCTGTGTTTGCCTACCAAGATGGCGGTTCAGACTATGTTTTGTCCCACTTTTTGATTCCAGGCTTTCTGAATCTAATTTAGTTTTCTACATTCTGATTGGTGGGGTGGCAGAAGGAAAGTGCAAGTCCTCTTTAATTCCACTTTTTACAAACATACTGCTTTAATGTGGAAAATAAAGAGAAATATATAAAAATTTGGAAATCTATGGCAAAATATGGACAGCCTGGTTCAAAAAAAGGGTTAAGTTGGGTCATTTATATTTCTGGTTTCCATCCATGCAATTTTAATTGTGACCAGGCCATCAGTGCTCTGGTGTTGCTTAAATGTATAACTTCATCTCAGAGAAAATGTGTGAAGAGACTCGTTCTTCACATAACTACGCACCAATGCTTTAAAAAAATCTGGCAACAAGATTGGTTCATTAACTTGGCAAAAACATGACATCTGTTTTAGCAGCTCTTAATCTTTATTTTACTTGAAATAATACTCCTGTGTTTCTTGTTCTCATACAGTCGTGGTGTGTATCCTTGCAGAGCTCGATTTCCTCTGCATTATTTATGATGACTTGCATGAGCGGCAGTGGTCCTGTTGAAATCACTACAGGGATTCCTTTACGCATCGTGGAGCTCTGTAGTGGTCTTGTCCCAATGACCCAGTCTCTATTAGTATCAACTGGACAGCGGCTGACATGCTCCCAAAATAAGAAAGTACAACGAATCTTACCTATTTAGTTAAAATTAACCCATTTCTCAACATTTTGCTGGGCTCTTTTATGGGGGATCTAACGCCATAATTCAAGAGCAACACATTTTTAGTTTGAAAGCAGGACTTCATGTCTTTCTTCTCCAAACTTGTAAAGTTATTTCTCAAGACTTCTGCTCTCTTTCAAATATTCACTCTGCTTTTAACACGGAGCACATGGCTGAGGCCGCTGTTTCTCCCTACATCCAGTGGATGGCGCAGGTTGCTACAATCGACATTAGCCACACAGGCTCACCGGAAACAAACACACCCACTAGAACACTTTCATTCTATTGGCTGAGAGGTTGCCAGGCAACGGTACTTTTGTGTTCCAAGTGCAAGCAGAGATTTGATTCGAGCAGAGACAAGTTTTGAGCGTTAGGAGAAAGATTTGAGAGAGCAGAAGTTTTGAGTACAAGTTTTGGGAAGAAAAACATGAAATCCTGCTTTCAGACTGAAAATGTTTGCTCTCGAATTATGGGAGACAACTTCCCCCGTACTCTTCTTGTTGCCTTAAAGGTCAAACATTTAAAAATATATATCGTTTTCTTATCTGTGATGCGCATCAGTTTTTCCTCTTCATGAAGCCAGACTGGCGTTTTTTTCTCACCTCTGATGTTTATTACACAAACATCACCCAGGATCAAATATTCCTCCTTTTTTTGTATCTGGAGAAGCCAAATGTTGGTGAGAGATAACATGTAGAGGGAGTGGGAGGTGGGAAAAGAGATGGCTGCGGACTTGTTTATACGTCTTGATCTGACAGGATGAATAATTCAGCAAATAACTCTGTTGCACCCTGTGGGTTCTTTAAAAGCATAGCTTTTTGAAGTAGGAGAACAAAAAGAGGTATAAGTAGATTAAATCTGGACGGCAGTAACGATAGCTGGCCGTGATTTCAGAAAACACAGAAACGTATTTCAAAGTTCAAAATCTAATTTTGGATTCCCAGAGAAATTCAGGAGATTTCTCAACCTCGCTGTGGGAAAGGAGATAAAGCTAAACTCTCAATGAATTTTCTGGTTGCCTTGAGGCGTTTTGAAGTTTTCTGTCAGAACCTTCAGTTGCTTTCTCATGATATTTACGGTTCTGAACAAACTGCTGCAAGACCAACTCAATATGCTGCGTTCCTTAGCTTCACTGCAGACTTCGAGTTAATATCCTCCATTTAAACATGGATATGACCAGAACAATTGACTCCTAAATGAGCTGCTGGTTGTATAACCTTAGCACTGCGGTTTCAAATCCAGCTTTTTAACCAAATATGGTTAAAAAGCTGTGAGTATTGTGATTATTAACAAATATTTCTTGGTTAAATCAGAACAAGCAACCACATAAAAACATCTGTAGATGTCTAGTCTTCTGAGGGAAATGTTTGTTTTCTTTTTATTCACTTAAATTTTAAGTTTCTTCAATAACTTCTTTGCTTTACGAGTTTAAGGCCAATAATTTAATTTAATACTATCTGGAAACACAAAAACATTCAAAAAATCTGAATAACTCACCTAAAACCAGCAATATTTACAATCTGTATCATTTAATTACAACAAATGTGTGTCTTCAGTCAGAGGCTTATTTATAACCAATGTAATACAGACTGCTACAGGAGGCATCAGCATTTACAGAAACTCTTGGAAGAAAATTGCATACGAGTTGCAGCAACATTTTATTTACGTCTGGGGATTAATAAAGTATTTTTTAATTTAATGTCATATGGTGTTTTACAGTTTTTGTAAATGTCTGTTTTCTAATTTATTAGCAGCTGATCATATTACCAGAGAGGAAATAATTGATTACATTGCTACATCTACCTTTAAATTACGAAGCTGAAGTTGGTTTCTGATTGCAGCTTTCGATTTGAAAAAAGGCTAAAGGGCAATTCCACTAAATTTCTCACTACCTTAAGTATCTTTTATCTACTCTAGTAAAAACCTACAACATCTAGACTCTGTAAACCTGAACTAGATTATTCTGCTCCAATAGCAGAATATTTAAAACCAAGTGTGGGATTTATGAAACCTTTATTTTGCGACAAGATAAAGATTTTGTGACAAACTCTGACTTGTGAAACTTCAATAAAGGGGAGTTTCACCTCATTTTCCACTATCTTCTGCATCTTTTATGAGAGAAAACAAAAAGCTAAAACTGCATATAACGGCAAAAATCATGGAAATTTCAGAAGAGGAGGAGTTCAATCCTCCTGTGGTCCAGATGGAGAAAGAGAGCTGAAATCACCCTTTATGGAAGTTTCATTAATCAGATAAAGTTTGTACAAATCCCACATTTGGTTTTAAATATTCTGGTATTAGTTGAGAATAATCCAGTCCAGGTTTGAAAAGTGTAAGTGTTGTGGTTTAGGAATTAGAGCAATTCTAGTGTGATCCACATGTGTAAAAAGTGGTGAAATCAACCTTTATTGAAGTTTCACAAGTCAGATGAATGTTTCACGATTCACAAACTTGGTTTTACATGTTCTGGTATCTGTGCAGAATGATCCAGTCCAGGTTTGAAGAGTCTACATATTGTAGTTTTTAACTAGAGCAGATTAAAGATGATGAAGGTAGTAAAAAATTAGGTGGCGTCACCCTTCAGCCATTTCTCGAATCGGAAGCCGCAATCGGAAACCAACTTCTGCTTCGTCATTAATCTCATCAAAATGTGCACATGGTTTAAATCTACCTCTGTTTTGTTGAAATACTTCCAATCTTTGGAAACTTTTCACATATTTTTCCCAAGGAATTTATGTTCAGGCACACCCAGATATCATTTGTGTTGCGCCTCCTGCTTAGCGGTCAAGTAGCAATGGAAAAAAGCTGCAAAAGGAATTATTGGAAGCTCTAAATTAAGTAAACCTACCCAAAAAGGCTGTGGGAAGAAGGGAGTGGGACTCTGATTGGGGAATACTGGAATTCCCGGGCTGGACACTGTGGGAAGAAAACGCTGTGGGAGGAATTTGAGGCTAAATTCAAGAAAAGCTCTGGCTTGTTGCCTTCTGTCCAACTGCATGGGCCTTTTCTCTTCAATGCTGGCATCAAATATAGACAAATAGACTAAGTTCCCTCATGTTTTAATTACTGTTTGTTGAGAAACGGCTTATCCTGCTGCGCTGGGTCATTAGGATTAGCCCTCAGTGTGGTGTTGCTTTCCATTCTCCTGCAGGAGAAAAAAAACAACTCAATATCCAATCTGTCACAAGCCGTTCTGCAGCTTAACAATGCCTGGCTGCAACAATGGCCTCCTAAATGGATTCATTCTTGTCCGCAAACATAATCTGCTGCAACAAAGACGAAAAAAAACAACAAAAAAAAACAATACACCTGAGATCATAAGTAGTTATATAAAACAAGAAACAGCTCCCGCCGAGGTCACAATTTGAATTCATAGAAATAACAGAGCTTAATTAGACTTCAGGTGATGAATTAAAAAATAGACAACGATTAACGCAAACAGGAATATAAACTCGTGTTCGACTTCACAGGGAATCTCGGATTCATTTTTCGCACTCTATGCTTTTAACCCTACGCTTTACGTTTAATCATGAAGATAAATGTTTACCCCAAGCTGCAGCTGGAGAAGAAAATAAATGTGGATCTCCGAACTCCCAGCTCTGTTTTTCTACATTTAGCTAAAAGTGCTGATTTGCATTTCTGCGTCTCCTCTGCAGCCTCCATCCCCCTGGTGTTTCGTGATGCTGCCTGTATGTGAGGGGGGGGGAGATAAAGTTAGTTTAACTAAATTTCCTCCTCAAATACGAGTTCAGCTGCTTGTTGAGCCGTGACGTCTGTCTCTGTGTTTCTTCCAGGTGTGCTGAGTCTGCCGGAAAGTTTGAACCTGCACCGAGACCAGCAGCGCTCAGGGAGAGGCAGCGAGGGTCACGGGTACTCCCAGGCCGAGCTGCGCACACTCGAACAGTCGCTGCTGGCAACCCGAGTGGGCAGCATCGCGGAGCTGAGTGAGTGGAGCGTCCTTCTTCTTACCCAGCATTAACAAGTTTTGTTTTTTTAGTGGAATGAGTCAGCAGTCAGAGCCGTGTTAGCTTGGAGAATCAAATGGAAACTCTCATGGGGGAGTCAAGCATATTATTAATTATTATAAAGTAAATGCCTCCCATCTTAACCCACTCAAACTTTCCTCACTATGCGACCTAACAAACACTTATTTAGGTACTTACAGTTATCCTCTGTTACAGAGTTGGAGTGATTGACTGGATTAATCCAGTTAATTGATTATTTGAGAAGCCATTTGCTGAAAGAACAAAACCCACAGAGGAAAGCCAAAACTGTACAATAAATAAATGCAGCTCTGGAAAAAAATTAACTGCATTGAACCCATTGAAAATCTCCTGTTTTTTTCAGCTGATATTGATTTCTGAACTCTTTCTGAGTTAAAACATTAGTATTATTGTTTCTAAATAAATATGAACACGTTTCTTTTGCAGTATTTGAGGTCTGAAAGCTCTGCATCGTTTTCATTATTTTGACTTATTTCTCATTTTCTGCCAATAAATGACATTTTTGCTTTGGCTTCAGAGACATGTTGTCAGTAGTTCATAGAATAAAAGAACAATGTTCATTTTACTCAAACATATACCTAGAAAGAGTAAAATCAGAGAAACTGATCATTTTAACAAACGCACCCACTGTAACACTTTCATTCTATTGGCTGAGAGGTTGCCAGGCAACGGTACTTTTCTGCTCCAAGAGTGAAGAGAAAAGTTTTAGAAAGCACAGTGAATATTTGAAAGAGAGCAGAAGTTTTGAGTACAATTTTTACAAGTTTTGAGAATAAAGTCATGAAATCCTGATTTCAAACTGAAAAAATGTGTGCTTTCGAAATATGGCGGAAGAATTTCCCACCATGAAAAAGTTAAAAAGTTTATTTACAAAGAGTGTGCAAATGATAATGATCTTGATCCAAGGAAGTTCTGGAGATGATACGGAGAAATACACTACCAAACTCTCATAAAAAGACACTCAAATCACAAAATTATTTTATTCAAAGTTCAATTTGATTGTCTATTAAGTGAAATTAAACTAAAAGAAGTTGAAAATGAGTTTTCCATCTTTTTGTCATCAGTGGGATGTAATCAGTGAATAGTTTTGTTTGGGTATGCGTTATTCTGATGTAGATAAACATTACTGATTCAAAATGTCACTGTGCCTCGTTTAAACTACCAAATGTTTCATCACAAGTGAATAAAAACAGGAATCCAGGAGGAGACTGTGTGAACCCCGATGGCATTTGACGAGCAACAAGCTTCCATTGCAGACGCTTAAAGATGAATTTCAATGCTGTTTTTCTCTTTGTTCTCGAAATTTAAAGTGTCTTTTTATTCAAAAAGAAGACGCTGGCGAAGCTTTGTACTGACGTTGAGTGCTAAGCTAAACCGGACTGCTTTGTCTATGTAAATTTACTCTTTATTCTGCTTCACAGAGAGCTCAGTCAGTCACTATTTCTCCTTTTATGAAACAATAACAGTGAATATTTTGGATTTGTACATCATATCCCTGTTGCTCGGGGGCGTAGGAATGAACATGGCCGCTCCCTCAGGCAGTCACGGTCGCTCTGCTCGTCCTCCGACTTCCCTCTGACACGCAGCAGCCAGGATCCTTTGTGCTTCAGCTGGTCCGACACCTGTTTATGATCCGTGCCGGGGGAATCCTTTAAATCCAAGGTCATCGCCTCCGAGGGTTTCAACCTCCACTTGCAGCGAAAAGCTTTAACTCTTTGTTTCTCTTATTAGAGCCGGCGGTCCCCCATAGACGTTTGAACAATTCGTGGCGGCGTCCTTGTACATTTATCCTGTTTGCTTTAACCCTAAAGCGCATTGCAGAACCATAAATCATCGCACTTCCAGGTCTGTTCTTTGACCTGTGAGCAGTTTGTGAGGCATGATGTCGTTTATCAAGGGAAAAAGTACTTTGCTCTAAAAGTCTTGAGTCATCCTCCATTTCTTTTTATTTTGCTCAGACTCTCATGATCCTATAAAGCAGTGTGGAAGAAAAGATCCTTGGATTTTCTGAAGATCTTTCAAAGTTTTTATTGTATATTAGGCTTCATTTTAATTAATTCAGTCCAGTACCTCCTCTGTCAGTTGTATGGAGGCATAATATGGCCAAACATTTTGTAAATTTTGAGAAATTTTGTAGAAAAAAAAATACATTAGAGGGTTTGAAAAGTTAAAAAATTGCTAAGAAACCTCAGAAATATTTATAAAATAAAAAGCAACAAAAATAATAATTGAATAAAACTTCAAAAATTCTGAAAGACTTAAAAAATTACAATTAGTTTGCCTTTCAAAGGTTCCAAAACAGTTTGGGGATTTGTTAGGGCCATTGTAGAGATATTTCTATAAAAAAGGAATAATTTCTACTAAAACAATCTTGTACATTTTGAGAATTTTTCTAAAAAAAATTAGGAAATGAAAAGTTTAAAATTAACTAATGTACAAGTTCTTATTGTGTAGACTTCCTTTTTGCTAATGCAGTCCAGTTTTTGCTCTTTTATTGTTTTTTTTATTTGTAACTCCATGTTATATGACAGCATATTAGCATAAATTTGAGATTTTTTTCTAGAAAAAATGTGTGCATTTCTGAGTTTGAAAAGTTAAAAAATTTGCTTAAAAAAAACTAAACTCAGAAATGTGTATAAAATAAAAAGCAACCGAAATAAAAAAAAAGTGGTGAAAGACTTTGAAAGAAATTATAATTAGGATGCCTTTCAAAGGTTACAAGACCATTTGGGGATTTGTCGATGCAGAGAGTGTTTAATACACTTATAGTTTATCACTGCTGCCAAATCTTATTCCTTAAAAATCATGTTTTGCCTGCAGTAATTTTAGAAACTAAAAATATGCGGGGGGAAAAAATCACCTGATATTTATTAATTTAACAAGACACCAGCAGCCGCTACTCAGCTGTTTCCAGGCAACTGTAATCATTAATATGTACAAACTAATAATGTTGAGTAGTCACTCAACAGCCTATTAAATACAAATACAGTTTCAGTGAATCCTGCATAATATGAGAAATCGTTTCACTAAACCACATTTAATTTTAATACCTGTATATTTGGGATATTAATCCAATTTTAGAATGATTGGAAATAAATATATATATATTTTTACCCCTCCAGGGGGTCTTTTGTGGGCTCTAGTGTCATTTATATGAAAGTAGGCTGACAGGAAAGGGGGAAGGACAGGGGGGAAGACATGCCCGGGGGTCGAACCCACGGACTCAAGGCCTCCAGATATGGGTCGCGCTATCCCCTACGCCACCACGGCACGCCCAATTGGAAAGAAATATGCCTGGTGAAATTAATAAGACTTTTTAGATGCTGTAAATTACAAATCCAGTTTATTATCAGTATCACTGTTCCTGTGGAGACTTTGGGCTTTCCTCTGCCTGAGTTAAACATTCACACAATCCAGCGAACACAAACTGCTTGCAAGTGTAAGTTTAGTGGATCTGAGTGGCTTCTGTGGCAAGATTTTCTCCTCATGTTGCTATTTTGTGAACAGATTGATCTTCAGTTAACGAATCACTGAGTAACACTAGTGTGCATCTGCTTAGCAAGTGTACATTATGACTGCATCAGGAGTCCTACTTCCAACATGTTCCTCCATCTGCCTTTTTGCAAAAGAGAGGAAAAAATTTTACCAAAGCTGATACTTCTCGACATAGACACAGTGAGACATTTATTCAGATAGTCTCATCTATTCAACTTTAACCCCTTGCAGCGTGACGTCACACATCTCCCTGCTGGAGGAAAAAAGCTGCTTCACAACAATGAATACTATTGGAGAAATTTGAGAATGTGGTTGCTCAGTTATAGATATTTAATTTTTTACAAAATACTGGGCTCAGTGGGAGAATTTGAGGAATAAGTATAAGGATCCAGCAGATCGCAGTAGTTCAACAATAATGGACGCAAGCTGCCGTTAAAATCTAAAGAAGAAGAAGATTTAGCTGTTAAGTTGTCAATATAACGTGCTAAAAAGGGACGGTGCTTTGCTACACTATGACAACTAGACAACAAGGTGAGTAAAAAGTCTTAATTAAGAAAAAATAGCGAGGGAGAGGGAATTAGTTCAGTTGCGCTAATTTGACAGGTGTTTAAATTAGCTAATCAGCTAACGTACTGTTAGCTTAGCTGTTAGCGGCGGTAGCTAATCTACCACTGCTATCAGTTATTAATAATCGGCAAATACACATCAAGCCTAAAAGCATGCCTCTGTGACGGACTGAATGTTCTGAGAAATGTTTTGGGGGGGTTTTGGCGTTGAATCCTGAAACGTATTGTGGCGCTGTTGTCCGTTGCTATGGCAACGAGTCTGCGTACATAGCGTACGGAGAGAAATAAATAAGCGGTTTTGAGTTGTTCTTTAGCGGTTTTCCTGCGTTATTTCACACTTTGCTGAGGCGCAATGCACTAAGTTAATAATGCCTGCATCTCCAGATTTTATTTACTTAACGGAACTTTTCCACCGCAGCAGCGCGAATCGTCTTTTTGCCCTCCAGCGTTGTGCGCATGCGCAAAATTTCCGGATGTAAACAATAACATGCAGGCGGACCATAATGTAAACAAATCATACAGATTAATTACGCCAAGACTGATGTTTACAAATACTTATTACCAAAAATAATTTAATTTATTAGAAGATTAGAATATCCCGTCCGACCAATAACGGAAATGAATTGAAAAGTATGATTAATATCTGCTTAAAGGTTATTTTCAAACTGTACTTTAAATCAAAATTCAAGGTTGTTGTTTTTTGCAAAAAGCTAGATCTTGCAACACAACAGCGATATTCATTTAGCAAAATAAATACATAAAAGAATCCAACTCGTTTAAAAACACTAAAAAATTAAAATGATTAACAGCAATTTATAGGCATTTGGGAAAAACTACAACTTAAAAAAGGCGAAGGCGATTTGAAGGCAGTCTAAAGGTGTTATGCTTAGTCAATTTTGCTATAAAAAAATAGTGTGCCTGCTCAGATAAACTGCAGTGATACATAATTCATTCCTGGTATGGAGTTCCTGAACCATCAGACTTCCCCTGTTGCTGGTGAAATATGGTCCAGAGCAGCAAAGATGAGATATAAGATGGCAATTTTCCTCCCAGAGCACTGTGGATAAATAAATACTTGCTGTTATTACATCTCTCAGACAGATATAAAATAGTGTGGTGCCTATTTAATGGTGAAATGTGTCCTCTTCAAACACAGGATGGAAAAAAAAATGGTCACCATCTGGCAAAATATAACATGACCTTTTTTTTTCTTTTGCTCATAAAAAGCACAAAGGAAGAGATGCCAGGTTGCTTTAAATAGACCAACTTTACAGTTTTGTTTTTGTTTGCATAATCAAAACACGAGTATCAAAGTTGCAGCTCCAAATGAGGAGGGAACAGTCAGGATCTTCCTGTACTCTTAAATAATTTAAACAAGCAGCCTAATGTTAACTTATTATTCAAACGGCCTGAGGATGCACGTCCAATGATTTAAAGACATCATTAAGACTCACCTAATAACTATTTATTATGAATATTCCTTGCTTCCTCCAAATCTACTTGTTAATTTACTAAAAAAAAAAAGAAAAGCAATGTTCTAAAAGATGTGCCGATTAAAATTTTCTAACTGATGCATCTTTAATCTGTGACGAAACTTCTTGAACTTCCTTATACAAACCAATATTGCTCCATTTCCTCCCTTTAAAAATGAGAACCTCCAACCTAAAACTGCAAAGTCTTTTGTTTTTTGTCTGATTTAATGTAGCTTCAGACTGACTCCTCCACAACAGCAGTTCAATAAAAGTTCAGTTGAAATCCCTATAGATGCTATATGATTATATAAGTAGGTTATTATATGTCAGCATTCTTTTTTAGCAGCTATTGTTCTTATTTTACTTGTACTATGACAACTATTCAACCTTTTTCTAGTGGGAATATTTAATACTGTAACATAATGAATTACTTTCTCTCTAAGCTTCTTAAAGTAAAGTATAAATGACAAAAATGCTTGTTACCTATTTATAATAGATATTGTTTGTTATTCTGCTAATAATTGTGGCACACCAGAACAATTAGTTCCCAATCTGATATTTTCTCATCCCTGAATAAAGGTGATCATGTCTAAGGCTGTTTTTTTTTTTCATTTTTTCATTTAATTTGAGATTATGCAGGAACTATAAGATATTTTTTCTCTTCTTTTTTATTCTTTTCATTTTTGTGATTTCTTTTCTTTCGGTAACTGCAGGAGTTGTTGTTAAAACCTGAGTGAAGTTGGCCACCCAGCTTCTTAAAATTAGACAGAAATGGTGTCAAACGTAAAATTTTTGTTTGTGCCGCTATCATTTTAAAGATATTAAGAAATGTTTCCAGAGGTCATAAAAGGTCAACCAGCCCCCCCCCACCTTTTTCAAATCAGACAAAATTGGTGTCAGATAAACTTGGCTACGTTTGTGCAGCAAAATTGTATGTTTGTGCTGCTTTGGCTTTGAAGATATTAATAAAAGTTTAAAGGTCAAAAACTCAACAGCCCACACTTTTACAGAATCGTTAATAAAACTTCATTAATATTTTCAAAGCCAAAGCAGCACAAGCAAAAAAAAAAAATTGCCGCACAATCCAGCACAAATGTAGTCAAGTTGATTGACACCAATTTTATCTGGTTTGAAGAAAATGGGGAGGGGCTGGTTGACCTTTCATGACCTCTAGAAACATTTCTTATTATCTTTAAAAATGTTTGCTGCACAAATGTTTGACACCATTTTTGTCTGATTTGAAGAAGGTGGGGGGGCAACTTCACTCGGGTAAGTGTTATTCGCTTTGTGAATTAGACGCTGTGCAAGATATTTGTGAACAACTAAAAAATAAGATGGATCAGGAGCTTTGAGAAGCATATTTGTGAAAACTGCAGAGTGTGCCTGCGTGTGAGTCATAGAGTAAGTTTGTGTGAATCATAGAGTAAGTTTCCTGTTGTTAGAAAACTGCTCAGGTCTAAAGTGTACGTGTGAAACTGCAAGGAGAGAAAGAATCTGACCACGATTGCTCAGAAATGATCCAGAATGAAAACATTTTGATGCTTGATAAAAGTTGGATCCAGTTGCGCTCTGATTTACAGTAATTATCCAGAATAATTGCTCATAATAAGGAACCGTTTGTGAAAGCGTGAACCAGCTGCAGAGTGGCAGAAAAGGCCTGGAACAAGTCAGCAGCAGGAAGCAGGTGTTTGATCATCAGAAACTCGGAAAGCTGAATTGTTTTGACCAAAATCGTTTCTAACTTATTAGCTCAAAATCTGAACTATAAACAGGGCGGCTTAAAAGTAAAGCAGTCTCACAGAGCTGATTGCCGGGGCAATTTCACGCTCGACTTGTTTGGTAATTAACGGATAATAGAAGAGGCTGTTGAAGAAGAGCATTCATCACTATGTCCATAATTTGATTCCCTTAGAAGTGGGAAAGCTAAGTGTTTTATCTCTGAGGCCAACATTATATCTCCTCTTAACTTATACTTATATTTTTACTGTTTTTGTCAGAGCGAGGCATAAAGATGCTGGCGTCTGAGCTATTCTTTCAGGACATTTTTGCTTTCTTTTCAGCTACGTGCCATGCTCTGTGTGGCATAAAGGATCCAGACGTGTTGAACTGACATATTGTGACCAACTGGAACATTGAACCTTTCAGATACACTCAGGTTTCTGTCAAAAAATGATGTATTAATACAGTCCAGGGCTTTACTAATGAGGCTCTCCTGTTGCTGCAGTTCCTGCTTCACAGAAATTATTTTTAATGCTGTGCAATGTTGCTAAGACTCTATTATCATTATTTCACCTCATAATTCTGGTTTCTTGATATTTTTTGAGCTAGATTCACCCGTAAAAGCACAAACATTGAAAAACAAGTGGCTTTGATTGTGAGAAATGCAGAAAATGGGTTGCAATAAACAATAAATCAATTAATTGCACAATAAATTAAAAGAAAATAAATCATTTTCATTTGCTTTACTTAGTGTTTTTCTCTTCTCCCTCTCTTTTTACCAAAAACTGAATGAGTATTCTGTGTGGTTCGTTGGTCTCAACTATCCCCTTTTTTTTGAAAGATAATTTTGTTTACAGAGACTTCATAATTTATTTAATTTGTTGTTTCTGTAGTTTTTTTAATTTATTTTGGATATTTTAAATGTCTTCCAGTTCCAGTGTGTAAATGTTCATTAAATTTTAAAGTTTATTGATTTACCTGCAAGAATATGTTCTTGCATTATTATGATGCCATTACCATTATATTACTTGAAAATGGTCTCAAAACAACATTATCATTTATCGCGATAAGTTCTGGAACAATTTATTGTCCAGCAACATTAGTTATTGTGGCAGGCCTAGCTACTGCACTGTTAAGAGTTTTTAATCTTTAATATGCTAAATAAACTATTCTTGTTTTGATCAAATTTTGAAATGTCAAGGTGGAATTATAGCTTATAGCGACTTTATCTAAACCGTTTTTTGCCAAATGCATTAAAACAAATCCTGCACGTTTATTTTGCGTTAATTTACACCAAATGTGCAACAACACAAGTAAACTGAAGCAAATTACTCTGAAAAACGAGTTTTTAACTGGTTTAAATAAGCAACATCCATCCAAACTCTCAGGTTTTTACTACAAGCTGGGTTTAAATTATTTGATTACCGATTTACATATGTGGTGTGGATGTGACCTGAAATATTTTTCTTCTCGTCTTTGATCAGTTCTGCACTTCATGTGACTTGACACAAAAAAAAAACATGGTTTGGTTCTGCTTGACTTTATTAGTGGATTTGCATCAGCATGTCTGAAATAAGAAGGTCTTCAGTGTATGAGAATAATGACGCTAATCGAACAGATGAAACTGGTGAAAAAAACGTAGAAAATTGCAGGTATCCAAAAACAAAAATAGAGCTCCATCTGTTTTTGTTTTATATTTAGCTCAGTGTTTAGACTTTTTAAGAAATCCTTTTTTTGTGCCTCAGCTTGACAACGTAGATGTTAAAAAATTCAGGATTTGCAGGAAGATTATCTTTGAAATTTATACCCATACCCAAGCGTCAGGGCCTTGAATACAAAAAGTATAACTAAGATTTACTTTTACAGCATTTCTGCAAAATTTTATTAACATCTCAGCTTTTTATTGCTGCGACTCAGACATCTTCCCATCCTCTCTGCTCCATTATCCCTCTCTCGCTGTGTGAAGATGGGATAATGGGATAGTTTTGCACACAGGAGGGGGTGTTACATTTCATCTCCAGTCCATCAGAGGTTGAATCATTTTTCATTTTATTAGAGTTAAAATACTTTTTCCCACTTTGCTATACATCATCATTCCTAATCTTTCACAGTCTGACCCATTTCTCTGCCCAGGTGAGGTTAGAACGATGGGGGAGGGGAGAGAAAAACAAAATGAGTCAGTACATCTCTGTTAAGTTGTTAAAAGCTCATAGAAACCATAATGCACTTAGTAAACAACATGAAACAGGGTGTGATGAGGCTGCGTCTCTGTGATTTGGGGGCTTTTAAGTTTAAAACAGGCACTGTGCCCACTGCAGCACTTTAGCTGGTGATGATAAAACCACCCTTGAGTCTTTTTCAGTCTCTTCATAATGGACAGCTCAATCTTTTGTGGGGGGCCGCCTGTCATTTCACTTCACTTTGCGTAGCCTTCTCTGCCCTCCTACCAGTCTGCCGTGCCATTCTCCAATGTATGTCTCACCAACTTAGAGTTAATATTTTCTAAAAAGAAACGTTCACTGAGCTTTAACTCCGGGCGAATGCCATTTTCTCTCTCTGTCTACCGAAACCTTTAGAGAGACAGCAAAGGCACACTGACAACACAACTCCACCTCGCAGTCCAAGTCTGGTTCACACTCATCCATCCAAACCAAATCAAACAAAGTCTTATCTTGTATTT
This sequence comes from Xiphophorus hellerii, assembly GCF_003331165.1. Lineage (NCBI taxonomy): Eukaryota > Metazoa > Chordata > Actinopteri > Cyprinodontiformes > Poeciliidae > Xiphophorus > Xiphophorus hellerii. The sequence goes on along the minus strand of NC_045688.1, from coordinate 8,443,859 downwards.
TGCAGTAATTAAATCTCATTGGAGTTATTATTAGGGTGGTGGGTTAGCATTTCCTGATTCTTAATAGTATTCTTTTAACTTGAGAAAGAAAAAAATCAGTGTGTTAGTAGGCTCCCTGACCCTTTTAGGTAAAGCTAATATAGCTAATAATTGGGTTTTTCCTTCAGAACTTCTTGAAATCTTCATAGCTTGGATTCATCCTGCTTCCAGATGCTGTTCTTAGAGACTTTAATCTGTATTGATATGATGGCATCGCGCAGTTTGTTTGAAATAACAATGTCAGTCAAACTGAATCATTTTGAGCCCTGAAGTTTTTGGAATTTAATTACAGATAGTCAGATGAAGCCTATTTTATGCTAAAAAGACCTGCCAAACATGGCCTAGAGACGGCAATAGCAAACCAGATAAAAAAGAAAAGAGAGAGAAAACCGGCCTTTGTTGCCCAAATGTCTGAATGACCCACCGGGAAAACTCCTAATTAGCCAATCCAGGACTGATATACAGTAATAAGCACTTTAGAAACAGACTTCGCATTACTGCAGAAGCTAACGTCTTCCTCGTCTCTATACTTGGAGGTTCAGCTAATCAGCATCAAGGAAAATGAATGCTGCTTCTGAATTGGCTGTTTTGCAACTGCTAGCAAATAGTGAGTAAAGTAGCATTGCGCCAAGGTGTTTCAGATTCCCAAACTGCATATTTGGAAAAATCTGTTGCAAATAGACACAGGGAGATAGTAAGTTGAACTTGCTGTTATAGTCAAGAATCAATTTGTGACATGTTTCTTTATCTTAATGGAAGAAGCCATCACTATGGCTGTACTGTGATCACAAAGATGGAAATTGTTAACAATAATATTCAGTAAGGTTGGTACAAATCTCCTCCTCCTGCAGTCTGATCTGTTGATTTATGGCAACATGGATTCATATGTCATGTTTACACCTAATCCAGACACAACCATGTGAATGCTGCAGCTGAAATCCAGACTATTCAGGCCAGTCGACGTTTTTCCAATCAGTTATTGTTCAGTTTTATTGAACCAATGTTTCTCTTACCTGAAAGGAGCGACAACAGGCTTGGCCTCCTGCTGCTGAAACCCATTTACTTTAAAGTTGGAGACAGTATCCCACTTACATTGGTTTTAACTAGTGGTTATTTCAGCTGCTGTCGCCTTTCTTGAACTTCCATGCCCATTCTTCTCTGACCTTTGACATCTTCAAGGCTTTTTTCATCAAAACAACTCTTACTCCCTTGGCATTTTCTCCTTCTAGTGCAAGAAAATCCCAGTATAATCTGAAATATTCATCATCATGTCATATTTCTTTCCTTTTCTGATATTTATTGTAAACTTAACCAAGTCAAAAGAACTGTTATGTCTGAAATATTATATTATAGAGGTCAGTACTTTAGAAACAAGGATATAACATCCATCTAAACCTGAGTCAGAACTTTAGATGCATCGTCCTTTAGTTAAATATTTACTAACCCTGTTCCAACTTTTCAGTTTCTAGCTCTGAAATTCTATTTTCTTTCTGTCAGACTGTGTTATCTTGATATCTTTGATAGATTACACCATAGAAATGGAAACAAATTATGTCAGTGTACCTGTCACAAATCACTTAAAGCTGGTTCTTTCTTTTTGTGCTAAAGATGGCAGCATAATACTAGAAAAACTGAGATGAGATGTCGATACTCCCAGATTTAATCAATGCTCTGTTTATTTTCCAACATCATAATGTTCCCTCCACCTTTTATTACCATGATACGCTTGTCACGCTTTAGTATTGTAATTTGTTACAACGCTGTAAGAAGAGAAAGATGTGACAGGACTTTATGTCATACAAATTCTCTTTATTCCTTCATTTTAGACCCATATAATATGCATCTTTTTAATGCCCCACACAAATGGTATTATTGGAAACGATGTGAATGTAGATTAAGATGTATGTTAGAAAGTCAATTTAACTTGCTGAATACACTCACCGGCCGCTTTGTTAGTGTGAGAGATGTCATCTGTACCTGATCCCAGCAACATTAGGTACACCTGTCAAACAGCTCATTAACACAAATGTGGAATCAGCCAATCACATGGCAGCAGATCAAGACATTTAGGCCTGTAGACACGACCAAGACGATCTGCTTCAGTTCAAACTCAGCATCAGAACGATGAAGAAAGGGGATTTAAGTGACTTTGAATGGTTGTTGGGCTGAGTATTTCAGAAGCTGCTGACCTGCTGGGATTGTCATACACAACCATCTGTAGGGTTTACAGAGAATGATCCAAAAAAGAGAAAATATCCAGTGAGCGGCAGTTCTGTGGGCCTTGTTGATGCCAGAGGTCAAAGGAGAATGACCAGACTGGTTGGAGTTGATAGAACCACAACAGTAACTCAAATAACCACTCGTTACAACCAAGGTATGCAGAAGAGCATCTCTGACCGCACAACACGTTGAACCTTGAGGCGGATGAGCTACAGCAGCAGAAGACCACACCGGGTGCCGCTCCTGTCACATAAGGACAGAAAACTGAGGCGACAATCCGCACAGGCTCAAAAGCAAATTGGAAAAACGTCGCCCGGTCTGATGAGTCTCGATTTCTGCTGCCACATTCGGACGGTCGGGTCAGACTTTGGCGTCAACAACATGACAGCTTGGATCCATCCTGCCTTGTATCAATGGCTCAGCCTGATGGTGGTGGTGCAATGGTGTGTGGGTTATTTTCCTGGCACACTTTGGGCCCATTGGTACCAATTGAGCATCGTGTCAACACCACAGCCTGCCTGAGTGTTGCTGCTGACCAGGTCCATCCCTTTATGACCACAGTGTACCCATCTTCTCATGGCTGCTTCCAGCAGGATAACGCACCATGTCATAAAGCTCCAATCATCTTAGACTGGTTCCCTGAACAGTTCACTGAACTCAAATGGCCTCCACAGTCACCAGAACTCAATCCAATGGAAAACCTTTGGGATGTGGTGGAACGAGAGATTCACATCATGGATGTGCAGCCAACAAATCTGCAGCTACTGCATGATGCTATCATGTCAGTATGGACCAGACTCTCTGAGGAATATTTCATGTATCTCGTTGAATCTTTGCCAACAAGGATTAAGGTTGTTCTGAAGACAAAAGGGGGTCCAACTCGGTACTAGAAAGGTGTACCTAATAAAATGACCGGTGTATATACCAATGTCAATAGGTCAATTTAACTTGTCTATAATTTAAATAATAGACGGCATCAGTGATATGATTATATGATTGCCTAATTACGTCCAAGCAAACCTTTGCAATTGAGATGTTTAAATGAGCAATTTTTTTTCTCCAGACAAATTTAAGAGTTTATGTGTAATAGAGGGGCAGTGAATTAATATTCAGGATTGATGCAGTTTGTTGTTCACATGAGAAGACAATGTGGCAGCACTGACCTATGAAATCACTTCATAAATTGTCCAAATTGTAGAGAGAAAACAATCAAAGCAGGAAAACAATTAAATGTAATTCGAATGATTGCAAAGTATCAAACCCAAATTTAATCATGTGACCATGATGATTTGTCTTAAAACAATTTGTCCTCAAGTATATAAACAGCTTTAAGTTTGAGCTTCAGGAGTGATGTGTATATTTGAAATGCTAGACTTTGATTTGTGAAACTAGGCCTTTTTTTGGTGTAAAGCAGCTCTCTGGAGAAAGTAAACACTCAACAATCTATTTTTTTCATTAGCAATTATTGCCGCTGCGCCTGTCAAGTGACAAAAGAGCATACTCATCATTGTCTCTTTCATTGACTCCAACAACTGAGGGACAGAGTGAATTTATCTGTGTTTAACACTCACTTTGCACTCTGTTCCAGAAAGATAGACAGCTGCAGCTAATGGAGGCTCACTAATAGCGTTTTAAAATGGAGGCAGGAGGCTAATAGCAGTTTTAGAGTAATAAAACAATAAATCGATTTATCTGCTTTTCTTGCTTGCTCCTTGTTTTGCGTCTTTCGGGTTTGCTTTCTTTTCACTGTGTAACTGGTCTGATTTGCCAATTATCACACCTGCATGAAGTATTTTACTCCCTTGTGGAGGTAGTCGGCTTTTATTGTCGCTAATTCATTGTCTCTCTCTGTGAAACCTCTGGGGTTTGTAACTCGGGAAATGTCTTCGTGTTCAGTAAGGATGGTGTTGTCCACACACGAGTTTAGATAATTACTTTCACGCTCGATCATGGCATTAAAGGCGGCGTATTAAGGAAAATTCACATTTTGTTCTTTCTTCTGGGTTTCTGTTGCTCCTTAAAGCAACCCAATTGCTTTAAAAAAACAACAACATGCAGTCAGCGAAGTCCAACCCGTTACCTAGCAACCCAAGTGTAGCTCCAGCACATTTGGTCATCTGGTTTTCCCACTGTATGCACTGTACAATGGCTGCTGGAAAAGACATACATTTTCTTGTTGACTTTACCATCCAGAAACCACTTGCTGTTGTTTATGCAGGAGGCTCCACTTATGCTTTTCAAAGATGGATGATTGTATAACTGCGCATCTGTTTGCAGCTATTTTCACGTGAAAGTGTAAACGTTGAGTTGGGGGCTGTGAGCAGCAGAGAGAAAGAGACCCTACAGCTGCTCGTCTTTAAAGGAGCTCAAAATAGACAGGACTCAGCAGAGTAAAATGTCATCATCTAAGAATGATTTTGTTCAAAAAATGTAATGATTATGTTTTGTATCGCCCATAGACCTATCTTAATCTTTTAAAGGAAATATAATAGTTCACCTTTAATGTTCTGTCCATGTGTCTAGTGAAGTCCATCCCAGTCTGTAGCCTCAAAACAACCCTGCAGAAATCCTTTGACCGTTTTCTCACAGGTTTCCTCAGAACGAGAGCAGAGAAAAAAACCCATTTTGATCCGCTTTGCCAAGAGGAGGTCTTGGAACGAATGTATAAACATTCCTGAGATTTTCATAGAACAAATCCAACATCTTGTTTTCCCTGGAAAAGCAGCTGAGGAACCATTGAAACATTGGAAGTCCAGTTGGTGGAAATTGGCTGGGGATCCCGCTCTGAATTACAAAGGATGCAAATATAATTTAAATATATATTTTTTTATGTTGTTTTTAACTAAAAATAAGTTCCTGCATTTGATTCTTACAGAGTCAGTCACTGATTTATCTCCTGTTTTGGTTAAATTTGATGTTGTAGAAAACTGATTTACGCAGAGTAGATTCAGGCATTTCTAAATTTATATTGTTAAATTATTTAGTAAAGTTCCTTTTCTAGCTCTAAATGTATTTAGATTATTTTCTCTTGCCAAAGTTTATATTCCTTTTTTCAAATGCCCAGATCTAACATAATCAAATATGCAAATTAGCTGATTATGTCATCTAGCGATTAGTAGTAGTACTTTAAGGTACATGTGAGGCTGTAAATAGCTGCTACATTTACTCAGGATTCCCCCAGGGTATTATAAGCCTGGCGGGCCACCAGGCTTTACTTGTGCCCCCACCAGGCTTAGCATTGATTTTTTTTAAATGTTTAAATTTTTTAGGACTTTAAAGTTGGTGTTCAGGTATTAATCTTGAAATATTTCAATAACCCATAATTGTCAAGCTATATTTTCAAATTTCCTGCCAACTTTAAAAGATTTTTAACTCAAAAACACGACGGGCTGCTGGATGAATGACTGCCCTAGCACCGGGCATAGAAGGTTTTCTGGGGGAAACCTTGAATTTTCTGTTATTTTGCATTCAGATTCTGCTCTAGCTTGGTAACAAGTTCAGTTAAACATCAAACATGTTGATAAGTATATTAGCTGTTATATTCTTCTGACTTTGCTTAATTTGCAAGTGTTTGAAAGCTAACATACTAAGCTATATGCAATAAGACAGTAGCTGAGAGTGTTTAGTTGTGGCTGTTTATTCGTGTCAGAGTTTATTTACCCTCCTTTTGAGCAGCTGTTGCTGCACAAACCAAATTTGCTTTTCATGTTTTCCAGGGCTTTAAGCATTTATGGCGCTTTTTAAAATGGTTACGATGAAACATAACATCTCAGCTCATTTGACACAGTGGATACTAAAAACCAGACATATAAAAGTCATTCATTGCGCACTGATGCAGTCCCACTTCGTCCCCTGTAGGTTTCTGATAAAACATCACGTCTGTTTTTCTGGTGATTTTGGCTTTTCTGGTGCTTTGGTGTCGTTTCTGCTGCAGCAGACTGGAGCTAATGATGAAAAAGGAGGAGCTGTGATGATCTCTGCTTTGATCCAGAAATAAACTTTCCCAAAAAGACATTTCACAGTATTTTACCGTATCTTGCATCACAGGACTCCAATTGCTTGTTTCATTCAGAATTTGTTTCAGAACAGAGGAAAAATAACCAGATGAGAGGTTTGATGCTTGCTGACTCCAATAGTGAACACATATGTGGTAGAAAACATGTTGATGATTCATGATTCACAGCGAAATATTTAATTACCCTGCTGTCTCCCATTGTGATTAAACAGATGGTGTTACGCTGCTGCTGACTTCAAGTGTTCTTTGCAAGTGCTCCAGATAACCTGCTGTTGTTTTTGGAGTAATTTTTGTGTTTGGCTCAAATCTAAACCAAAGAGAAGCAATGATTATTGTCGTTCTGGTCCAAAAATGAGACTTTTTTAGATTTTTTTTAGATTGGAAACTGGCAGGCCGGCTTTAGAGAGAGTTGCAGAGATGAAGTAATGACAAAATAAACAAGACCTTTGAGTATTTTTTATCAGTGACAAACAGATTGTGCCAGAAAATAAGAATATACCAACTCCACAAGAAAAGATGGTAGTGGCAGCATTATGACACGGGACACCAGAACTGCAATGATATGGCTTCTGAACTTCTGTTTACAGATTAAACACAGAGGAATAGTCAAAAATTTCAGTCAAAAAATATCTAGAATCCAAAGATTTTCACCATCCAAATCTGTTCCTACAAAGTGAAAACCGCTTATAATTTATTTTCTATTTAGGTCTGTCACCATGACAAATTTTGCTGGATGATAAATTGTCCACAGAAGTCATTGCGATAAACGATAATATTGTTATTTGAGACCGTCTTTAAGTAATAAATTGCATAATAATAATGCAAGAACACATTCTTAAGGATAAATAAACTTTAAATTCTAATGAACATTTAACACTGGAACTGGAAGATATTTTAAAGACCCAAAAGAAATTAAACAAATAACAAATAAAAGGAGTAATAAAGTCTCTATAAACAAAACTATTCGTTAAAAAAGAAAGTTTATTTGAGACCAAAGACTTTTGTCATCCAGTTTTTTGGTGTAAAAAGAGAAAGTCAATAAATCATTAAAATAGATATTACTGAGTTTGTTTAAATTTATTATGCAATTAATTGATTCATTGCGACACGTCTACTTCTATTTTGCAGTTATTTGCTTCTTTACACTGGTCTGTTCAAATAAAAATCCCAATAAAATGCATGAAAATTTGTATTTTCTCCAACAGACCTGAAGGTTTTTTGACAGCCAGCTCTAACAAAGCTCTCTGTATGAACCTCCTTTGTTGTTTTTGCCCTTTTATTACGTTCTGTTTGGATCAGTGTAGTATTTATTTTGAGTTGAGCATCAAGTGCTGCTCTGACGGCTGGTGTATTAACCCGAATGAATCATCATGCTGCTTCCGCAGGAAGACGGCTTATTTGTTCTCGCAGTTCTTTGTTTTCGGTCCTCTCGTTGGGAGTTAATGCCATGTTGCCTTTCCTTGTTGGATTTTTTTTATATCAATACAAACAATGCATCATGTCCCTATGATCTCAGAGCGCAAGAAGACAAATTAGATGATGGATCAGTGATTTTCTTGTGACTCAGCCACCCTTGCTTCCCTCTGGAGCTTCTGCGACTGCAAATAACATCTTTACTTCATCTTTTGCTTATCACATTCCTTAAATCAGCTTGGGAAACTACAACTAATAAGCCATTAGCCTCTGATTTAGCTAGCCTAAAACTCTTTATGTGTGCTACATCCTAGCAGGTCAAACATCCATTAAACACAGACGGTTATCTGTGACCTTCTTTCAGATATTTTATATCAACCGATGATTAATTTCAACCCGAGAACTGCTGGTAAAAGTAACTGCTTCTCCCTGTTGATGATGACATGTTCTGTAATTGACTGTGATTAATATTTACCATCGAATTGCTAATGTGCCCCAGAGGCAGAGCACTGAGATGGCCGTATTACTAACCGATGATTAAATGTCCACAACGTGTCCTCCGAGTGGCGATAGGCCTTGACAGTGAGTCAGAGGACGGGGAAGGAATCGTCCATCCCAGACTCACTGCATCGTCGTAACGCTTTAAAGCTCTGGTTCACAGATGGAGATAAGCAATGTTTCCTTTTACAGCGAGAATAAATTAGCTGCTAACTCTGGAAACCAGGAAAGGCCATCGTAAAATTTTATTTTTATGACTCTGTCTTAATGCAACGGTAGTTACAGTTATGCAAAAAAATAATAATAATTGGACATCATCTTAAATCTTCAGTTCTGTGTTTATAAATGTTCAAATATTGATGTTTAAGCTTATTTTTGGTTTTTATCTGAAACTGTATATTTGGAAATGCATAGTTAAGACAGAAGATTTTGTTTGTAATGATTTTTTTATCAGTGAGGTACTGAAAATTGGTCAAGTAAAATAAAAACTAAAAGCTTGTCAGTCAGGTTATATTGCTTATTTTTAACACTTAAAAAAAATTTAAAACAGAGCAATATTTATTAATTTAATACTGTGAACCATAGAGACGCTTGTGTCTCCGAAGATTCAGGTTGCAGATCCCTGTGTGATCCTATCTCCATACAACAGCTAAAACTTTTAAGTGCAGTATTATAATTTTTAATTCATTGTTAAAATAAAATTGTGAAGATTTAAAAAAAATATCTGCCATTGAATATTTTAAAAAGACATTTATTTAGTATAATTTCTTTAGAGCCCCTCTTGGGCCCCGTCTAGAACCGGCCCTGGCCTGCAGGTTTGGTGCATTTTTGCTTAGCATGTTTTTAGCTGCATTTTATAATGAAGTTAAGTTTTATATCCAGAATATCAACGACAAAAAGTAGCTATTAAAACAATTGAAATCTGTATTGCTTTAATTGGGAACCGAAGCCCCTTAGCTTTTTCTTGTTCTTGAATATGTTTATCTGTATTAATCTGGATTGGTTTTTCTTGAGACATAACAAATGTTTCACTGCATCTGTGAATAAAGTTTAAAAAAAAACATCCCCCCCTTCTTAGGTTCGACCCAAAAAGCATATACAATGGCGGAACAGGATTTTTTGATGGCAAATATTGACGCTTTGCAAAAGAAACACGCGACTCTGAAGAAGGACTATGACCAACTTCATATGACAAAAGAAAACTTGACGGCGAAATTCCAGCGTCTCAGCAGCAGTCGCAATAACAATGCAAGAACCTTGCAGGGACGAAATGAGATCCTTGAGGAGAAAAACAAACGTTACACAAAAAGCATCAGGTCTCTTACTTGTGAATTGGAGGAAACGAGAGCCACGGCTCAGCAGTTAAAAAGCAGTTGCGACGCTATGGCGAGATTAAATGTGCTCCTGGAACGCACACAAGAGACAATAAGACAGAATGCAGAGGACTCGATAACTGAAATGTCCCAACAACTGAACTGGCTTGTAGTGCAGAACAAACAGCTCCAAAAAGAGGTCTATGGTTTAAAAGAAAAGCTTCAAACCATTAATGCCACGGTGGCAGAAGATCCCAAGGACGTCCAGCGAAGAGAAGAGACACCTGAAGAGACACCAACGTTGATCCAAAGAGTCGGACATATTTTTATTAATATGTACAAATCTGGAACTTTGAGATACTGGGTGCCACCGTGGATATTTTAATTTCCGAATGGGATATTTGGGGCCAGAGAAGGGTAGAGTGCCTTCTCCGGGTCAGGGGGTTTGTCCTGCCCCAAGTGGAGGAGTTCAAGTATCTCGGGATCTTGTTCACGAATGGGGGAAGAAGGGAGCGGGAGATCGACAGGCGGATTGGCGCAGCGTCTGCTGTCAAGCGGGCGCTGTACCGGTCCGTCATGGTGAAGAGAGAGCTGAGCCAAAAAGCGAAGCTCTCGATTTACCGGTCGATCTACGTTCCCACCCTCATCTATGGTCATGAGCTTTGGGTCATGACCGAAAGAACAAGATCTCGGATACAAGTGGCCGAAATGGGTTTCCTCCGCAGGGTGTCTGGGCTGAGAAGCTCAGTCATCCGGGAGGGACTCAGAGTAGAGCCGCTGCTCCTTCACATGGAGAGGAGCCAGTTGAGGCTCGGGCATCTGGTCAGGATGCCTCCTGGACGCCTCCCTGGTGAGGTGTTCCGGCCACGTCCCACCGGGAGGAAGAACCGAGGAAGACCCAGGACACCCTGGAGGGACTATGTCTCTTGGCTGGCCTGGTAACGCCTCGGGATTCCCCCGGAGGAGCTGGAAGAAGTGGCTGGAGAGAGGGAAGTCTGGGCCTCCCTTCTGAAGCTGCTACCCCCGCGACCCGACCCCGGATAAGCGGAAGAAGATGGATGGATGGATGGATGGATGGATGGATGGATGGATGGATGGATGGATGGATGGATGGATGGATGGATGGATGGATGGATGGATGGATCGATGGATGGATGGATGGATGGATGGATGGATGGATGGATGGATGGATGGATGGATGGATCGATCGATCGATCCTGTTCAGGCTCCTGGTGCCGACTACATGCATGTATGTTGTCGGCACCAGGAGCCTGAAAGGAGTGTTTTTCCACTGGTTTAACAAGTTGTCCAGTAAATAAATGATTTGTTAAATATTTTTATTGTAAAACTGATTTAAAATTTATTCAATTTTAAATAATTTTCCTGTTCAAGTTTGACTATAAATATAAATAGTTTTTGGATTGTGATCTTGGTATCATTAATCACTCTTTAGTGATTACCTTATATCAGCAGACATTGTTTTTTGCAAATGTTACAGTTAAGAGTTTATTGTTAGCGTTACATTGAATGCTAACACACTGTTAGCTTGCCGTCATGTACTAGTTTTAGGATTTATCTACCTCAGAGTCAACAAAACTTACAACTTTTGCTGTTTGTTGTTAGCATTAGCTTTACTGACAACCAAATATTAGTGTGGAAGAGGTATTTTTGTGAACTTGGTGTGAAAATGTTGGCTCAAAGCACCTTCCATAATCAATATCACATATATAAACTTTTGTTTTTGAAGTTATATTTAAATTTTACTGAGTTTTCTACACTATATCTGACTATGACAATTGAAGAAGACGAGCTAAGTCCACAGTTGATGTTTTCATGAGTTGTTGCAGCAATAGTTTCTCCTTTTAAGCTTTTTTTTTTTTTTAATCGCCCCGCAAGGGGCCTTTTTTTGTGGGCTCTAGTGTCCCTTTTTTCAAAGTAGGCTGACAGGAAAGGGGGAAGGAGAGGGGGGAAGACATGCGATAAACGTCGTCGGGTCCGGGAGTCGAACCCGCGACAGCCGCGCATGTCGCCTCTGAATGTGGGTCGCGCTAACCCCTCCGCCACCACGGCACGCCCCCTTTTAAGCATTTTTACAGGACAAAGGGAAGAAAGGTTTCCCGGTTCTGAGTCCTTCCGACTCAAGTAGGAGTTGGCTTGGAGAAACGAAGGCAGTAAGCTGTCCCCTGTGATTAATTCAGATGAGCTGAAGCATGAACCCCACAGGAGTGTTGCTTGGATAATTACAGCAGAGAAGATGGGAGCAAACGTCGTCCTACTGACAAAATCAAAGTCACAGAAACAATTAATGAAGCCAAAGAAATCTTGTTTATCGTCTTTGACTCTCTCCAGGTTGTAGCTAAAAGGGACGGCTGCGGTTTTTACTGCTTGTGTTGTGTCTCTTATTTTAGTTGTTGTTGGTTTTTTTATTATTTATTTAAGAAGCAATTGTGTGGTGTGTTTTCCAAACCCCTCGGGAGTCTTGTCAGTTCTTGAAGCTGCAGTCTCCTGTTTACTCTTTTTATTCCTCGGATAGCAGGATGTTCCACCTTCAAAATTCACATTTCAGCTATAAGTTTTGCCTCCTTAAAGGTTATAAATCTGTTACTCCTTCTTGACTATTAAGCACGCAGCATGCAAGTTTTGTCCTTAATGGATTCCCATAGTTCAACAGAGTGATAACAATTCCTCTCAGAGTTGTTTTTCTTCATTTTTCACACTTCTATTACATTTCAAATCCCTCATCAATCAAAATAATGCATTTTTTCTTCTCCTTGTTTATATTCCTTACAGAAACACAAAGCTCCGATCTTCCAGTAAACTGAATGAATAATTAGATCAACAGAGGAATAAATTTATCTGTGAAATAAACCCTGCAGCCTGACTCTGCAATATTTTCCCTCTTACAGCCATTTAATCGTTATTCTTAAATGCATCACTAATGACCTGATCGATCCACAGCTGTGAACGCTGTAAATCTGATCATTATGCCTCCCTGAATGTCAGGGCTAAATATCTGCTACGTGGATGTGGCGAATTTTAAAAGTTGAATTTCACACCTCCTCTGAAATCCGCTTTTTAAAATATTTTTCTCCTCATTCGTCACTCCTGCTGCCCACAAACAGCTGGAATTAGATCATGCTTCAAGCAACGAACAAAATATCATGCTGACAAAAAAATCTGTATTCAAACTCTGTGATTGCGCGTGTCAAACTCGAGGCCTGGGGGCCAAATCTGGCCCGCTGTAGCTTTTTATGTGGCCCAAATTAAGTCAATAAATTCTTCAAGTTTTCACAAATCTGCAAAATTCACACAAAATCAACAAATCTCCACATTTTTTTTCTGATTTTGTCTCAAATTTCTCTCAAAATTGGTCAAAGTCACATTTAATGTCATGCATCAGCGCAAATATTGTAGAAATTACTTATAAACATTTCTTAATTAGCACCACAGAATCTGTAGTTTAGATCCAGGAAAACGCAAAAGCAATCACAGAATCCCGTAGGAACAGCCATTTATTGAGATTTTTACAGTTTAATTGGTTTTATCAATATATTCTGGCACAAGAACATTCAGATTTTTTATTTAACCCAAAATGAAAATGAGTTTGACACCCCTACCTTTTAGGATTAAATGATAATCCCTGTTATTTTTGGAGATATGTTGCTCTTCTTGGATAAAAATGGTGCTGCATCTTTGCATAAATTACATTTTTAAACCCACTTTAATTAAAATACATATACATTTTGCTCATTTACAGCTGTTCGAACAGTAAACACCTGTTAAAACATTGATTCTTGATTTTTTTTAATGATGTTTTTCCATAATTTTGCCTTCTGTATATATTTTATTAATCTTCACCACTTTTTCCTGATGTTATAGTTGGTAAAAAAAAAAAAAAAGTGTCAATAATTAAAATAAATCTGCTCAATTCATCTTGTTTGTCTTGTACACTCTCAGAAATGCAAGTTTAGATGATTAAACTGAGATATTTTGGTTTTTCAGAGCTACACCTGAAGGGCTGTAAAAGTGTTGCCCAGTGGGATTAGTTAAGTTTTCCCAATCTGAATCACCACTTTAACAAAACTTACCTAAATTCTCCACTCGGTCAGTTAGAGATACTCTAAATCAACATTGGACGATTTTAGCTGTGCTGGTTATTAAGTGAAATATTTCTGCTCGTCACTGACCCTGAATAAATGAACTGAATGAAACTGAAACTGAACAAAGGAGAAAATCAGAGATTATGTGTGTAGGATGGCTTTTAAGACAACAATTTACCACTCAAGACATCGTGGGCATATGGTAGCTTAATCAGTAGACGGGCTTTGTGTGTCAGAGGAACGCATTTCCTTTTTACGTCAACTAAACCTCCGATTTACAGCTCAGTTTTAATCAATGATGCTGATTTTTATAATGTTTTTCAGGTGATTTGGTTTCCCGGGCCATGCATCACCTCCAGCCGTTACACATCAAGAACCCGAGCAACGGGACGCCGGTCCACCAGAAGAGCAGCTCCACGGTCCACTGGGAACCCGAAGCGCTCTACACCCTCTGTTACTTCATGCACTGCCCACAGATGGAGTGGGAGAACCCCAACGTGGAGCCATCCAAAGTCACCCTACAAACCGAGAGGTGATGTTTGAATCCTGGTTTATGAAGGTTTATTGAGAGATTAATGAGAGATGGTGTAACAGCAGGGCTGCACCGACACACTCTTTTTATTTCCAAAACGATGCAGATATTTGATGTTTAATGTCGGCCAATACAGAAAGACAATGCTGACGTAACTTAAAATGTTTGGTTTTTATTTAATGTATTGTAACTATGTGAAAACACAAGTTAAATCCACTTAATTTATTAACTTTATTGCTCACTATACACCACAAAATTCACTGAAAGAAGATTTCTAAGATTTTCTCTAGAAAATCTTAGAAATTTTCTAGAATAAACAAGTTTCTGATTGAAAAGTCAAAAATCTGCTTAAAAAAAACAACCTCTGGTGTTTTTAGATTAATCTCAGGAATTAAATGGAAGAAATATGGAAATTTATGAATGTCAAAAGTAAAAAAAAGTTGCTGTAAAAGCCTCAGATACCTTTAAATTAATCTTGTAAACTAAATAGAAGTTTATTTAGTTTACATAAATTTCTATTTAGTCTTTATAGAAATTTATAAAAATTTCTATCAATATATTCTGGTGAACATTTACTCACCAAAGAGTAAATGTTCCTTGGTGAACATTTACTCCTCTTGTTCCTAACACATTGTCGTTTAATTGAGTTTAACTAACATCAAAAATTTCTAGAGAAAACTCAGATATTTTTAGACTAATCTCAGAAATTAAATAGAAAAATTAGGAGATTTTTGAATGTCAAAAGTCAATAATTTGCTACAAAAGAATTCTGATATTTTTAGATGGACCGCAGGAATTAAATGGAAAAAATAGAACATTTCTGATTGTCAAAAGTTGAAAATTTGCTAGAAAAAACTTTGATGTTTTTAGAATAATCTCAGGAATTAAATTAAAAAAAGGAAATTTCTTAGTGTTAAAAGTCAAAAATTTGCTAGAAAAAAATTTCAGAAATTTCCAAGTTTCTTTCTCAAAACGTTCTACGCCTTATCTCAAAATTTCCAAATTTTTTTCTAGCAAATTAGGACTTTTCAAACTCAGACATTTTCTTAGATTAATCTCAAAATCTCTGAGTTCTTTGGTGAACATTTACTCCTCTTGTTCCTAACACATCGTCGTTTAATTGAGTTTAACTAAACTTTGACCAAAGTCAAGTTGTGTCCACTCATCTCCTTCAATTAAATACGAAGTTACAATTAACAGTGTGGGACAGAGGTGTTGATTTCTAGTTCTGAAACTTTTAGCTGAGTCTCATCTTTAACACCCCTGAGTGAAATAAGATTTTTAACAGCTTGAGATTTATTAGACTCTGCAGAATGTGACTTCTGGCAACTGAGGCGATTTTTGCATTTGTACTTTTAACCTTCCAGACAAGTTGAGTACAGGCTCACAATAAAAACCTACATTTCTACTTTCCTGCTGAAGATATTTGCTCCAGCTGCGTGGGCTGGTCAGCGCTGACACTTGCCAAAGCCTGCAGCTTCTTGACGGACAGATATCTCAACGTCTTTCTCGCTTTCTTCCTCGCTGAGAAACGCTGAAACTCCATCCAGACGACCCTGGGGAACGTGAGGAATGTCAAGGCGGAGTGACACGTCAGCAGAGTTTCCATTCCTCTGAGACAAAACTCTGTTTAGCATTCAACTGAAAGCTTGGAGACGAGCAGCAAGAACCTGAATAAATCTGCAGGATGACAAGCAATGTGATTAAATAGGATGAAAAAGTTCAGTTGAAACTAAATGACAGAAGCAAGGTTACATTTGCAAAAGAACTGCAGAGTGTTCAAAGATTTATTTAAAATATATATATTAAAGTGTAGACTAGACAGTGTATGCTTAATTATTAAATGTCATTACAGTGATAACTCTTTGATAGATAAGATTAGAGTTATGTGGTTTAATTTATCATATTGCACAACTTTAAAGTTTTACTATCTGTAATTAAATGTGAATATTGTTTCTGAAGGTCAGATAAATCTGAAAGTTGCATAATTACAAAAGTTTATTGAATACTGACATGAAAATGTACAGCAAATTAAAATTAAGTAGGATTTATGCAAAATGGAGCTAACAAGCAATAACGTTACATATGAATATAAAGATGATTTTTATTATTATTATAAGTGTGAATAAATGATTCATAATTGGGTTTAAAAAGCTGTTTAAACATGACTAAAGTGTTCTATCGCTATAGATAAACTAATAAAAAGTAAAAAAGCAAAAATCTTCATTAAAAAAAATTGGCATCCATCAAAGTGGTACAAAAATGTGCCTAAATGAAATGAAGACGGCAAACTTTAAACGAGGAAATTTTTCAAACCAAGTGAATTTAAAGTGAAAGGTGATAAAGAACT
This sequence comes from Xiphophorus hellerii, assembly GCF_003331165.1. Lineage (NCBI taxonomy): Eukaryota > Metazoa > Chordata > Actinopteri > Cyprinodontiformes > Poeciliidae > Xiphophorus > Xiphophorus hellerii. Next base: position 8,427,379 of record NC_045688.1, on the reverse strand, counting down.
GATTCCTTCATATTTTTTTTTACAGAATAAAAACTGTAAATACTTTAATTTACACTATTGCTTTGCTTTCATCCATCACTGTTATTTTTAAAGAGGTGAAATAGTTTAAATTCTTTCCCTTTTTGATGCACCCTGGTTTTATCCTGCATCAGATAAAATGACTCTGCAGAGCACCGTGGGGGTTATTTTTAGATTGATTAATCTAAAAAACACACTTTTATAATAAATTATGAAGAATGCGCATATCATTTATCAGTCAGGCAGACCATTGCTCTTTGTGATAAATGAGGGTAATAACAGCACTTAGAAAGGTTGCCACTTCTAGATCTCTTTCAGCTCTGAATTGTCCCTGTAATCAATTTTAAGTATTGATTTTGTGTTGCAGCCTCTCTAATATCTATAAGGACATCTTTAATTAGTTTAGTTTGAGCCTCAAATGGAACCAACGTCTCTATTAACTGTTTAAGCCGGGCTGGGATTTTAGCTAATGGTGTAAATTATTAATATTTTTACATTGGAATTGTATAACAAGTGTAACTTACTCACACCGTGCTGCTGAACAAATCATTACCCTCATCAAATTTAATGTAATCTGACTTTAAAATGACTGATGCTAATCATTGCTGAACTCTGTTCTGCTCTGCAGGCCGTTCTTGGTTCTGCCTCCGCTGATGGAGTGGATCCGGGTGGCAGTCGCCCACACCGAACACAGACGGAGCTTCTCTGTCGACAGCGATGACGTGAGACAGGCCGCCAGGCTGCTGCTACCCGGGGTGGACTGTGAGCCGCGGCAGATAAAGTAAGAACGAGCGACTAGCAAAAAGAAAGCCCAAATATACCATACGGGCTTTGATTCCTTACTCTTTGTGCAAATTTCTCACTGGTTTTGGTTAAAAACTGATTAGATTTCTCACGCTGCGTTCACACCGAACACGTCCAGGCGAGCGTTGAGAGGAAACTCTTTGGACTCTCATACGTGAACCGCAAACTCTTCCACCGTCTTCTGCATGTTTCGTCTAAATAAATATGTTTTTTTAACGTCATTCAACGTTTTTGCTGGACTTACTCGGATAGCTCAAATGCTGGGAAATATTTTCAAATAGTAAAAGTTGTAACTTATCCGACATCCCAACTTCCTTGCTGATCCTTTCTACTCCTGTCTCTGTAGTCGTAACTGTGATTGTTCGTAGATTATAGAACGAAAGCAAACAGCCACAATTACTTTATCCCAATTACCTCCACAGTTTTTTTTTTTTTCTGAGATTACGTTGGAAAACGCACCAGAGAGTCATAGCTGAGTCTCTCTATTGGTTGATTCCTCACATCGAACGGCGAAAGTTCAGATTCTCCAACTCCAGCGTTGAACGCCTTGACGCCCGTCAAACGCTTGAAACACTTCAAATTGTGCTGCACACACAAAACGCGACACAGGGCGTCTCCACACAGACTTTGAATGTAAACCAGAAGCGCCTGACTCTCAAATCGCGTTTGGTGTGAACGCAGCATCAGCCGAATATCATCAGCGTATAGATTTATAAAAATTTAATCAGTGAATTAAATTATTTTTTTCAAGGTTATTTGCTTTCCTGTTGGTTTTAGCCTCACACCGTAACACAAGAAACAATTCACACAATAGTTTTATAAATGACTCTTTAGTTTCGGTTTGGTTACTAAATAAAGACAAAACAGTAGAAAAATAGTTTAATTTATCGTGTGAAACTTTGCAAAAAAAGAACAAGTCTTGTTGTTTTTTATTCAGAATCCCTTTTATCTTAAAAAGTAGTAAAAACAACTAATACAGATGGCAACATAAACCCTGCCTGCTGGTCAAGTTTTAATGCACAAATGGGGATAATAATGTAATTACTTTATTTTTTTTTTAGTTGGACCAGCAGCCTTTTTTGCTTCATCTAAGTTGCAGTTGCTATTTTAAAAACATTTTCTCACAAACACATCTCTGTGTTACAGTTCACAGACAGAAAAGAAAGAATCTGCTAAGCTTTTGTCTCATGCAACATCAATAATTTTAAGGATTTTATCACGGAGTCATGGGTTAACAGTCCTCCCACTTCAAACATTTGTAGAGATGAAACAAACAGAACAGCGAAGGTGTTTATCAATTAGCATCTCTTTTCAAAATGCCACATATAATTGTCAGTTAGAATCAGAATAATATTGTGAAGAGGTTTCCCTGCGACCCTGTTGAGAACCGGATCAGCAGCAGCTGTTCGCAGCGTCAATTAAGAGTCATTAGAGAGAGAAAACGAGTCGCAGCAGAAGCCTCACCTGGAGGAGGCAGAAGACTGAGCTCTCACGCTCCGATATGAGTGAATCGTCTCTGAGTGTAAACAGCTCGATGCGTATAGACTCGGTTCTGGTTTAAGCCGGGAAAAGCTGAGCAATAATCATTCCCGCTCTCTCCCGGCGTCCTTTGGGGAAATGAATGCCCACTGATTCCCCAAATCCATTTCTGAGATAAGCCCCCACTTAGTCACGATAATGTATCTGCCGCTTCCATCTGCAGAGCCGAAGATTGTTTCTGCGCCACCCGGAAGCTGGACGCAGCCTCCACCGAGGCCAAGTTCCTGCAGGATCTGGGCTTCAGGATGCTCAACTGCGGCCGGACGGATCTGGTCAAGCAGGCCGTCAACCTGCTGGGGCCCGACGGGATTAACAGCATGAGCGAACAGGTGTGACACTCAACACACACACACACACACAGATAACCCTTAAGAGCCCACTGCACTGCATCCCATTGAAAACCTCCTGGTTATTCCACCAAATATTGATTTCTGAACTCTTCCTGAGTTAAAACATTAGTATTGTTGTCTCTAAATGAGTATGAACTTGTTTTCTTTGCATTATTTGAGGTCTGAAATCACTGCATCTTTTTTGTTATTTTGACAGTTTCTCATTTTCTGCAAGTAAATACGAAATTTTTGCTTGAAATTTCAGAAACATGTTGTCAGTAGTTCATAGAATAAAAGAACAATGTTCATATTACTCAAACATAAACCTATAAAAAGAAACAAAGTCAGAGAACCAGATAATTTTAAGTGGTCTATTAATTTTTTCCAGAGCTGTATGTTCATCTCAGGTCCAGTAGGTTGACTTTACAACAGACACATTCCGGTTCACTGCATTTATTCTAACAAAAGAGGAAATCAAGTTGGTGGTTAACATCAGTCCAGCAGCTTCTGCCTCTATACATTAAATAAAATACAATAAATAACCCTAAACAAACTACAAAGCAATGGCTCCCAGTTAGCAGTTGGTAAAATTAAACATATGACTCATTCTCAATCTATTTGAACTACTGATAAAAAAAGAAAACCAATAATTACATTTATAGAAAAGAGGTGGTTCAATCAGGTAATTATGTTTAAATCATTACTTACTACTTTATGTTCAGTTAGGTCATTTTTGCTCTAAATGACCCTCTATAAAACAGAAAGACCTTTTCATCCTCAATTTATGTCCTGCAGATGATCAAAAGCACACTGCAAAAACAGAAAATCTTACAGATTTTTGGTCTTTCTTTTAGTGCAACTATCTTAGTACAGTTGAAATAAGGCAAAACTAACTTACAAGATCTAGGTACATGTTTTGATACAATAATTTCTCAATATTAATGAAATCATTCTCGTTCCATTTGGCAGATTAATTTACTTACAACAACACATTTTTCCCATGTTATAAATTGAATAATCTGCCAATGGAGTTAGAACTTTTTTATGAATATTAAGTAATTATTTACTTAAAACAAGCTCATATACATCTTCCAGAAAAGTTACTTTTACTACTATTTTAAGTGTACTAAGATATTTTCATTGGAATAGACTAAAACACTTGGTTAGATTTTGTGTTTTTGCAGTGTTCTAACTTATCAAAATAAGGTCTTTATTATTAGTTCACTCATGTTTATACTTATAACATGGGTAAAATTTCATCTGCCAATGTAATAAGTGAGGAACCCGTCTTTTGGTTGTGAAGAGTTAATATTAAGGAGAAACTACTAAGTGATGTCACTGATTGCCATGGTGATTCCCTCCTTTTCTCACAAAAAACTTGAAATCATTTCAAAACATGGAATAATTCTGAAATTCCAGTTTAATTCCAGTCTTTTTACCAATATTGAGGAATCATTGAGTCTTATATCTTGCTGAAAAGTTACTTGTAAGTTTGTTTTGTTTACTTTCAAGGTTACTAAGATATTTGCACTTGAAACTAGACCAAAATTACTTGAATTTTTTGTTTTTGCACTGCAACCACATGCAGGCTTTCCTGCCCACACACATTATTCTCTGAGCTCAGAAAGAAAGAGGATGAAAACTTTACTATAAGCAAGGCAGAGAGTTGTTTCCGTTCATCAGAGGTGCTGAAGTGTTTTCAACAGGTTTTCAATAGCCGACTTCAATCATATGTCTGACTCGGGCCATTATGTTCAACAGAGGCTTTTTATGAGCCACTCGTAACCCGCTGCAGCACTTTATGTCAGAGACTCGTATCCCTCTGTGGTGATTCAGTCTTTAGTATTTCCTGGAAAACTGATCTACTTAATCAGGAGGCCGTTATGGACGCCGATGGCCGCCATGATGAGTTCAGATACGAAGGCGAGCCACAGCTTTTACTTTATTGCTCTTTTTACATCTTGTGGTCTCTCATGTGGTTGAGAGAGAATTACACGGGTATAAAACTGTAATTTAATGCAAATTACAGTGTCTCACAAAAACTATTCATGCCCTTTCAATGCTGCGGGGTGTAACTTTTATTTAAAAAAATGTTTTTTATGGTTTTTTTTGTTTTGTTTTTTTTAAATATGGGCTGCACAGTGGCGCAGTTGGTAGCACTGTTGCCTTGCAGCAAGAAGGTCCTGGGTTCGATTCCCGTCCCGGGGTCTTTCTGCATGGAGTTTGCATGTTCTCCCTGTGCATGCGTGGGTTCTGTCCGGGTCCTCCGGCTTCCTCCCACAGTCCAAAAACATGACTGTCAGGTTAATTGGTCTCTCTAAATTCTCCCTAGGTGTGTGTGTGTGCATGGTTGTTTGTCCTGTGTGTCTCTGTGTTGTGCTGCGACAGACTGGTGACCTGTCCAGGGTGTACCCCGCCTCTCGCCCAGAACGTAGCTGGAGATAGGCACCGGCAACCCTCCCGACCTCATTAGGGACAAGGGTGAACAGAAAATGGGTACATGGTTTTTAAAATATTTGTTAAAATTGTCACTTTGTTGTGACAGCTATTATCGAAGAAATGACCAAAAACAACCAATCAGAGTCAGGAGGAGGGTCTTGAGGCTGTCAGTCAACCTCATGTACTCGCTGCTAAATATACTAATGGCAGAGAAACAACATAATGTTACAGTAAAATCATGCTAACAAGCCTTAGCATTCACAACAGGCTCTGCTAGCTGCAGCGTAGCACAGAGCAGAGAGGAGAGGAGGGTGATTGACAGCACTAAGACCTGCCTCCTTACTCTGATTGGTTGTTTCTAGATAACGCTGGAAGAAGGCAGAGGAGTTGTTTCATAATAAACTGTCACAACATGCTGACAGCTTCAACAAATATGTAAAAAAAAATACTTTTTATACAAGTTATATACTGCTGCTTTAAAGAATGAAACTAATTTTCAATATCATTATTTTTATTTATGTTGCTAATGCTCAAAGAAGACTTTGAAATTTTGTCAAGATGTGTGCTTTTGAACAGCAATTGATATTTTTATTTTTTACATAAAGCTAAATATTGGAAAATTCCTTATCTGCTCAGCTCTCTGACGTCCCGCGCCTTTTTCACAATATAAAATCAGGGTTACAAATTAAATTTGAATTTTGTATATTTTTAACCAATAAATGATTTTCGTACTGCTGTGTTTCAGACACAGCTAAATACTAAGACAACCCTTTGGACTGTACTCCACCTTGTGTGTGTTCACAACAAATAATTAATGTTACTCACACAGGAGGTTCAATAATTAGGTGACTTATATTTTACTAGAAAAGGTAAAAACCATGCATCAGTTTCTTCCTTTTCTCCACAAATGTGGTGTTCTATGATATAAATTACCAATGAAATACACTGAAATGTGCTGATTTTCTGTGTTGAAAAATAAACTCTCAAAAAGTGGATGATCCAAAGCATCGGAGTGGAAGGTTGACTTGTGGATCTAATCTGAAATGCCTTGATGCTGAAATGTGCTATACAAATAAAATTTGATTGATTGATTGATTGTAGCTTAAAAATCTGAAAGCCGCATTAGCTTCTACTGATCGCCACTAGGAATCACAGATACCTTCACTGACTGATGGAGGTGGAAATTCATAAATGCATCTGATGCAGTAAAAGTGGGATATTGACTCAACAGTGGAACGAAGAGAAGTGCTGCAGTATCAGGTTCAGATTTGATATTTACCTCCACTCTCTGGATAAACTGAACGATGTAGTTCGAAATTCAACTTTCTATAAAATACAAAAAGAAAAAGAACAATTTACTGATCTATGGATGGACGGATGGTAGAAAAAGCAGATAAATGGATAAAAATTGGATAGATCTTAGGAAAGGTGGATGGATGGATAAATAATCGGTCATTTGGATGAAGGAAGGGTTTCCTGTGATGACAGGAAGTTGGCGTTTCCCAGTTGCCGGGTTTCCTGCAGCTCTGCCCGGTTTTCACATCCTGAGTTGTTTACAGTGAATATATTTACATACTTCACTGAACCCAGAAAAGAGAAGTGAAAAACTTCAGATCTACCAGAGAACCTCAAATTTCCTTAAAAACAAGAAAACGTGTTTATTTTATTTAAGTAAAGCAAACACATCATGAATCTCTGATGCGGCCATCTTGTGCTTCCTGCAGGGGATGACGCCTCTCATGTACGCCTGCGTGCGCGGCGACGAGGCCATGGTCCAGATGCTGCTGGACGCTGGCGCCGATATCAACAGCGAGGTCAGAGTTCAATCTCTCCGACACATCACAATGTTTCTGTCCCAGTTTAATGTTTCATTCACCTTTGTTTCTGTGAGAACTTTGTCCCCTCTCCCCTCCCTTACCTCTGCTGTTTCTGTCTCACCTGCTCGCTCTCTGCTCGTTACACAAAGTGCACTGATAACAAACGATTATCGTTTGTCGGTTTCTCTTCCCACCGATCCTGAATAATAATCCGCTGATAGTCCCTCCGCTCTGCCCGTCACTTCATTTCGCTTCACGCCGCAGCTATCCAACAGCAGTTTGCTTTATGGCGCATCAATAATACACCACTGTTACACAACCAGGTGCACTCTGTGTAACTCGCTGCCAAGTACCGCATGAACTTTATTGCACGTATTTGTTAAGTTGAAATAAGACAGTAAAATAGCAGCTTTGCAATCTTAAATCATGCATTTTCTTGTTTTTTCTTTGCAGTTTTTCCTGAGTGTATGTAACGCTGCCCACAGTAATGATGGCTTCTTTAGATTTTTCCCTGTGGTGACTCAGAAGCAAATAACAACCGTTTGAAATCATTCCGAAGTTTATTACTGAAAAAATAATTCCTTAATTTGGATTAAATGTGTGTCTCTTGGAGGAGACACATTCATGATGAACATCCTACTAAAGCTGCTTCTACTGAATGCTTGAATGTTTACAAAGGTTTCTGCACCTTCACCATCGGTTTCATTTTTCACCTAGCATATGAAAGTATGAGATAATTAACATTGTCTATAACAGATTGAAAGATCAAAACTCTGTTGCAGTTATTTTCTGCTGTGGCTTAGCAAATATCACTAATTGGCTTAAAGATGTTTGGATGGTTATTTACAATTTTCCTTAAAGGGTCAGTATTATTTATTTAGTTCCATTTTAAAGCACAATAGAGTAACTACGTTACCTTCAGTTGTTATAGAAATGTTGTCTATATCAAATGTCAAAGAAATTTAATGTAATTTATCACCTTGAAATTGGGCCTCTGTCTCTTTAAAAACTCCTGCTCTTCAGGAAGTCATCACAACATGGCTCCTCTATTGAGCGTTTCAGAACTTTCTAACCAGCATTTCACTGAGAAGAAGCTGGACTGGGCCTGTGAAAACGTGAAAACATCTACCACAATCTGCGTGATAAAAACCTTTTTCAGTGGATCTTTCTCACTCTGCTGTGTCAGAGTTCCAGCAACTAGCTTATAGGTGCAATGTGGAGACGTGTGCGCTTCTCTTCCTCTCTTAATTCGTTGCCATTGTGAAATCGTTTTCGCCTGTAATAGCGAGCAGAGTTTGTTACCATCAATGCTCTGACTGATTTTTTTTTTGTTTTATGTTTTGGTTTTAATTAGATAAGTAGGAAGCCTTAACGATGATCCAGAATCATTTAAACTGTTTTTGTTAAATACATTGCACATTCTGGAGTCCAAACTCATCAGAATTTTAAAAAGTTAACACAACTCACATACTCCTGCATGGATAGATAAACACATATATATAATTATTTATACAGCAGTCGCTGCCTCAGATTTTTCTCCTCCTGCCTGTAATTATAAAGACATTAATAATTCATATCATTACACAATAAAACACCAACGGTCCCACTGCTGCTTAGCATCAGAGCCCAAATGAAATGTGACATCACATCAAATAGTTGTTTTTCCTTCCGGTGATTTTTGCAAATCATTTCGATCATTTAATCAGCAATAAAAACCCGCAGAGCGTCGCCTCCGCTTTGCTTCTGAGTCGTCACCTCCAGTCCTGCATGCGTTTGTCGTCACCGTTACGTCGTCTCTCTGGCTTCGTTTGTTGTTGAGACGAAACTCCACAAAGAGGTGGAGCCACACCGACACAGAGAACCGGGTCCGGGCAGATGTAGCTCCTCAAGCTTAGAGCGGGGATTTGAGATGAGAGGAAGGATTAAACTTGCTCAAGATTTTCTGCAAAACTCAAGAGGAAAATCTCGCCCCGCCATCTTGCCCTCTTCCTGCTTCCACCTGTCCTGCATACTGCTTCCTCCCCCGTCTCTCCCCCTGAGCTCTGAATGTGATAACAGCTGTGTATCTCTCTCCCTGAACTTCACCTATGACTTCCCAGGTGCCAAGCACAGTAAACAAGCACCCCTCAGTTTACCCCGAAACGCGCCAGGCGACGCCACTCACGTTCGCCGTGTTGCACGGACACGTCCCTGTCGTGCAGGTAGTTACGTTAATGACCTGTGACCTCTCACCTCTGGACCCCTGACCTCACCTTTGTACTAAAAAATACTGATAATGACTGTGCATCATGATAGTAGTGATGCCTGAAGTCCTTTTATTACTCCTTCCTTGGTCCTGTTGTGCTGTGCTTTAGAAGAGGAATTAATTGGCGCTTATAGTTCAATTGGGATTCTGCGGAGTAGTCATCTGTAGACAGTATCTTACATAAAAGGGATCCGGCTTCACGGTACAGTGCTTAAACGTTAACACTTTATTTGAAGAAGTGTGACTAAAAATACTTCGTAAGATTTTGTGTTTTTGCAGTGCAAACCCCAAACGTAAATCTAGTAAAGAATCTCAGAGAAGGCTTGAAATATTAGATCTTCACAGATGTTATTCATCCAGTTTGACTGAGAAAAGATGGTAGACATACCTCAAAAGAACCAGGCTACATTTGTCATATTTATCTTCTGCCATTTACTACATCCAAGTAAAATATATTAACTTTTATTCAAAGCTGTAACCTGACAAAATGTGCAAAAGGAATAACACTTTCTTTGAAGGGTTGTGCATAAGACTGACTGCTGTTACTTTGACATAACAGCAGTCAGGAATGTATTGGAGTCTTCATAAATGTTTACAACTGTTGTCACACAGTTTCATCTGTAAATAAATACACTTTTTTTTTTCTCCAAAGAGTTTTTGCGGCGCTATAATTACACTTTTAATGCAAACTTGACACTTTCAATGCAAATTTTAATGCAACTTTGCACAAAAATGTCATTATTTACAGAAAAATGTCTTTTAATGAATGTTTTAATAAATCTTTTCATTAAAAGTTTCATTATTTACTGAATGACACTTCATGACAACAGTCATAAACATTCACAAAGGCTCCTTCATTCTCCTAACTGTTATATTTTATGACAGTTTTATGATTAATCTCAGAAAGAACATGGACATTTCTTAGCTTCAAAAGTCAAACATTTTCGATACAGATAATTTCCGAAACTCAAAAATTTTAAACTTTTGAAACTCAGAAATATCCAAATTTTTCTAGAAATTTTCTGAGACATTTCTGAGTTTTTTCGAGCTAATTTTTTACTTTTTAAACTCTGAAAAGTTACTTTAGCTGTAAGTTACTTTTATCTAATTTCAAGTTTGCTCAGATATTTGAACTAGAAACTAGACCTCAAATACTTGGTAGGATTTTTTTTTTTTTTAATCTAAGAAATTTTGACATTAATATCAGAAAAATCTGGACGTTTCCTAATTTCAAAAGTCAAACATTTTCAATTGAGAACATTTCCAAAAACTGAAAATTTTTAACTTTTGAAACTCAGAAATTTCCACATTTTTTTTTTCTAGAATATTTCTGGGATTAATCTAAAGCATTCAAAGTGTTTTTGCAGTGTGATTAAGACATTCTAACACAACTTCACTGTCCCTGCTGAAGAAAAGCATCCCCAAAGCATGACGCTGCCACCACCGTGTTTTATGGTAGAAAGACTGTGTTCAGCATGATGTGCAGTGTTGGTTTTAAATCCCATTTTGCATTTTTTTGTGTAAGAAAAATAGATTAGTTTTGGTTTTAGGTGAGATGAGTGTAGTTTTTCTATGTTCAGAAAATAAATTGGAGACTTTTCTGAGATGTTGATAGCTTCATAATCTTACTCTAAATCAAACTTTAGCACAACATTATCCCTACTCTGTCTGGTGGAGATTAAATCACATACAAGTGATGTTTGCGCTAATCGCGTGCCTTCTGAGGGCACTAGATTTTAATTAGACGTGTCAGAGAAAAAGGGGTTGAAAACAGTACTAATAATTAGCACACTTTTCAAAAAACATGTCATTCCTGCTCTAAAATACAGTGACATTGTTGTTGTAAAACGTGGCATTAGCTAGTGCTTTAAAGTATCAGCCAGCATATCTTCATTTTCCAAAGCGAAATCTTTAAAGTAATGTTTGCTGTTATATTGTTTAGTTACTTTTTTTTGTTTTCATGTGTTGAAATTAAGGGTTAAATTAAGGTTTCGCACCCAAACTCTTCTTTCTAGATCAAGTGAGATGCTGACTACTGATAACTACTTCACAAAACCCCAGCTGGAAAAAACCTGAGCTATCCTTTTAGGGGACGTTAACTAGATGTAAAATTATGTCCCAACATTTAAAAAGTAGGAAACTCCTGAAGCGGAGCTGAAAAGCCAGCCGTAGGGACGCAGAGTGTCTTTTCACTCTTAGTATAAGATATCTTTTATTGGAGTAATAGTTATTGTGCACGATGTTGCCTCCAGGATCTTTAAGTTATTAATATTTATGACAACAATCAGAGTTTTGTCTCCAGGAAAATAAATTCTTCCTCCTCAACTCAACATCAGTAGCAGAACTGAACGAGAAGCCGAGGCTGGAAGTGTGATTCATATTCAGAATCTGTCCAGTGGCCGAGGCTTTTTCTCTCGCCAAACCGAAATGTAACACCCCTTGTCTCCCTCGCTTGTTTTCCCTCTCCTGTCCTGTTTGTTTCCCTCCTCCATTTCTCCCACAGTTGCTGCTGGATAACAGAGCCAATGTGGAGGGAGCCCTGCAGGATGGGGCGGAGAACTACACAGAGACGCCGCTCCAACTTGCTGCAGCTGCAGGTGAAGCAGCACACACACATCAATACTAGGGAATTATTTACTTTTTAAAAAAACTCCTATTTCTTCCTGAAAAGTTACTTTTAAGTTACTTTGTCTTATTTAAAGTGTGCACTAGAAACTAGAGCAGTGTTTCTCAAACATTTTCAGGCTGAGGACCACTTAACCCACATGTGTCAAACTCAATAAATCAATTCATGATAAATTTAAACAAACTCAATCATTTCCATTTGAATTATTTATCATTTTTCCTCTCTTTCCACCAAAACCTGGATGACAAAAAAGAATAGTTTTGTTTATAGAGACTTTATTATTCATTTTATTTGTTATTTTGTTTATTTGTTTTGGATATTCTCCAGTTCAAGTGTTAAATTTTCATTAGAATTTATAGTTAATTGATCTTAATGTGTTCTTGCATTATTATTATTATTATTATGCCATTGCCAAATGGGCTCCAACAGCAATATTATTGTTTATTGTAATAACTTCTGCAGACAATTTATTGTACAACAAAATTTGTTTACCTGACAGGCCCACCGCCATGATGGCCAGATGCTGAAGCTAAATTAGATCAATCAGTCCCTCCAGTTTTCTGTGAATTTCTGTGTGGAAATTCACAGAAAGTCAACAGATTTATTTCATACTAGTGCACAACTGTAAGTTTATTGCAGATTTTCAGCAAAATCTTTTAAAATTATTGGGTTTTTGTGATGCTAACTCTCTCCTGTAGGGGGCAGTATTTCTTACTTTTACCACCCTGCTGCCTCAGCCTTATTTGATGTCCAATAGTCTGTGATCAATATGGCGAGCCACAAAAAAATCAGATGTAACGTCATAAATAAGCACAAATATTGCAAAATTCCTTGCAAATATTTCAAAAAAAAAATCCCCAAAACAATCACACGTTTCACGCTTGCAGTACCTTGATGACCACTAGGTGCCACCCACTCACCATTTGAGAAAGACTGAATTAGTACAAAGTTCATGGGAAGATTCAGTGTTTTTACAGTGAATTAAAATGAAACTATAAATTAATTTAATTATTTTTAAGTTATTAGGCTTGTTTTCATGCTAACATTTGAACTGTTGACCTTTAAGTAACAGAGCAGAAGTAAACTGACGTGGTTTCTAAATCTATAAATCTATAATTTTCTCTCTTTTAGGAAACTTTGAGCTGGTGAGCTTGCTGTTGGAAAGAGGAGCAGATCCCATGATCGGCACGATGTGTCGAAATGGCATCTCCTCCACTCCGCTGGGAGACATGAACTCGTTCAGCCTGGCAGCGTCGCACGGACACAGGTGAAACAAGTCAATCACCGTAAATCCACCTGTAACACTAATAAGTGAAAATGAGGCCATGGGAAGTAAAATACATGCTAACAATGCTAACAAAATCATTGAATTTTCTATAAATTGTTTTTCTTTTTGGTAATTTCACCACCATGATGTAAGGTAATTTTATTTATAGAGCACATTTTCAGCAACGAGGCAGTTCTAAGTGCTTTACATGAATTAGAAGCAATTCAGTTTATTATAAGCCTGGCGGGCCACCAGGCTTTACTTGTGCCCCCACCACGGTAAATATTGCTATTTATTAAATTTGTTTTTAAATGTTTGCATTTTTAAGTCTTTTTAGTTGGTGTTCAGGTGTTAATCTTCCAATAAAGCATAATTATCGAGGGATATTTTCAAATTTCTTGTCAACTTTAAACATTTTTTAACGGTTGGTGAATGACTGCGTGACAACCACCAGGCTTAGCAAGTTTTGTGGGGGAAACCTTGTGAAGGAAATACAAACAAAACAACAAAACCAAAAAAAAAAAAGATAGAAAGTATAAAACTACATAACGGTTCCCCATGTTTAATAAGAATGAGTAGTCCATAATTTATAAACTAGTAGGGTTTCTCTGGATTCTTGTTCTGATAAAACAAAATTTTGGTTCCAGTTGTTCAGGATTTAGTTCTGGATTTGTACAATATAAAAGTTAATGTTGGACAGAATGACAGAAACATTTGTGGGGAAGTCTAAGTTCACGGACCTTATATTAAATAAAGGTAAGATTTTCCATTTTAATCATAAAGAAAAGAGAGAGGTCAGCCAAAGAAAACATTCAAATAAATATAAAATATAGCATATTCTTTTATCTTTCTTGCTGCTAAACTGTTAGAAGCTTTAATTAGTTATGGTCAAAATGAAAACTTATATTGGATCTTCGTCTCTGATCACCACAGTATCGATCCCTTCACATCAGTTCAATCTGCTCCTCACGGGAGATATCTCCGTTTCCGTGACGATGTGTTCGGCTGCACTTTACCGCCTCTGCGGAATAAGATAAAAACCTATTAGCATTCAGGGCGGCGGGGAAATAGAGTGGAGCGGAGAGCGACGGCAGCAGCACAATGCAGCATTATTAAGACAATCAATTATGGAGTGGTAATCACGCTGCGATATGTTGTAAAGAGGCTGGCACTGAATTAGGGCAGGTTCTTCTCACGCAGATTATCTTCAGATTAAGGCTAATAACTATATATAATGTTCAGTTTTAATTTAGTTTTGATAGCGATGATTTTTAAGGATCTAAAATCGTGTTTTGATGGTGGAGGAAGGTAGAAAAGTCGAGTAAATGAAGAGTGTTTAATTAAAAAATCATGATGGATAAAGTTATAAAAATCACAGAGAGCCAGAGCAGAACACAAAACTTAAATGCAAGGAGAAATTCAGCTGGGGAAAAAACTGAGGAAATGATGAGAGGAACCAGAAGGGAGTGTGAAATACACTGCAAAAATACAAAATCTTACCAAATATCTTTGGTCTATTCTAGTGCAAATATCTTAATACACTTGAAATAAGGCAAAACTAACTTAAAAGTTACTTTTCAGTAAGATATAGAAGCTCGTTTTAAATGTATAAGTGAAAATATAAGTGAAATTACAATAAAGCTCTTATTTTGATAAAATTGGATAGTAAATAAGATAGAACTCTGCAAAAAACACAAAATCTTACCAAGTATTTTTGGTCTATTCTACTGCAAATATCTTGGTACACTTGAAATAGTAGTAAAAGTAATTTTTCAGCAAGATAGGAGCTTGTTTTAAGTAAATAACTCGTTAATTTTGATGAAAAGTATTAGTAAATGTACTGGCAGATTATATTTTAATACATATTATTATATTAGCACATTAAGCAGCGCATTCATGACATTGATTGACAGCGTTAAGATCTTCCTCCTGGCTCTGATTGGTTGTTTTTGACCAGAAGTGGTGCGTTCTTGTAAATGGTAAACTTTCAACGCTTCAGGAAGATGCAGCAGTTTGTTTTAAGTCAGTGATTTCTTAATATTGGTGAAAAAGTGCTAGTTCCACTTTCATATTATTTCACTTCTGACAAGACGTTTTTCCATTTTCATTAAGTGGAATAACAATAAAGCTTGTATTTTGATCAAATTGTATAGTAAGTTAAAACACTGCAAAAAAACACCAAATTCTACCAAGTATTCTAGGGTAAATATCTTAGTTCACTTAAAATAAGACAAAACTAACTTAAAAGTAACTTTTAAGAAAGATATAGGAGCTTGTTTTAATTAAATAATCCAATAACTATAACAAGACATTTTCCCCATATTATAAAATGTCCATCATAAACTATAACTTTTTCTCTACTATTAAGGAATTATTTACTTAAACAAGCTCCTGTGTCTTTCTGAAATGTTATTTGTAAGTTAGTTTTGCCTTATTTCAAGCGTACTAAGATATTTGTACTGGACACTACATTAAAAATACTTGGTGAGAGTTTGTGGTTTTTCAGGAGAGGAGTTTAAATACAGGGGCGAACGAGAAGTACACAAGAGACTAGGAAATGAATCTAATAATAAAGAACAACTAGGACTAAGAATTGTAATTAAACTGGAGTAACAAGAAACAGAAACAAGATCTAATCAAAGATTGAGCCGAAGGAACACAGAATAACCAAACCCCAAAACAACCCAGGACATAAAATCAGAATGGTGATGAGGTTTTTTTTAATTTTATTTACATCATGATTTTTTTTAAAGATCTTTGGCAGTTTTTCATCTGGCAGTTGCCCAGAGTGGCATTAGAAAGGGGATGCACAACACCAGATTCAATTCAGTTTATTTATAAAGCACCAATTCACAACAAATTTCATCTAGTGGCAATTTACCAAAAAAAATGTCATTTAAATTCAACAACTCATAGACTCTAATTGATCCCAGTGATCAAACAGTGCATTAAAATAATTTAAGGCATAAGTTTCAAATCTTTTGTTTATTTTAATTGTACGCAGTTCTTTACCGTAAAAGACCGCCCCTCAGATTAATTTCACTCCCTGCTGCGGCAGAAGTGAAATTACCGTAATAACCCGACATTGACTGGAAAGCGCAACGTCTCCCCTTTCAGAAACTGTTGGGATTATTCAGATAACGCAAAGTATTGCAGAGTTACGGTGCCACAGAGTTGGGTTGTAAAAATGTGTTGTCGGCGACACCTTTCCGCCGATGAGGGTTAAGCTCAGTTTCTTCAAATTAGTTTAAAAAGTTTTCTATCTAAAGAAACCCAGCTGCGTTTCTTTTACAAACATGTGCAAAACTTTGTCAATATTCCTCTAAGTCCAGTTTTTACTAGTGATTTATTAATTTGACCAAAAAGCACCACAGGAGATCATTTCTGCCTGCAGCCATCAGACTTTACAATGCTCAGATCTGAGTAACTTAAACTAAAGTTTTCTCTGCGCTCATTTATAGATTAATATATCTGCATGTGCATGCTCAGTTATTTATTTTATTTATTTCTCCAGTCATATTGAATCACTCTTAAATTTATGAAATATATATACCTAATCGCTTATGGCTATACATGCATTATTAATGTTCAACCCCTTGGATGGAGCAGCTTGCCAACTAATAAGCAGTTTAGTTAATCCTTAGAAATCATTAAATTATATTCTATTCTATTTTACCCAGCTATTACCAGTTTAAATAATATTTCTCAGGTTAAATTATATTTAAATGAACTGAAACATGGTTTTATAATTCCAGTGAATAATAATAAGGTTGTCAGTCAGTGGAAGTATGGTGTAATATAACATTTTCAGAGAATAATGCAGAATTTAAATAAAAAAATAGCCCAGGGTTTTTGTGGTTACCAAGAGAAATAGCTAGAGTACTCGTGTGAATTGACAGAGTTCATCTTTTTTGTATTTTTACCCATGGTGCAACCCTGCGTTTTGTCTCCCTCTTGTGCAGGAATGTTTTCCGGAAGCTTCTGTCCCACTCAGAGAAGGAAAAGGGGGACGTTTTGTCCCTGGAGGAGATCCTGGCCGAGGGTTCGGATCCCGGGGAGAAGAGGCTGGCCCCGCAGGCCAACTGCAGCGGGACGCTGCGAACAGGAAAGGCCAAACTGCGGGCCCTGAGAGAGTCCATGTACCATAGCGCAGAGCATGGCCATGTGGACATCACCATTGACATCCGCAGCTTAGGTCAGATTTACTAATGCATGCCTCAGTGGCACACAAGCCTCCAGCTGTCCTGCAGATGTGCTCATGCTGTCCCGTCCTGTCCCGTCCTGTTCCCACCCTCTGCAGCTCACCCAACCGTAAAACAGGAGCCGTTTTATCTGAGGCCATAGTAACGGGTCAAAGGTGTGAACAGGATGATGAAGCTTTGTCCTCGCTGCTCGTGTTTTAAATGTGGCTGCCGTCAGCTTTCAGTGCATTCACCTCAACATTTTAATCAGCCGGGAAACCAGAACTTTGGCTTTGATACAAACAGGATGAACATTGGTAAAGAGCATCCAAAGAGAAAAGGAAAGTGTAAACAAATTGCCTCAGTGGTGTGCAAAGGTCTGTCTTAATAACAAATTTTATCTAGACAATAAATTGTCCACAGAAGTTCTTATAATAAACGATGATATCATTGTTTGAGACTGTTTTCCAGAACACATTCTCAAAGATGAATAAACTTTAAATTCATTCAAACTTTAAAATACATTTTAAATATTCAAGATAAGTAGTTTCTCCACCATTAGTACATTGAGCAGAGTGTACACTAGCCTGATTGACAGTGCTAAGATCCTCCTCCCGGCTCTGATTGGTTACTTCT
This sequence comes from Xiphophorus hellerii, assembly GCF_003331165.1. Taxonomy (NCBI): domain Eukaryota; kingdom Metazoa; phylum Chordata; class Actinopteri; order Cyprinodontiformes; family Poeciliidae; genus Xiphophorus; species Xiphophorus hellerii. The sequence goes on along the minus strand of NC_045688.1, from coordinate 8,409,478 downwards.
GACCGGCAGCGGTGCATTTCTTCAGACTGCAATAACGGCACTCATGTTATACTGGCATGACACAGAGACTAACAGATATGTAAAAAACAGATTTTAAAAAAATAAAAGTAATAACCTGCAGCTTTAAGCTTTTTAAACCATCTTCATCATTATGAAGGCAGACGGTAGGCAGCTAATTTTCTGTCTTGCTGTGTTTTATGCTCACTTCATTTCCATCAATCGCATTAGAGCCGTTATTAACAAGCACTTTTAATTAAACTCAGATGCTCCATTTGTTTTACCTTTGATTTCCCACTAATCCAACACTCATGGCATCCAGTGGAGAAACATGAGTCTCCTGTGACTCTACACTTGCTTTTCTCCATTTCTCTGTATTCACTCTGCGTTTTCTTTTTTTGTGTTTGTGTTTTTCCCAGGCGTTCCTTGGACGCTGCACACCTGGCTCGAGTCCCTGCGCACCTGCTTCATGCAGAACCGCCGGCCGCTGATCCAGGGTCTGCTCAAAGACTTCAGCTGCATCCAGGAGGACGAGTACACTGAGGAGCTGATCACACACGGCCTGCCGCTCATGTTCCAGATCCTGCGAACCAGCAAGGTCGCCGGGGGCTTCCCTTCACAGCAGCAAGCCGCTTGTTCAGACTACAGACACAAGACAAGCTGACTTGTTGGGAATACAAACTGAATCTATTAGCTTCCTCATTTGCATGATGTTTTTTCAGGATTAACAGGGGGAAACCAAAGGGTTTAAAGCTGTAGCATGTGGAAAGTTTTTGTCCCTAACGGTGCTGCTGCTGTGTGTCTGCAGAATGAAGTGATTAGCCAGCAGCTGTCGGTCATTTTCACGCAGTGCTACGGACCTTTCCCCATCCCCAAACTGACGGAGATCAAGAGGAAACAGACCTCACGCCTGGGTAAGCCTTCACTTTGTGAAAACAGAATCATTTTTAATTTGTCTCCATGAGTTTCTGACTCTTTTGTGTCTTAAGTCCTTCTCATACCTTGTTGTGGACGATTGTCGCAAATTCGCATCGATCCTCTTTCCTCCGCCCCATATACTCTCGTTGATCATCATTTAGAATGTTTTACCACCATCTAGTGGTCAGAGTGTGAACAGCTGATTCATGGTTGATCTGATCTGCAGCTAATATAGCAAATTATTTGTATTTTTGGGTTTGATGCGTTTTAACGACATTAGTCAGTAACAGACAGCAAATTATTAATGTGTGTATTAATTAGTAATTTATATATAGGTAGAATTGTAGAAATTGGAAATCATGTTCAACTTTGCAAAGTTGATGCAATAACAACTTTGCATACATTTTCCATCATTTAAATTTAAATTATATATTTAAGTTTTATCATATAAATTATATGTTTAAGAATAAAAATATGATGCATAAATAATTAATTGTATATCTACATATTTATCTTATTACAAAACAGGGAATAATTGTAACAATGGAAACATTTGGGTTATTAGCAAAGTGCAGCTAATTGTTGCTAATTAGCATTATTAGCAGCAAATAGCAATACTCAAATAAACAACCTCAACTTAGATAAACATCATAATATTTAGCTTTTATATTGTTATATTCACATCATGAAGTAAGTAACGATGAGATTTCTCTTTTTATGATTATGAAGCAGATTAAAATAGCTTCATAAATGAAATGTGTATCTGTAAATGTTTTAATACTTCATATTCAAATTTCTAAAAATACCATATAGGCTTTCAAATTGTAAATTGATCATTTTTAGGTTTTAATTCATCTTGAAATTAAACAAACGATACATAATTTTAATATATGTTTAAAAGTCATCCATTTTGTGCTTCTGTTTATTACTTTAATTCAATTCATCCTTGCTGGGAATAATAACTTTTTACCTTGAGGTTACGCAGGAAACTTGCACAGTGTTGCAGCGCCACCTGGTGTATACATCAGAAATGAAACATTGAAGAAGCTAAACATTAATGAGGATTTTAGAGAAATGTTTAAAAGACTCATTGGGACAACAACTTAGAATACAAATTAAAGGGTAATTGTTTAATTTGGAGTGGAACCTCAATGTAAAACCTACATCAGCTTTATCTTCTGCTGTTTGCTGCTCTTTATAATTAGTTTTCTTGAATAAAAGCATTTTTGTGTTTCCCAGACCCCCACTTCCTGAACAACAAGGAGATGTCTGACGTCACCTTCCTAGTGGAGGGGAAACCGTTTTATGCACACAAGGTGTTGCTGTTTACAGCATCAGCCAGGTACTGGGAAGCTGTGGCTTTAATGCAGATATGTTTGATTTTAGTCAATAAGATCAAAAAACTGACACTTTTTGTGTTTCGTCCAGGTTCAAGTCTCTGCTCCAGAACAGACCAGCAGCAGAAAACACATGCATTGAGATCAGCCATGTCAAATACAACATTTTCCACGTAAGAAGTTCAACATGTTGATTTTTTAAATTTACTTTAGCAAGCTAAGTTAGATATGTGTAAGACTGGAAGTTTTCCCCAGTAAACCTGTAACCCAGGTGGCTGGGTGTTAGGCCAGTCGTTCATCCAGCTGTTCGTCATGTTTTTGAGTTAAAAAATGTTTAAAGTTGACAGGAAATTTGAAAATACCACTTGATAATTATGTGTTATTAAAAGATTGGAAGATTAATACCTGAAGACCAACCATAAAGTCTTAAAAATGTAAACAATTTAAAAAAGACTTAAATAAATAAGCAATGCTTAGCCTGGTGGGGGCACAAGTAAAGCCTGGTGGCCTGCCAGGCTTATAAAACACTGGGGGAAACCCTGCACTAAAATTGTATCCGAGATCTTTTCATTTACTTTTTCCATGTGAATCTTTTCACATATTTTGACATGTAGCCAATATAATCAACAACAGTAAGCACCCTCTTAGATACATATCTATATATTTTTAAATATATCATCATCATCAATCACTTTATTTTGGTAAATTGTCCACATTAAACACAGGAAATAAAAGAAAAAAAAACAGCAATAAACAAACCCATAATTTACCAAAATACAGGAGAAAACCCAGCATAGAGACTCTATTGCCTCTTAACATCCTGATCTGGTCATTCTTGTCCTGAATTGGCCTCTTTCTTCTAGAGAAAAGTCCACAAATATCCTGAGGGTTCTCCAAATGTTTTCAAATAACTCAGTTTTTCTGATCCATTGATTGATACTTGGTCCTGTTGTTTTGTTCCAATAAAGTACAATCACTCTTTTAGCTTGTAGTAGTCACATAATATCAGCAGGTGTTCAGAATTGGTTAAATAAAGTATTTGTGGGATATGAGAAACCCGAATCTAGAGCCTTTTATTTACTTTTAAATGTGTTGGTGTGTTTTATCTTGCAGCTGGTCATGCAGTATCTGTACTGCGGAGGCACAGAGTCTCTGCACATCCGCAACACAGAAGTGATGGAGGTAATGCAGAGGGTTTGCATAGCAGCGTCATTACTTTGAGTTTGTTTTTGTTGTTTTTTTATTTAATCCTGCATGTACCGTTCCCTGCAGCTCCTGTCTGCAGCCAAGTTCTTCCAACTAGAGGCCCTTCAGAGACACTGTGAGATCATCTGCTCCAAGAACATCACCACTGAAACCTGCGTGGACCTTTACAAACACGCCAAGGTGGGAATACGCCTCAGACTGTTAATGCACCTGCTCATTGCCTCCATTATTTATTAATGCATCAAATGACAGCTGATTTCTCAGAGGCTTTAACTCGCTGTTGTCTTGACAAAGCAAAACAAAAGAAAGAAAGAAAACAGTGAATGCTAGCTGGTGTATTCTCTTCCAAAAAGAGGACATTTGTGGAGTTTCTCGTACTTTAATCCATAATTTTATTGGAATATTTCACATTTCAGCTGTAAATTTTGTAGAATAAAGGGAAAGTACAGAGCTTGACCCCTAGATTGGTTAAAATAGACAATGTTGTGCTACAGACGTAGCGTATAGAATACAACATACAGTAACAATGTATGTTGAAGCATGCTAATGTTAGCAATTCAACCCTTTTCCAGTTATTGTTTCTCATTTTGTCCCCTTGCATAGTCATGAGTGGTAAGGTTAGCATGCTAAAGGTAATGTTATCATTCTCTTTAAACATTAACATTGCTATGCTAACATTATTATGCTCATTTGGATGCTAATGTTAGCAATTCACCTCTTGCCAGAATTTGTACCCCTGAATAGGTATTGTCGGTGCTAAGGTTAGCATGCTAATGCTAACTGTTAAAATTATTTTTAAATGTTAACAATACTATGCTAAGATTAGCATGCTTCTGTGAATGCTAATAAACATTACAGCTATGTTTTGCTGAGCTCTGATTTAAGGCATAATTGAGAAAATTGGTATAAAAAATTTTTTAGAGCTTTGTTTTTAACATTTCTCAGTCATAAAATCTAAATAATGTAATCGCTAGCCCGTATCTTCTCCTGTAGGCAGTGAAGTCTTAATGATCAATGAGCAATCGTTCCTTATTTAAGCTAATTTAATTTATATAACAATGAGATGTTTTTCTAATTCACACCAACTTCAAGTTACTCACTACAGATTTGTGTCATTATGCAAAAAACAAAAAATAAACCAAATCAAAAAAGGGAATTAAAATCTAAACTCCCAGAATACCTAGTTTTTTTAAGGATTTGTGAAGATTATTGTGGTATTAGTGATAAAATGTGGTCATTGCCTGTAATTAAAAAACATTTATGTACTCAAGTTACAAAGTTACAAACCAGCAGACTAATTAAATACTATTCAGTTTTAGCATAAAATTAAACCTTAAAATGACCTGTTGTGGTCAACTTTTAAAGAAATTATGTTAAGTCATAACAAACGTTTTGATTTTAAGGTTTTTTTAAGATATGACTGATTTCTATTTATTCACACTTTCCAAAGCAGATCATGTTTAGAATGACTTAACATTTTTCAAAAACAAATCGTTAGCTTAAAGTAAATAAAAAGAAAATAAAAAACTGATATATCCCCATTTAAAAGTAATATAATTCAGTAAATGTAACTAGTTACTACCCATCTCTAGGTATCCCATCGTCTTTACTTGAGCTGCGTTTTTCCACCTTTCTTCTCTTTCTGCAGTTTCTCGGTGCGTTGGAGCTAACGGCGTTCATTGAGGGCTACTTCCTGAAGAACATGGTGCTGCTGATTGAACTGGACGCCTTCAAGCAGCTCCTGTACGAGCCGCCCGCCGCCACCTCTGCCGAGAGCCCCGCGTCCAGCCCCGGCCTCTGCTCCGACATCCTCCACGACCTGGAGAAGACCCTGGCCACTCGCATCCACTCCATCCACCTCTCCAGCTCCAAGGGCTCGGTGGTGTGACCGCCGCCCGCCCCGCTCCCATCCAGCCACAGCATCAATTTTAGCAAACACTGTCCCGCCCACGTCAAACTGCTGTTGGACGATCTACCGCCAGGATTTCCCTTTAATTCTGCTGCTTGTTGAACGTTAATGTAGACGTTTGTGACTAAACTTTATTGTTTTGCCTTGAGCTCCTGTCCTGACGGCTGTTCACTGCGGATAAAAACAAACATGGCTTTGTCAAGGCGCCTCATTCACAATAATCCAACTCTCAACTGTATTTCATACAGAACATGTGCATGAAATACATATTTTACACTTTTTTCACTCAGAAATTAAGGTAGAAGTTTTACTCATTCAATACAAATGATACATTTTCTGGAAGTGGATGCCATGGCAGCAGCAAATTAAATCCCTGCTATACGACCCGTAGCAATGTGAGGACTTTTAAGGTGGACTTGCTTACATTTCAGTCTGTCAGTGTGTTCTCGCTGGACACGTTTCACTGTGTTTTATCTGCCATGTTGCAGAAGCCAAACTGATCACAGGAACTTCCGCCGCCGAGCCGGTTCCAATAAACCCGAAATCTATGCTGACTGATTCCTAAAACACGGGAAACAATTCGTCTTTTTGCATGACACCTCCTTTACTGAGCTGCCATTATGTTGCTTTTTTATGCACAGCTTACTTCATGAACCTCTTTTCTGAGCGGGAAGTAAAAGAATTTGCTGCTTATTAACTTTTTATTCGCCACAAGACAGAGCGGGATTCTGGAGACGGACCAAATGTTTTTGAGAGCAAACTGTAAATATCTTCTGAAAGTCATCGTTTTTGCAAGATGGTATAAAATCCCCCACACTCACTCGCCTGGCTGACAACACCGGCCTCACTAAACGTGCTCCCCGCTGTGCGTCCGGATTATGCAAACTTGCATGTTTAATCCATCTGTATGACTTGTGTGTTATGCAACATCGCACTGTGGGATGCTGGTTGCTCCAGTTTTAGCTGAACCGAAGGGTCTCCCCTCAAATTATTTTTGCTCTGAAGCATCCCAGATTATCAGGATAGGTTACAAAATTCAGGCTAGTCTGCAGCATCCGTGTATTAAATTATCTTAGCTGTTTAGTATTGAAATAAACTTCCTAATACAATTGAGATTACACACAAAATAATATTTTGCTGTCATTGTTTGGTGGTAAAAGGGAGGCAGAGGTGGAGCAAATATAAAGATCAACTTTTAAAAAAAATCTAGAAATCCCAAAAATAAACTAAATAAATAAGAAACCAAAGACGAAACTCAAATATGACAAATAATGTCCAACACATCACAAGGAGCTAATAAAATGTTACCATTTTGATGTTTAATCAAATGTATGTTGATTTCTGGAAAACAAAGTGATATAGTTGCGCTTAAAAAACTAAAATGAACATTGTTTTCATAATTAAACAAAAGATATCAAGAGAAATTTCAGACTCAACTTGTAAAAGAATATTTTTCCTGGTCTTTCTTGCAAACTTAAATATTCATGTTTCTCTTTGAGAGCATCAATAAAGTTAAACTTAAAGTTTATTAATTACACTTTCATATCAAAAGTAACACAAACCTGCTGTAGGTTGTGTGGTGACATTTTAGGGTTTTTGGAGACTTCTTTTAACATCTTACTGTCTGCTCTCAGGGTGAACATGCTTTGTCGGCCAACATGGACATGTCAGCAGTTGTTTTATTTTGAAATATCTTATTACAAATTATTCTGAGACGTCTAATTTTTTTTTTTGACAAATCTTTTCTCTCACTTAAACAGTAACCAGACTAAAGATGTCTGAGATTTAAAAGTGGAAACCTTCTAAAAGACTTGACAGTCTTTTCTTTTATTGTTTATTTAAATTATTTCAAATTTTAATTGTTGTTAAATACATATTAAATACCTTCATGTCTAAATTTTCTGAAAAACACTGAATCTTGTTGGAGGGAATCATATTTTCACATGAATGTATAATGACAGAAATACTTAAATATTAAAGCTCCTCGCAGATCATGCCAAATATTTTTGCAAAATTGATTTATTTTTAAACAATCAGTTTGTGTTGCATCTGAATGGTCTAGATGTCGTAAAACAATTAAAAAGCACCCAGTTTCTGCATTCCCTCTCAGTATTTCAGTACTAAAAGCTGCAACAGTTAAGTAAATTTTATGTTTTCTTCTTATGTATGTGCTTTGATTTCATAAAATTAAAATACAAGCTGAAAAGGTTCTGAGGAAATGAATTGGAGAAAACAGGCGTTACAATGGATTTTAGTGAAGTTAATGTCTATGGTAGCATGGGTTTTACGACATTTTGATCATCCATCGTAAGGACAAAATGTGTAGAAAATCAAGAAATCATCCAGGAAATTAATAATTAGTAGTTTAAAAACTTAAGTCTACTAAATACAAAGTGTGAATTTAAGAAAAGTAATAAAAAACATCTCTTGGTAATTTATGCATTGAATATAAGAATACCTTGTTCACAGTGCTGAATGTTCCACACAACTGTCTCATACAGCATTGACCCTTAACAACTACGTCACTCTTATCATTCGAGGCGCCATGTTGGACGTCGGAAGTGAGGGACGGGAGTATTTGAACGCAACGACTGCAATTGTTTTACGAAGTTGGTTTTTCCAGTTTATTCGTGGCTTCTGCTTGTTCGAGTCGAGCTAATTTGTCTGAACGTAAACTCGCCTGGTTGGGCCTCATTGATGACGGTGTTCACAACAATTGGAGACGGCCAGCTTAGAAACCGACCCACATCTCCTCCCTGGTGACGTGTTGATCAAATTACCGACTTTGCCTGAATTCACACCACATAATTTATGTCAATATGTCCTAAACAGCGTTTTTCTTTACACCGGACCAGCATTAAAAACATACAAAAGAGAAGATGCTAACTAGTTTTTTTCCATACATGCTAGGCTACATGACGGTGCGGCACTGTTTCCATGGTTACCAATGGCTAGACGCGTACCTTCTCCATAATGCGATATTTTATATCTTTCTAATTATACACACTTATAAAGTGTATGAACGTTAATCTTGTCAAAAATGTCCGCTGCAAATCCGCGATTACACTGAAGGCTGAGTGATTATGATTGACAGCTGCTATCCATAAAAGAAGATATAAAATAAAATGACAAGTTTGGTTCCTATCCCACCGCGCAGCCATATTGTTTTTCTTTTCAGGAGCGTATTGGTTGTTTTGATGTCCGTCATGGCGGAGCGGAGCGTGACGTCATCTGAAAAGGGTCAATATATATATATATTTTTTTCAAATTTTCAAAAAAGTAAATACCAAGTAATTCTCTTAAAGCTAACAGAGGTCCCTAATATTTAGCAACACTTTTTTTTTCCTGTTCAAATATTGACAATTCATTAAGAAGTTTTATGCATTCAGTTGTATTTTAATATACGGCTCAAATCTATTTAATGAATGTAACACAAAGCGGATGGAGATTAGGAAATCGTGCATTTTTTTTCCAGCAACAGATCAAATGCAACAGTCAAATAAGTTTTCATTTTTACATGTAATGTTTGTTTCACTATCAACCACTATTTATATTCTTATGAAATATAATTACTGTAGCACACTGAAAATTACATCCATATTTTAGCCCAAATTTTGAGAAAATCTTAATATATATATAATATATGAACTTCTATAAATATTGACAGATTACAGATGCTATACTACAGTTTTATTTTCTTATCTACATGCATAGCAGTATATACTTTATTTTACATTCAGCAGTTTTGAAAAGAATACATTTAATAATGCTCTAAGATATTTAGTAGAAGCAATATTTACATCAGATTGTGTTCCCATGAGGTTAGCTAAAGTGTAAATGTGAGCTAAATGAGTGACTGAAATTTGCTTAAATATATATATTTTTGGTTATATATCTGTGGCAGCCCATGGTGTGTTTTTGTTTATTTTACCCTGAATGCTTTAAAGATTTTACTGTATGCTAATAACTTAAATGAATCATCACATATTCACATATTTTAGTGGAAACGCTTTATTTGAAAGTGATACATAACCTGATGCAAACCAAGGTTCATGATGATGTCAAGCACTTTTTTGTGCCAGTGTTACTGTAGCCTCACACAATCAGAGTATTTTACCAGTGAGCTTGAGTTAAAGTCTTATTGTGACCCAACAGCAACTAAAGTATGAAAATAAAGTCAAAGATTTTATGCTTATCTGTTTCTGTTAGTCTTAATGTTACGCCAGTAGCAAAAAAAAAACAGCTTAGCTTGTCCCATTTCTGGCATTTCAGGCCCAAAATGGGTCAAAGCTGTAGAGTAAATGTCAGTTTGCATGGCTCTTCTTGTTTAATGTTGTTGGGAATGTGTTCTGTACAGCAGCTTTGTCTCAACACCCTCCTTTGTGTTTGTCTGAGCATTTATTATCCTGCGTATTTGTTACTGGTAATATACCTAATTTTCCCTAGACACAGTGATAACTTGCATGGGTTAGTTTAAATCCACATGGGGATGAAACTTTTGCTACTTCTGTTCCTTTGAAGGGAAAATGTACATTGTACAAATTATATATATATATATACATATATATATATAAAATATAAATTATACATGGTGTGAGAAGCAGAGATGTGGTGGAGTATAACAACAAAGAGAAATGTTACACTCATGCTACGGTTTCTGTCGTTCCATGACATGATATTGTGGACAGCTAATAAAGACCTCAGTTTAAAAACATTTAAAGTCTTAATTGTCTTTTTACCTTGTTTTTGTGAGAGGAGTGTGTATTTGTGGGCTAAGCAAAGCAAAAGTGTATGGAAAAACTTGCTAAATCCTTTCTCTGACATTACAAATGTGTGCAAAACTTGTTGATTTCAAAAAACGCAATTAAAATCTGTCAAAATTGAGTTTAGTAGTACTTTTCCAAGGCACTATTGACATCAAAATGCCATATATATATATATATATAAGTATAAGTAATTTTCCTCATTCTATGAAATGATCTCTCGATAGCGACGTTAAACTTGTTGTCACCAATATATTTTGTTTTCTCCACAGTACGGTAATTAAATCCTCTTATAAATCAACGTTAAAACCGATGTGTGTTATTATTGTGCTGCTGTAAGCAAACTGGTGGACGGCAGAATGCAAGTATTGACCTATATTCTGCTACAGCGCATGCGCCGTACGTATAAACCGCCGCGCCGCCCTTCCTCTCCGTCTGCTCTGCAGGTCTGTGTGTACGTCGACCTGAAACAGTGTCGAGGTAAACTGTCTATTCAGATTGCTAACTTTACAAAACAACATGGAAAGCCCGGATCATATAGAAAACGGTAAGCCGTGCAGAATGTCAGCGTTCGTTGTTCTTAATGAGTTATTAGTTCGTGTTATGGAGTGTGTGCGCCCCATTTTCAATATGGCGTAGCTCGATTCGGGATGTTGACGGCGTTTCGGTGCCGTGTAGCTCCACCAGGAAGCTGTTGTGTGCTCAACTTAGACTTAAAGTTTATGTTAGAAGTTAGCTAACTTCTAAGCATCGTCATGTTTTAATTAATTGGAAATTACTCAAACTTAATTTACGCTGTGACCACTTAACTGAACGCAACATGGACTACTAAATACTTCTAGAGGGTTTAACTTCGACTGTTACCTTTTGCCGTCTGAAACCTTAACTGTTCTCTGGAAAGCTACATTTGAGCTATCTTATAAAAGATAGTTATCCCCTTAAAATGCCATTTTAGTCTCTAGGGAACTTTTACCGCTGTTGTTGCTATTGCTCAGTTAGGTAGCGCATCCTGCTCCGACTTTACGTCACCTTTGAACGCAACATGGAGCAACACGATTTCCTGACTTGTTGCTAAGCTATATGGAGCTAAAACAAAATGCCACAAATAATGAAACATCATCATTAAATGATTGCTTAATTGTGTTCATAATAAACTCAGAACCTTAAAAATAAACAAATGTTTTCTCAACATAATTATATGGAAGACAGTTAGGGCCACTAATTGAGACCACTGAGACTTTTTTCTCATGCTGTCAGAAGATGTGCTTATATTCCTAATATAGAAGGAGATCCTTCTTATCATGCATTTAATGATAATAAAAATAAGTTAATAAACTGCAATTGTGACTCAAAAAATTTGACCTAATGTCTGATTTGTAGGTCTACGCAAATTGATTACATGTTAGCAAATTTCAGACTCCCAACACATTGCCAAAGAAAAAAAGTTGAAAATTCTCCAGGTAACAATCACAAATAAATAAAATTGTATTTTTTACACATATTTTACATTTATCTCTTCATAATATATGATTTATTATTTTAAGTATAGAAAAAAACTAGAGGTTCTCATATACTCATATATGAGGTGAACATACGCCTATTAAAATATAACCTTTTCCACTTTTAGTGAAACATATCCTTTAAAATTCAGCTCAAAACTGAAGGCTGGATTTTTGAAAACATCCTTTTTCAGTGTCAATGCAAAAACAAGTTTAAATCTTTATTTATAGATCCGCCTCTCCAGCTGCCATCTCTTCGCCTCTTCATTCCTCCCCTCCGTTTGGTTTCTGGAGCCATGTGGCACACGGTGCAGAGCAGGAACGTTCAGGATTATGGGATGGTGGAAGAGTTCATCAGCAGAGTCACAGATGTTGTGCCAGAACTGTTGAACCCAGAGCAGAAAGTCCAGCTCCTTCTTGGACTCAGAGCACGAGTAAACAGAGACATTTATTAATCGTACAAAAATCCTGATGTGTCACATGCATAAAGTGTTTGAGATTACGTCTTTTCTTGCAGCTTGTTCTTGAACTGTGTCGTTCGGAGCAGTCCACAGACACAGAATCTGTCGAGATGCATCTGGATCGGATCAGAACCCTCATATCCTCCTGGGCAGCACAGGTTGGTTCCTTACACAATGTCTTCTGGATCATTCACTCGATTCTTTAACTGACACTGAAGCTGTGCGACTTATTTCCAGCCTTGCTTTGCAGATGTAAGTTTTCCCGAGACAAACTTTGTGGATCAGGTGGAGCTGATGTTAAAGCACCCTGAGGAGAGGAAGAAGTTCTTCCAGGTCTGTCCGGAACGGCGTGGTATAGGACCGGAAGTTGATGTTTGGTTGGAAATAAAATGCATTTATAGGTGAACTGTGATCATTGTCTTGCAGGATGTTTTCCCCACAGATTTTGGACCTGATTTTGACAACGCTCTGCAGATGCTGATGTTGGACTTTGTGTCCAGACTGGAGAAACTTCTTCCAGTTCCTGATATTCAGCAGGTAGAAGAGCTGGAGCTTCATCATTCGTCACTTCCGTTTTTTCTTAACATGCAGTGTAATGTGTATTCCACAGAATATTTTGGGGCACAAATAAGAAATTTCACATTTAATCTCAGGATTCTGACTTCAAACTTTAGACTTTAATCTCAAAATGTTGACCTTAATCTCAGATTTCACAATTTGATCTCAGAGTTCAGACTTTAATCTCAGTACTTTGACTTTGGTCTCAAAAATTCAAACTTTATTGTCAAAATGTAGACCTTACTCTCAGATACCTTTTTAAAATCAAAATTCACCTTAATTTCAAAATTCAGACTTTAATCCATTTCTGATTTTTTTTTCTTCTCCAAATTCTTGATTTTTATCTCACTATTTAGACCTAAATTTTAAAATACTGGTTTTAATCTCAGAAATCCATATTTTTTTCATAATTCTGACTTTAACCTCAAAATTCAGATCTGAATTTTAAAATTCTGATTTTAATTAAAAAATTCTCAATTTCATCTCAGAATTCCAAATTTATTCTGATCATTCTGTCGTTTTTCCGTAGTTATTGAATTTTATAAAAATTCACCTTGATTTCAAAATTCCAACTTTATTCTCATATTTCTGGGGTTTTTTTTGTTTTTTTTTTCAAAATTCTTCTCTTTTTTTATTCTCACTATTTAGGCCTAAATTTTTAAATTCTGGCTTTAATCTCAAAATTCTCAATTTAACATCAGAATTCCAAATTTATTCTCATAATTCTGACCCTTTTTCTCAAAATGCTTGACTTTAATCTCAAAATTCAGATCTTAATTTAAAAATTCTGACTTTTTTCCCCCCTCAAAATTCAAACTTTTCAGATTGCATCCATCCTGAGGACAGTGCCTTCTGCCTTGGAAGAGTCCGCTCACTCTGTCCCCGACCCACAGCACCTGGCAGCTGTTCTGCGGTACCACACAACGCTCGGATGTCTTGATTTTTCCGGTGAGTCTCCTCTGTTGTCTCAGTATCTGTGTAGTATTTGCACTTGTATCCTTCAATGAGCTTCTGGTTAAGTTCTGACTGGATGTATAATTTGAAGAAAACTCAACAAATTCAAGCCAATCCTTGTTTGTAGAAATGGCTGAACAGTTTTTATTTCCACACAGATGAAACTCAGACCATTCCATCCTCCAATGGGACCTCCATCCTGTCATCCTTGTCTCTTCCTCAGTTGGACCAGCTTGTGGTCTGTTCTGACCCGATACAGATGCAGCCTTTACCGGAGCTGTTGCCTGATACCTTGACCGTCAAAGTGGAGGAGGAAACTGTGACACTGGTTGACGATGTTGGGCCTTCTAGTTCAGTTCAACCTGATGATCCTGGAGAATCAAATATGGAGGAATCTGTGCAGGAAGCACCACCTGAGGATTCAGGTAATGGCGTAGAGCCCCCGCAGCAAACAAGGTGGCTCCGACTGAGAAGAAGAGTTTTTAAAGAAAAGAAAGATCCGGTGAAACCTAAAAGAGTCCGAAGGAAATACCACGACAGTAAAACGTGCCCTGTATGTAACAAGATGTTCCCGCGAGCTGCCGGCATGAGGCGGCACCTGGAGATTCACAAAACAAAGCGCGACTACAATCACAAATGTGCCAAGTGTGACAAACGATTCAGGGACCAGTACGACTTGAAGCGACACACCATGCGAGTCCACGAAAAGGGAGAGACGAGTGACGGCACTAATACGAGAGCCAGGAAGTCCAAAGAGTGCGCCACAAATCAAACCTGTCCTCACTGTGGGAAGTATTTCGCCTGGCAGAGTGATCTGAAGCGGCACATAGAGACTCATTCAGGGGAGCGCCCACATCAGTGTTCTTTGTGTGGAAAGAAGTTTAAAAACCCTTACGCCTTGAAGTCGCATGAGAAGAGCTGCAAAATAAGAGCGCAGAAAATGGCCAAGAAAAAGGAAAAGGAATCCTTAAATCCAGAAACAACTGCAGATGTATCAGCAGAACCTCCAAACAATCCACCTTTAAATACAGAGCTGACTCCATACATGCTACTGTCGACTGAAGTATCAGTTAAACATAAAGTGTGTCCCATCTGCAGCATGACCATTAAGAACAACAGAGACATTAAGAAGCATTTGCGATCTCACTCTGAAGAACGACCGTATGTCTGCCTCACGTGTGAGAAGGGCTTTAAGTACAAAGATACAATAAAGAAGCACCAGACTCTCAAAGGCCATAAGGGCATCAGGGAGGTGCAGTGCATGAAACTGGAGAGGCTTCTCTCTGAGGCTGATGCTCAGTGTACTGGTGATACTGGTGGACCAGAAGAAATGGATCTGGAGGGATCTGAAGACTCTCCGAAAGAGAGTGTACCTGTTCTGAAGATGTCCAAAGAAGGCTTGAAAGTGTGTCCTGTCTGTTCCAAGACGTTTGATATGATTAAAACTTTGAACAAGCATCTCCAGTCCCACAGGGTCGACCGGCCGTATTACTGCGTCCACTGCAAGAGGCGCTATAAAGACTTGTACGGACTCAAAAGACACCAGATCTACGCAGTCTGCTACAACAAACCCCCACGTTACTCGCTGAAGAAAGGGTCCAATCAAGGTGAAACGGATCTCCAACAGATATTTGTCTGGTGTTCAAACTGCAGTCAACACTTTGAGTCCCTGTCCGCCCTGAAAGAACACCAGGAAAGCGTTTGCCGAGCAGAACCGACCGTGAAGAAATGCAACGAGTGTGGAAAGGAGTTCAAAAGCATAACGATGCTCAAGGTGCACAAGAAGGTTCACAACCCACTGTACTGCAAAGACTGCAAGAAGATCCTGTCTGACGAACCCGCCTTCGAGCGGCACAAGCTGTTGCACAGGCCGATGCAGTGCACGATGTGCGATGAGACGTTCATCATCTCAAGACGTCTGAGAGAACACTATGAGAAGCGTCACAACTTCACAGGACCCTTCCCGTGTACCCAGTGTGACAAAACCTTTGTCCAACTTTCCTATCTCATTATCCACCAGAGAATCCACAGAGGGGAGTTTCCGTTTGTCTGTGACAGTTGTCCTGAGAAGTTCAGGACCTCCTCCTTGTTGACGGTTCATCGGCGAAAACACTCCGGGGAGAAGCCCTTCCTGTGCTGGCAGTGTGGGAAGTCGTACCGCGCCGCCTCGGATCTCTCCATGCACATGGGAACCCACTCCGAGGAGAGACCCTGGGTCTGCGCTCAGTGCAACATGGCTTACCGCACAAAGGCGCAGCTCAAGAACCACGTGGAGCAAGTCCACCTCTGTATCCGGTTCACATGTGCCACCTGCGGGAAGCAGTTCATGAAGGAGATGTCGCTGAAAAGGCACGAGCTCACTCACACGGGCGAGAGGCCTTTTCCGTGCACAGAGTGCGGCAAATCCTTCCTGACCGGCAACGAGCTCCTGCGGCACAGCAGGTACCACACTGGCGTGCGCCCATATAAGTGCGAGATATGCTGTAAGGCCTTCATCCAGTCAAGCTACTTAAAGATCCACATGCGTCTCCACACAGGAGAGAAGCCATACGCATGCGAAATCTGCGACAAACGCTTCAGGTTGTCGAGAAACATGCAGAAACACAGACTCACTCATGAAGGGAAACAGAAGACCTTCACATGTGAAATTTGTGGACTCAGTTTTGCCCAAAGGAAACTGCTGAACGAACACTCTGTCACTCACGAACAGAACATCGAGACGGTCTTTGGAAATGAGATTGAGTTGGAGTATCAATAGGCTTCCTGTCTGCTCTTCATAAATTGTCTGTAACAGTTCCTAACTTTTCTGAGACATTCCTATTTCTTTATTAAAGTTTTGGTCACAAGCTCTTTCCATGTAACCTTTTTCATTATTTGTTTTTGTCACCAGTGATTAAACCATAAGACAAGAACTTCAGAGATGGTGCTAAGTGAAATCTATGTAAAAAAAAAAAGAGTTACTTAAATCAATCCAAATTACATGCAGATTCATTGGTTTTGTGT
The DNA here is from genome assembly GCF_003331165.1 of Xiphophorus hellerii. NCBI lineage: Eukaryota > Metazoa > Chordata > Actinopteri > Cyprinodontiformes > Poeciliidae > Xiphophorus > Xiphophorus hellerii. Next base: position 8,392,873 of record NC_045688.1, on the reverse strand, counting down.
AAAAACTATGCAGTTGATATGAATTAATAAAGTTTAAACAGGCATTTCTTTCTCACAAAACAAACTTCAAACCAAAAAAATAGATGTTTTTTTGTTTGTTTTAGAGCAATCAATATGAGACTAATAAATAATCAAAGGTCAAAAGTGAAACAATTCAATAAATAAGTCACTAAATATGTAGTTGCCCTCAAAATTATTCATTCTTAGACATAGGATTAATTTTGGACTTGTGTATATTGTTGATACATTTGGAAATCCATATATTAAATTACAAAAATACATTTGTTTCAACCATGCATTCAATACATGGCTACATGTGGCTATAGTTCCTTCAATTTTCTATTATAGAAATACATTCCCATGTTTATTTCATCATCCAGTTTACTTGTCTGTACAATCCAATAACTAAATTAGGTGTAAATCTTTTGCTATTGGTAAATAAAAACAAAATGTGACCATTTGTTTAAAATTTTAGCTATTAAAAAATCTGTCAAGTATTGCTCATTACCCATATACTCATATTTTCAATATCATCAAATATATTTCAGTGTTTTAGACATATATTAATTTTCAGATTTCAGAAAGTGATTAAAACTGCTGTGATTTAATAAAAATATACTATTTTTGCACATATTTATATTTGATTTTATTTAAACTATCACATATTTTTGTTTTTATGATCAATAAATAGTTAATGTTTTATTTTCTTGGCACTTTTGGCTCTTCATACTAAATTACTGCCCTGCCATTAAATGCCGAATTTCCTCTAGGTGGCGGTGGTGAGCAACATAGACCGCATTAATCATGTGAAGAAGGATATTTGCAAGCAAGAGGCTTTAAAATTATTTTTTATTTATTTATTTCTAACATGTCAGAATAATTAATAGCTTGTGAAAATACATCACGGTTAAAGCAGTAAATGTTATCTAAAAAGCATATGTTGACATACTGCGCCTGCGCACTATGAACAGGATATTTAACCGTCTTTTCCTCCCCGCCAGCAGCTGCTTGCACCGCAGGGTCGGGCGGACGTCGACTCACAACGTCCCCGAATTGATTTATATTCCTAACTGAGTACTTTTCGGCACAATATGGAGAGCTCAGAACCTATCAGTGACGGTAAGTCGATGAGCGTTTGTGTAGTGTTTGTTTTTACCGAGTTGTTGGTTTTTCTCTCAGAGTGTGTGCGCCCGATTTCAAACATGGCGTACGCCGCTCTGAGATGGTGGTTGGTTTTTGCTACGTTGCACCGCACGCCGGGGAACTGGACCGGGTGAATGAGCGTAAATAAGTGCGGACCAATACCTAACAAAAACAGATTCTCACATTCTTTAAATATGTGCTTCAGTCGTGGTTATCGTTAGTTTACGTTACAGCCACCGACTAACCGCTGACAAATGTTGCCTTCAAGAGCTTCAGGTAAAACTAGAGTCAGCAAAGCTAGCTGCAAACAACTGAGATCTGAAAGCAGAGCAACCACTATATCAACTGCAGCGGTTTATGTTCATCAGTTACATGTATTTTAAGATGATTTATTAAGTAAACAGCTACAGATGTTGCGTCCATCACACTGTCGGACTTCACCGGTGTTTTGGTTCGTTTTTACCACACGTGTTTCTGTCCGTGAACGCACCAAGTGGCAGGCTGGAGCAGAAGTTGAAGTGGGCGTCAGAAATCTTAGAGAATAAAATGATTAGCACCAGAAATAAGTAACTTTTTGGAAAGCAAAGTGTTGAAAGCTTTTTTTCCCTCGGATTTCATATTTCTAGTCGTACAATACAGAACGCAAAAACTATCAAAATCAAATAATAAACAAAGCGTTAAATAGTTATTTAAACGGTATTTAATGAAAATGTTGCATTAAAACGCCCATCTTTTTAACAGTCAAATCTATCCAGCTATTTAATGCATAACTTAATATTTACAGTTTAAATTTATTACCTTGTAATTGTTTAATTTTTCATAAAATTATTTTGTATTTTAAATTGTCATTAATCCATGATATGCTGACCAATTTTCTGTTTATTTTTGGGAATAAACTCGACTATTTTAAGATATTTCAGTATAAAAGTGAAAAGAAAAAAAAGGTTGTGGTTTTCTAATTCTGTCAAATGTTTTTCAGATCCGCCTCTCCTGCTGCCGTCTCTCCGCCTCTTCATCCCCCCACTCCGCCTCGTGTCTGCGGCCATGTGGCACATCGTGCAGAGCGGGAACCTTCACGAATACGGATTAGTGGAGGACTTCATCAGCACCATCACTGATCTTGTGCCAGAACTGTTGAATCCAGACCAGAAAGCTCAGCTGCTCCTGGGACTGAGAGCACGGGTGAGCAAAAACGAGTAACATCAGTTCTCCTCCATAAGGGAGTGAGTGAAGAACAGTTCGCTCAGCCTACCACCTTTTCATCCTTTCCTTCAGGTTGTTCTTGAATTGTGTCGCTCCGAGCAGATCCCCGACACAGAATCCATCCAGATGCACCTGGATCAGATAAAATCCCTCATATCCACCTGGGCAGCACAGGTTAGCCTCTTAAAATAAAACATTTAACCGATCAGAGCCAATTATATATTATAAATGTGAACTTTTCTGTGTTTCCAGCCTTGTTTTTCAGATGTTCAGTTTCCAGAGTCGAACTTTGTGGATCAGGTCGGGTTGTTGTTGAAGGATCCTGAAGAGAAGGAGAAGTTCTTCCAGGTCTTTAGTTTTTACTCCTCACCTTAAGCTCTTCTTAACTACGTACTCTTCAGACTAAAACCCGACCTTTCCTTCTCTAGGATGTTTTCCCCACAGATTTTGGACCCGACTATGACAACGCTTTGCAGATGCTGATGTTGGATTTCCTGTCCCGACTGGAGAAGCTTCTCCCAGTTCCCGACATTCAGCAGGTAGATGAACATTCACATCATTTTAAAGGTTTCAAACACACAAGCTGCGTTTTCCTTTACAAAAATTTGCAAATCTTTGTTGATATTTTGCTAATGTTAGAAAAAAGAAAAAATGTTGCAATAGCTGTGTTCCCATTAAATAAGAAATTAAATTAAATTACACATAATTAAGCTAGTTCACAAAATAAGTCATTAAAAATCATGGCAAGTCTCACGTCAACACGTTACAGAAGTTTTGCCTGAAAAATCTATTTTGATACGGCTGAAAGCATAAAAAATTTGTGTTTTTTTTTAATTGAAGTATTTCCATAAATCAAGGTTATTCAAGGTTTCCCCCAGAAAACCTGCTCAGCCTGGTGGTTTGGTGCTAAGGCGGTCATTCAATCAGCGGCCCGCCGTGCTTTTGAGTTAAAAAATGTTTAAAGTTGACAGGAAATTTGAAAATATCACTTGATAATTATGTGTTATTGGAAGATTGGAAGAGTAATACTTGAACACCAATCATAAAGTCTTAAAAATGCAAACATTTTAAAGAGACGTAAAAAATAAGCAATGCCAAGCCTGGTGGGGGCACAAGTAAAGCCTGGTGGCCCGCCAGGCTTATAATACACTGGGGGAAACCATTTATGTTTGTAATTTTAATTTGCATAATTCTATGATTAATAGAAGCGTAGTCACAGGTTACAATTTCTCTCTGACTATTGAAAAACAAGCTAACGAGATATCACAGAAAGTTTGGGACACTGTAGTTTGAAGGATACGTTAACATAGTTCTATTGCTGCCCACTGCCAAGTCAGCTGGCTGATAAACATCTTTCTGTCAATTACGAGAAAAAACGATTCATCCCTGTCTGAATGTTTCTGGGAAACACAATGGGCCACGTTGGTGGCAGCATCATGCCAAAGCAGCACTTTTAAAATTATATTTATAAAGCAGCATTCTGTATTTTTATAAAGTGTGTAGAAAATATTAAATAAAACTCTTAACAATCAATTGGTGCTAGTAGTTTATAACTTATATATAAGTTATTTCTTTCTTAAATTTACCTTCATCTTAAATTTGCCTTTGAAAGAGATAAAAACCCACAGCATCACAGAACCTGCACTGTGCTTAACAGTGGGAGTGAAGGGGTGTCCCACACTTTAACATTTTGCTTTATGCCAAAAAGATTTGAGCAAACTCACATCTTTAAATTTGTGATGTGAAACAGAAAACAGGTTTTCCTTGTACTGAAACAACCAGCTGGCATCTGGATTTAGTTAAGTATTTGTTACAGAGACTCCATGCTGATCTGTTTTACTTTAAGGAAATGTTCTCTAATTTTTCCCATATTTGAGAAAACTTCTGTCACCTCATGTTTGGTCTCTTCTCTTTTCTGCGTCGTAGACGGCGTCCATGATCGGTGGCATCCCGACAGCGCTGGAGGAGTGCGCTCACTCGGTACCGGACCCCCAGCACCTGAAAACTGTCCTGCGCTACCAGACGAGACTCGGACACGTGGATTTTACTGGTGAGTCGTAACTACGCGCATTACAAAAGTATTTACACCCTTGATTTTTACATAACCACAAACTTTAATGCTTTTTTTACTGGGATTTTATGTGACTTTGGTTGAGCATTTACTCTCAACTTTTCTGGGTCAATTCCTTCAGAACCCACCCTTTATTACAGTTACATCTGCAGGCCTCAATTTTATTTAAGTCTGGACTTTAACTAGGCCATTCTAACAAGAGAATGTTCATGTCTTTGGTAGTATTTATTTTGATCTGTCTACTCCTCTTGAAGATGGATTTAGATTTTTTTAAAAACATGGAAAACAGTTGAAACAAACTTCTGGATATAATGTTACAAACTGAAAATACATCAGAAACTAAATCAAAGCAAAAGCATCCAGAACCTTTTGAAATTCATTAGTCAGATTTTCATAATTGAGGTTTTTATTTTTTATTCTCTTATTGCTTTTAATTGATAACGATATCGGTCCCATTTTTAATTTCAAAGGTGACCAAAAGGAATATAAAAAATCATCACTGAATTATTTAAATCTTCTCAGAATAAAAAAAACCTTCTTTGTGTAGAAAAAAAGTATGTGCCCCCTAAACCGAACAACTGATTGTGCCACAACAACAGCTGTATTAGTGAAAACTAACAGTGAGCTTCTCATCTCTGTGGGGAAATTTTATCCTGCTTGTCTTCTGCTTGCAGAATTTATTTCATTTAGCCACATAGAGTGTTATTTCATTTTAAAAGGAGTGAGCTGGGTTGGAATTCAACTCCAAGCTTTGACTAGTCCACTACACAACCTTAGAGTGTGGTATTAACCGGACATAAAAAAGTTGAAGGGGTATTTCAGCTAAACTTTCAGCCCATTTTTGTACAAAAGCATCTTTTTTTTTTTATCCATCATTTAAATCAAATTTTAATTTCGCCACAGATGAAACGCAGAACATCCCATCATCGTTTGGGAACTGCATCCTGTCCTCGCTGTCTCTTCCCCAGCTGGAGAAGATCGTGATCCATCCTGACGAGCTGCATATCCAGTCGTCTTCAGACCAGATCCAGGGCTGTATGACCGTGCAGGTGGAGGGCGAAACTGTGACGCTGTTGGACTACATTCAGATAGAGCAGCCGACTCTGGTGGAGTCCGACGATCATGAAGATATGGACGCCAACGCCAAGGAAGCACCGCTTGACGACTCGGACGATGCGTTAAAGCCCGCCGCTTTTCAGCCGCTGAAGCAAAGCAAGAGGCTGGAGCTGAAGAGAAAAGCTTCGAAGGCAAACAGCGAATCAGAAGCGGCCAAGAGGCTGCGGAAAAAATACTCCAACAACAAAACGTGTCCTGTGTGCAACAAGACGTTCCTGCGAGCCGCAGCCATGAGGCGCCACCAGGAAATCCACAACGAAAACCGCGACCTGAAGTACAAGTGCAGCAGCTGCGATAAGCGGTTCAGGGACCAGTACGACATGAACCGCCACATGATGCGGGTTCATGAGAAGGGAGTGATGAGCAGCAGCCCTAAAGACGAAGACCTGGGAGATCCCTGCACCTCTGAAATGTCTGAAAATAAAAACTGCTCCTTGTGCGGGAAGTACTTCGCCCGGGAAGTCGACATGGAGCGACACATGAAGTCCCACTCAGAAGATCGTCCGTATAAGTGTTCGTTTTGCGACAAGAAGTTCAAGAATCTGTACGTGTTGAAGAGGCATGAGAGGGAGATTTGTAAGAGCAGGGAGCAGAAAGCGAGGAAAGGCGCTCCAGATGCGAACGCAGAGGCGCACTCGGAGGTATCGGTGGAAGGGAAAATCTGTCCAATCTGCGGCCGAATCCTCCCCTGCACCGCGGACATCGCAAAGCATTTACGCTCCCACTCTGAGGAGCGACCGTACGTCTGCATAACCTGCGAGAAGGGCTTCAAGTACAAAGACACTCTGAAGAAACACCAGATCATCCACGGGCACGAGGGTATCCGAGAGGAGCATTGCAAGACCGTGGAGCAGATCCTGGCGGAAGCAGATCCCCAGAACCAGGAGGATCCTGACGGATTAGATAAAAAAGAAACAGAATTTGACCCGCCTGCAGAAACTACAATGGACAATCGGACTGTAGTGGGTTTGAACAGAAAGAAAGCCCCAAAGGCATGCCCTGTGTGCAGCAGGGTGTTTGATAGCATCAAAACTCTGAACAGGCACATCCAATGCCACACAGAGGACCGACCGTTTCACTGCATCCATTGCAAGAAGAGGTTCAAACACATGCATGGCCTGAAGAGACACCAGATCTACGCCATCTGCCACAAGAAGACTTCCCGTCTGTCGTGGAAGAAGGAGCAGAGAGCCGGACCCAGCCACAGCGAGGCGAGCGGTACCGACTCCGCACAAGGCCAAACGGCCAAGATCCCCGTCTGGTGTTCCAACTGTGGCAAACACTTCGAGTATCCATCCGCCCTGAAGGAGCACCAGGAGAACGTCTGCAAGGTGGAGATCCGGGAAGTGATGAAGTGCGACGATTGCAATAAGGAGTTCAAGAGCGTCACGATGCTCAAAGTCCACCAGCGGATCCATGACCCGCTCTACTGCAAGGAGTGCGGCAAGATCCTCGGGAATGAGGCCGCCTATGAACGGCACAAGCTCATGCACCGGCCGATGAAATGCACGATGTGCGAGAAGAGCTTCACCCTTCTGAGACGACTGAGGGAACACTATGAGAAGCAGCACGGCTTCGCCGGGCCCTTCCCCTGTCCGCAGTGCGACAAATCCTTCGTCCAGCTGTCCTACCTCGCCATCCACCAAAGGATACACAAAGGAGAGTTCCCCTATGCCTGCAACATGTGCCCCGAGAAGTTCCGCTCGTCCAACTGCCTGACCGTCCACCAGAGGAAGCACACCGGGGAGAAACCCTTCCTGTGCTGGCAGTGTGGGAAGTGCTACCGCTCAGCCTCGGAGCTGACGGTCCACATGGGGACGCACTCCGAGGAGAAACCCTGGAGCTGCTCGCAGTGCGACATGGCCTACCGCACCAAGCTGCAGCTCAGTAACCACGTGGAGCAGGTCCACATCGGCGTGCGCTATCCCTGCAAGACCTGCGGCAAGCAGTTTATGAAGGAGACGTCCCTGAAGAGGCACGAGCTCATCCACACCGGGGAGAGACCGCACCAGTGCACCGTCTGCGGGAAGACCTTCCTGACCGCCAACGAGCTCCGGCTTCACAACCGCTACCACACCGGAGAGCGGCCGTACAAGTGCGACGTGTGCAGCAAAGCTTTCATCCAGTCGGGCTACTTGAAGTCTCACATGCGCATCCACACGGGGGAGAAACCGTTTAAATGCGACCTCTGCGATAAAACCTTCCGTCTGTCCTACCACATGAAGAAACACCGGCGGACTCATGCCGGGAAAACGCGGAGCTTCGTCTGTGAGGACTGTGGATTGGTCTTCCTGCAGAAGAAGCTGCTGTGGGAACATTCGCTCACTCACGACGTGAAGCTGGAACAAACGTTCGCAGCGGAAGTCGGACTAGAATTTAACCCATGAACTCTGAATTTCTTCATTGGGTTTTGTTTACGAGTCAGTGTTTTTCTTTTCCTTTATGCATCACAGAGTTGACTTGTAAAACAAGGAATGAATATTCAGACTTGCTCAGGGAAAGGCTGCAGAAAAATGTTGCTTTTCTGAACTTTGAAACATTAAAAACTTGAACAGTCGTTGCTGTCTTACTTTTTATTATCCTTTATCTTTTTTATTTTTAAGTAAAAATGGTTAAATTCAACAGTAATTTCAATATTACTCAATTTGTCAACAGAGAAAAGATTATTTGTTGCAGAATACATCTACTTTGTGTACATTTTATCAAAAAGTATGCTGGAATAGATTTGATGTGTGCAGAAATTGATCTAATCTTAATCTTTTTTACCTGGAGAACTGGAGAATCCTCCTCATCTGACCGAATTGAGGGTGGGTATATAGATTCAAGATTTCTGTCAAACAAAACTAAGTCTTTGTTTCATTTGTTCCCACCACCTTTGTCTTCGTCTCTGTGTTTCTCAGTCTTTACAGAACGGCTGCAATCAGAGTTCTCACACTTTTAAACAAATTTCAGTGTCTTACTGGAGTTTTTGCAACATTCCTTCACATTTAACTGTTTAAATAATAATGAGGTCCTGTCGTCTGCAGGTTGCTTCTAGTTTTAGGAGTGTGGATGGTCAAGATTCATCTACTACACCTGGACTTGACAAGTAAGGGCTGGAAGATCTGACACTGTGTAATATAAGTGTAGATCCTTTAACACTAAAAATATAAAAATACAGTTTTAGACAGATTATGAACCTATGGAAGAGGATATGGACCTCTAAGGGGAAAAAAACAATGCTTCAGATTAAATTCAACATGTATTATTTCCATTGGCCCAAATCCTCCTCCATAAGAACCACCGGTCCAGTTTATCTTGATTTAAAACTGGTTAGAATTGAAAACAGTAGGATTTAGTTGATTTTAGAAAATACTGGTGGGTTAAGTGTTGAAATCAAGGTGTGATCTGGGAACTTTGAGATAAAAATTTAAATGTGTGCTGAGCATCACGTTTTTATGTCCATTGTTTATATGGAAAAGGTAATTTTCCACAAAAAAAATTATTTAACTAAACTTTAGATTAATCTCCGAAGATTTCTAGAAATAAACAAGGAAATTTATGTTTTGAAAGTCTAAAATTTACTAGAAATAAATTGAAGAATGTTGACATGCGCTCAGAAATTTTCTAGAGAAAACATGGAAAAGTGAATTTCAAATATCAAAAATGTTTCAAGTTGAAAATTTTTGACTTTTGAAATTTTATTTCTAGAATTTTTCTAGAATTATTTTCAAAATATGTATATTTTTTGGCATATTTGAACCCTTTGAAACTCAGAAATTTCCCCCAGAAAAAAAAATTCTAGAAAATTAGATTATTATTTTTTCTATCTACAATGTCCAAATACACCGTCACAAGTTTTTTCCCTTTTAGAAAGTGGGTAAATTACATAAAACTTTTACATGCTGTTCTTATATTTTATAAAATAAAATTGCAGAGATGCATCAGAGTTAAGTGAACTAAAGCAGAGGAAAATCAGCCTGTAGTTGTCCTGTTCGGCCACTAGATGGCAATAACACACTCATAATCGGTGTCAGTGGCTTGTGGCGAAGCATCCTGATACATAAATAATCCAGAGCTTCTGCTTGACTTGAAACCTTAATACTGATTCTCAGTAAGCCGTGAAGGTTCTGCGTAGAGACGCGTTTGTTCTGCAGGCGGCCCTGCTTGTTTATGCAGCTTCTGCTTTTATGCAACATCAGTTTCACAACTGTTTACTCAGGCCCAGTAGCCGAGAGTCAATATTTATCCTGCTTCTCTTCCTCGCAGTCCTTTTCACCTGACCGTTGACGCAGCCTGAGTGACGGTGGAAACCGCAACAGCTGCATCATCCCGTCGGTTTTTAACAGAAAAAAAAAAAAAAAGGCTACCGTCTCTGAGAAAAATCAAGCAGCAGCCTCTCCAGAGTGTTGGGAGCAGATCGCTTTTTAACCCAAAGCATATTGATTTATATGGGGCTCTAACTGCTTCAGTGTGTCCTGGATTATTGCCCCCAGTAATTGAGGCCTGGCAGCCGTCTCTTTCCTAGACATTGTCTCGGCGGTGCCAGATGCGAGGCACGCTCTGCAGCCCAACCCCTCACCCTCAGCAAGCCATTGCTCCTGTGTTGGTTCACTTAGCTGCACAGACAGCATTCTTCCCTGCCTGCTTAGAGGGTGTCACTTACAGGCCACCGTCCAGATCTGAATGCAGCATGAGGCAGCAGATTTGCAGCAAAGCCGAACCGTGAACCTGTGCATTGTTTGAAATGTTGGCTCTCGTCTCGGATTAGCTGCTGCAGCCACATTAAGCCAATAATTACTGGGGGATAATATTGTTCCTTCATCTGTTTGCTTTGTGTTTTTGTTTCTGAGTCACAAGAACTTTCCTGGATTTGCAAATAGAGGGGAATGCCTGGAGCAGGCTTCAACAGGTCGGTGTGTGGGGTAGACTCGCGCTTCCTCCATACGGCCCGTGCAGGACGCAACAAACTACTGCAAGTTAAAGGATTCACTCTCTGTTATATGACAGGATAAATTAATGACAATATATATATAGCAATAGACACGTGATCGATATCAATAGATAATACATCTGATAGATTATTCACTAAACTCTGATCCAGAAACGCACAGCATTCTGGGAGATGTAGGCAGAGGAAAGGCTTTAGTCGCTCAACCTCTCACTGCTGAAAAAGCCTCGTGGAATCAACTAACTCACTCATTCTTTGGTTACCTAGCAACAGCCTGTTGCGTAACTTGCGCAGCAGCAGTTTAAGGTTTTGCCTCATAACTGCTTAAAAATAAAAATAAACAGCGAGGAGTGAAAACTGGATAAAACAAGAAAGGTCACCTCACTAGTTTGTTTCTATTTCAGATATTTAAAACGTTGATTATCGACGTTGATCAATACAAAATACTTGTATTGTCCAGCCCTACATTACAGATTGGTACACCTGTTTTGTTCGCTCACATTTGTATCCTGTCGAGTTCGAAGTGCATCATCCATTTGACCTAACATTTTTAACACACCTAAAACTGTCTGCCAGTTTTAGGTCTCAAAGCTGCACTATTTAACTTTAATTTACAAAATTTATTTGTTTTTACTTATTTGTTAGGATTGTCTCTATGTCACAAGAACATGATATGAGACAGATAATGTATGAAAAAAAAATCAAGCTCATCTGCATTCTCCCTATGGACTTACTGTCATCTGCACACCAATCAGAGCCAGGAGGAGGGTCTCTGCGCTGCCAATCACCCTTATGTATCTTTGATGTTGCTGCCAATTCACCCCAAAAGTGATCACACTAATTAGCATGGCCACCGATAACGGCAGAAAAACAGGTAAATTGTTTCTCTGCCATTAGCACATCCAGCAGTGCGTAGACGAGGATGATTGGCAGCTCTAAGATCCTCCCTCTGGCTCTGATTGGTTGTTTAACGCAGGAGCCATTCACATGAGGAGCTTGATCTTTTCACAGATCATCTTTCTCATACTGTCACATACAGCAAATATGTCAAAAACATTTTTGTGAAAGCTGTATACTATAGCTTTACATATAAATATACTTAATTCAATCCAAGTCGAGGCTTTGACTGGGACATTTACAGATTCCTTACCAAGGTGTTACTTCGTAATATTGGCTATATCTTTGTTGGGTCAATGTGTGAATTTCAGAGACCTACAGGGGAGGTTTGATTGTAAAATCTCTAGTTACCACAAACAAAAATCCCCACAGCACCATACCGCCACCACTATGCTTCACAGTGCAGATGGTGTTAGTTTGGTCATTAGCAGTCCTTATGTTCTTCAGACCAGAGAAATATTAATGTACCTTTCAGTGAGGAAAGACGTGATTGGTGGAGTGTGCAGACAATAGATCACCTTCTTCTTCTTGTCCTGTCGCTAAATGAGCACTCGAGCGCCATCTTTCTCTGACCAAGACCCTTCACCTGGATTGCTCATAAGGTCCTTGCGGTTTCATATTTCTTCCTTTTCCAAATAATGAAGGCCAGAGTGTTTTTTGGGGCCTCTAGTGTTGCCAAAATATTTTGTATTTTTTGCCTGATTTCTGTTTGAATATATTGTGGTCTACAGAAAATTTCCTTGACGTCATTGCTTGGTTTCTGATCCACACTGTGAATTGTGAGACCATGTCTAGATAAGTGTTTTCTGACCCAAATCATGTCTAAAGTTACCTCAATTGGACTTGCATCAAATTACCCCTGAGGTCACTTCTGAGTGCAATACCAAAGAGTGGGAATACTTATGTATGTACCTATTATGTTTATAAAATTACAAATGCAGGAGAAAATCTTTCCACTTTTTCATTTCATAATGTATTGTGTAGATTTTAGAAGAAAAATAAATAACTTGCAGTGAATCTATTGGGTTACAAAATATGGAAACGGAGAACGGCTAAAACAAAAGCAAAATATTTTGTGACCAAAAATGCTACATTAAAGACTTATTTAACAAAATCAGCAGTGCAGTTCTTTTCTACAGCTCTAATATTACTAAAAAATATATTTTTTCTTTAATAATTAGGACTGTATTTTAAGTTTATTTATTCATTTTTGCAACTTGACTCTTTAAAATTTGTAAAGGGGGCCATCCAGACTTTGTAATTTAAAGCTCTGTTACCTTTATTTGTAATAATTTAACCATGCAAATTTAATTTAAAATTTTTTTATATCATCAATCATAAGTCATCAGGATTTTCTTGTCGATAAATTAGATTTAAAGTGACATTAGCTAATATGCTGGAATTGGCTAGCAGTAACATGTTAACTAAAAATAAACTATTTGTTATGCTAATAGAAGTTAGCTAAAATGCTAACAGTAGCATCTTATCAACAGCAAGTATTGACAATGCTAATTAGCATGTTAGCGATGCTAATATGGTTGTGTAAGATAATAACTTCTATATACTTTATGTGCTATCAGCAGCTTTTTAAATATTTTTAGATGAAGTGATAACATTGACATGCTACTGTAGGTAACAATAACAAACGTTATCTACTTTGTTAAAGTTGGGTAATATGCCAGATAAGCTGAGGTGATGCTAATATTTTGTTAGCCTGGTTTGTAATCCATTTCTTTCTGTTTTAGGGACTCTTCAAAATGAAAAAGAAGAGAAAACATTATCTTCAAATAGAGTAAATCTGTGTTGAGCTTTGAAAATGATAAAAATTACGTCAAGTGTTTAGTTACCGTTCCAAACCCTGATCATGTCTACAATCAGAGGATGTTTAAAAATACTGAAGTTGAGATAAACGAGAGGTATTAAATAAAAATCTGTCAGAAAGCTAAAAATGGCTCATCACTGATTCTTTCAGCATAAGAATCAGAAACATGGGGCCTAATCAACTCTGATGTGTTGCATCAGATGCAAAACCAAAAGTATTTATGGCCATATCAGTCCCCAGACCTCAATCCTATTGGAAACCTGAGGACTGAGCTGAAGAGAAGAGAGTACCCAGGACTCTGGACAATTTGGAGATATTGTGCAAAGAGGAATGGTCACAAATCTTTCTCTCTGTATGCTCCAACCTTGTAAAATATTATAGGAGAACACTACATTCTGTACTAGTGGTAATAGTGGGCTGGACAAGGTAACAGCAGGGGTTCCAATAATTGTGCCAGCAGTGATTTTGTAACCCGAAAAATAAACCCCAACAATTATTTCCTTTAGATTCCACTGTGATTCAGCTCACACGAGGAAACTACTAACCTTAAGATGATTTCTGAAGCTTTTTCAATACAAAACTCAGAGCCCCCACTGGGCACCCACTGGGTCCCTAACCCAAACATTATTTATGACAAATTCAAGGCCAATATCAAGGGTTTTAAAGAGCTCCTAATGTTCCCATTAACAAGTAGTTTTTTTTGTGTGGGTGTTCTACTAGAATAACAACGCATTACATCTGTTCTTGGAAGTCAGATGTTCTTCGAGCGTTTTCTGTTTGAGAAATGTATTCCCTTCTTTTCACAATTTATCACACTGTTCGTGTTTAACTTCAGAAATTGAAGGGAAGCGGAAGAACCTTTTTTATTTTAAAGGTTGCAGTGGATTTATCCATCACACTGTTTTATTAGAGTAACTGTGTTTGTTCTTTTTTAAGAGCAAAGGTATGGGGGAATTGTTCTGCCATAATTCGAGAGCACACATTTTCAGTCTGAAAGCAGGACTTTGTCTTTTGTTATCAAAACTTTTAAAATTTGTACTCAGAACTTCTGCTCTCTTTCAAATATTCACTGTACTTTCTCAAAACCTGTCTCCGCTCGGATCAAATCTCCTCTCTGCTTGCTTAGGAATCATTTGCTACTTCTGCTTTGAACAAAAAAGTACCATTGCCTGGCAACCTCTCAGCCAATAGAACGCGAGTGTTACACAGGATGTGTTTGTTTCGTTCTAGTGGGTGTGCCAGTGTGGCTGCTTTCATTTGTAGCAAAGGCATGTAGAAAAATCTTAAATTTGTAAAAAAGTGTAAAGTCAAAACTACTTCTGGAAGATAGAAATGTAAAATACTAGTTTTTGTATGTAGTATTGGGATGCTATTTTCCAACTTTATTTGAAAATAATTATATTTAAAAATTAAATATAAATACACCAGTCAACTTGTTTCTCAATTTATTTTAAGAGCAAAAAGATGCTCTTAAATCATCAACCAGTGTGAACACCCACTGCAGACAGATATAGGGAATAATTTTAGAGAAAAGAAAAAGGGGATTCCCTTATTGTACAAAGAAAAAGATGATGTATAACATTAAAACATCCACTGCGTCACTCTTTGAAATATCTCTGTTACATTAGTTATGATTTATTCTTTGGTGGACTTCTGTTCATAATTTTTTGGTTGAAGCATTACACGTCTCTGACTTTTGGAGAGTGTTTATAATGCTAACCGTGGCGAGAAGGTGTTGCTTGTACAGCTGGGAGGAGCAGATTAGCATCTCAAAAGCTTAAATAATACTGGAACTACGACCCCAAAACAGAGCTAAACAAAAGAACAAAACTCCAATGTCACTCTTCCCAGATTTCTAATCAAACGCTCAGACAAAGATTTAAAGAAGTGAGGCAAAAGCAATTGAGGTGGAATAGGGTCAGGCTTAGTCTCTGCTGCCTCAATACTGAACTCTTTGCATGTAGTGACAATACCTGCATTTCCATTACAAATGTGCGCAAATCTTTGTCTATATTCTGCGAATGTTGATAAACCATAACTATGCAATTGTGGTGTTTCCATTAAACAATAAGTGAAGTTAAAATCATGCAGGAATAATTTTGTTCACGCAACTGATGTAAATAGTTACTACATCCTGTTGTCGTCTTCTTTGTGGTTTCCAGCAGTAGTAACATCTGGCTTTTGATCACGTGACTCGTGTTTCCACAGCAGTTTTGTGAAATACATTTATTTTATTTTGATACGGTTGTGAAACCACCTCATCTTGGTGGACAAACTTTTTTGAGTTTTTTTTTAAATTGGTGTGTTTCCATTAAGCAATTGTATGTTTATTTCAATTTAAGCAATTTTATGATTAATAAACATACAGCTACTCATAAGAGTGACATACAGAAACCGTCTTCAGTCAGAGGCTTTTTCAGATTCGTTGCATGACTGACTGCTACTGGGGATCCACAGCAAAAATCCCATCCACCACTCTTTGAAGAAACTTACATGAATTTTAGTTGCAACAAGTATTTCTGAATTTGAATTTAAAACAATTGACTCAATATAACTCTACAGACTCCAATTACCACATTACCTGTTAAAATTTATTTAGTATTAATAAAAGCAACCAAACACTGTTTGTTCTTTGACCATAGAAGAAAAAGATCAGAGAAAATCTCCAGAAAGACAGTCATGATTTCTCTTAGTTTTAACAAAATATGTAGGGCAGGCAACAAAAACAGCCAGAAACCCCTTAGTAACTGCAAAAGTCAACTTTATGATGGCTAAAAAAATAAATAAATATGAATCTGAATGAAACCCAAGACTTCTGAAACAATACCTGTTAGACTTTTGAGACTAAAGCTTTGCACACACCAAAAACAAAAAATCTTACAAAGTATTTTTGGTTTAGTTTCTGGTGTGAATTTCTTAGTACATTCAAGGTTTCCCCCAGAAAACATGTTAATCCCAGAGATAAGGTGCTAGGGCAATCATTCGTCCATGTTTTTGAGTTAAAAAATGTTAAAGGTTGACTGGACATTTGAAAATATCACTTGATAATTATGTGGTATTGGAAGATTAATACCTGAACACCAAATATAACACCTTAAAAATGCAATTATTAAATTTTTTTTAAAAAGAAGCAATGCTTAGCCTGGTGGGGGCACAAGTAAAGCCTGGTGGCCCACCAGGCTTATAATACACTTGAAATAAGACAAAACTAACTTACATGTAACTTTTCAACAACATATAGGAGTTTATAATTCCTTAATATTTGCACTTGTTCCATTGGAAGATTTTTTTTTTCAATATTATGGAATCATTGACTTAAAGTAAGCTTCTGAAAACATTAGTTTTGCCTCATTTTAAGTGTACTAAGACATTTGCACTAGAAATACTCAGTAAGATTTTGTGTTTTTGCAGTGTAGAGTTGCTGAGAGGTTATGGGAGTTTTGATGTCCAGTCTACATGCAAAAGCTGTGAGCAGAGGGTCAGACTAGGCTGGAGTTTTGTCCACAAGTGACGGATAGATGAAGTGACCCCTGTCTGCAGGTTAACTTTTATCATTGCTGTTAAAGTACAGTCGTTGTGAGTTCAGACCTCCAGTTTCGTTAAATCCAGTCCATGCTGCTTTTGTTTTCATCACCAGTAAAACAGGGTGGTGCAGCCTTAAAGTTTAGCTCGTTGAAAGCCTCGCCACAAACAGTTAACAGTTTCTGAAAATGTGGGTTTTGATCATCAGCAGGCACCACAGATTTTCCTGTCCGTTTTGCCAAAATCCTGTGACCCCTAAATGTTACTGTGGAAAGACAGCGTATCAAAACAAGCACCCCATTTTCTGCATTTGCTCCATGACGCACCTTTATTCCTTCCATATGAAACATGTACAGGACACAAGGGGGCTTTGACAACAATGTGAGCTAGCGTTGCCACACACAGACTGTTTGGGGAGGTAAAACACCAGAATTTCCCATCCCGTCCCCCTCATTTATTGTTTTTACAGCGCTTTTCTTCTTTTGTTTTAGTCAATGTGGAGGAAAAGCCCTCCACATTATCAGCAGAAACAAAAGTATTACTCTCCTAATCAAGTGCGTGTCCTCAAGTGAACCTGCTAGCTAGCGCCAGCCCCTCCCATCTTGGGTCCGGGACCCCGTTTTCGGCTCACACAAGTTTTGCAAAAGCTTTATCTCAGTTTTCAACCCTTTTTTTCATCCTTTCTTTTGCATTCGGCCCCGCTCTCTGTCTCCTGTGTGTGTGTGTGCGTGTGCATCGCTGACTCGGACATTTGTTTGGCAGCAGAGACGCAAAGGGATGCTGTTAGCGCTGCAGGAAAAACAAAATCACAAGTCTTCTTGGATCGCCGTGTGTTAACATGTAAACACTGTTCCAAATGAGGTGATACAACTCAGTTTGAAACCAAGAATTTTACTCTGTGTAAGTTAACTCTTTAAACATAAGACAGTTTCCCCGTTTACTGGCCATGAATCTGTTTCAGAGTGGGAATGTTTCTCGTTTTAAATCCAGTACCGGATCATTTCCAGAGGAATCGCTGTGGAGCCATATCTGATCTCTAAATTAATTAGGAATGAAAAGTTTCACAAACTCAACGTGCGAACCAGAAACCGATCCACAGTAGATCCAAATCTCAGTCTTTCCTCTGAGTCAAGTTTATTTGTAAAACACGTTTCAGCAACAAAGCATAAAACAGAATTCAGTAACCAATTATTCAACAGTAAAATTACATTTTTCCTACTGTTGATTTAACAGCTGTGGTTCGGCTGTTTTGCGGATCTGTGGTGCATAGAAGCTGACTGCTGCTTCTCCATGTTTGGTTCAGAAGACCTGAGTGACCTAAAAGGTTGATACAACAACGACAGATCTTTAAAAAATGTTGGTTTTTTGTGTTTGTTTTAAGCTGTTGAGTGATTTATAAACTAACAAACATATTTTAAAGTCTATTCTCTGAGCTCCAAGGAGCCAGAGGGAGGACTGGTTTTAGTCAGAACGCCAGCAGCAGCATTTTGGCAGACACTGTTGCAGTAATCAATGCAATTAGAGATAAAAACATGGATGAGTTTCTCTAGATCTTCCTTTAATCCTGGAAATGATCTTGCGGTGATAAAAGGCCGACTTTGTAACAGTCTTTATGTGTCTCTGAAGGTTCAGACTCAGATTTCAGGCCTGATCGCTCGTTTAGAGCCGTAATAACCGACTCTTGATTATTCCACTTTATTAACTTCAGTTTTGTTTTTGTTCAGCTGGAGAAAGTTTCTTCACATCCACACATTTATTTGTTCAGTGATTGGTTGGTTCAGAGCCACCTGGTGACATCATAATGTAGAGCTGTGTATCATCTGCATAGTTATGACAGCTAATCTCATTATTTGTTATAAGTTGAGCTAGCCGGAGAAGGCATTCGTGCTTGTTTATCACTTTATTAGGCTTGATACATTTTATTTTGCCCCGCAGTTGTTTTCAGTGTTGGCAAAACAATTGAAGCAATAACAAAATACCTTCGAAAACCCTGAAAAAATATTGTTTAAAAGATAGAGCACAGGTTTTGTTCATTACAATCAAATTAGAGGTGGTGTGAAACATTTTCTGTTTGTTTAAAGTGATTCAGTTGTATTATTTATGCAACGCTAGAAAGAAGCTAATTAAGCCTTTCCTTGGCCGTTGAGTTCACTGAGGCGGAAAGATGAAGCTGTGGGGTGGCTGGAGGTGGTGCTGAGTGGGTTCAAAAGTCTCACAATCAAAGAAAGAAGAGAGGGAGTGAGGGAGAGTAACTTGGCACAGAGACGGTTCAGATAACCAGACGCTCCAGAAGCAGGCAGGGGAAGGTCAGCTCCCTCCCTCCCTCCCATCCCGCCTCGCTCCTCTTCATCAGCAAATATCTATAGACTGGGCGAGCTCATCATTTCCAGTACACTGCAGGCAGAGGAATCCAGATCAGGTTTCAGAACAGAGATAGAGCGTTTTAAGCTAACTGGACGCTAGCGGTGTCATCAGGAAAATAGCTTTGTCCTTCAGAGGAGCATCCTTATTGTATTCCACGTGGGAACAAGCAGTTCCTATTAATGACGCAGTCTGGCAGGGCAGGCAAATACAGACGCCGGATTGTGGTTCTTCTGAGCTTCAGCTCGGTGGAAAAGGAGTCAGACATTCAAAAATCTGAGTCGATTCAGAAATACTTCATTTATCCCAAAGTGGGATTAAATTAAATGTATCTTCAACGAATAGTCGTGGACTAAAGACCTCATGACATGCTAACAGCTCGATTTCAAGCCAGCAGAGATGATTTTCCACTATCACATTTTGTACAACATCATCAGTTGTTAGCGAGCACTGCTAATCCACCTCATTTGCTTTTGCTACTCATCTTTAAATCTCTGGTCGTATGGTGAGAAAGCTGGGCAGAGAGACGTTGGAGTCTCTGCTTTCTGGTCCAGGAGCCTCCTTTTTTTTTTGGTTCTTCTGGGATTTGGGGTCATAGGTCAGGAATTGTTTGAGCTTTTCAGATGCTAATCAGCAGCTAGCAGTTGTACGCGTCATAACAAAAGTAAAAGACCAGCGGAAACATGGAACGCCTCAAATTAAAAACACTACCAGCAAAAAGAACAGATGCGTAAATGTTTTATTTTCCTTCATGATGGCAGCATCATGCTGTGGGAATGCTAGTCTTTAGCATAAACATGGAAGCTAGTCAGCTAAAAGGTCATTACTGGAAAATCTGGAACTCGATCCAAAATATCGATATCAATACCAAGTCGATATCAGTATCGGTTCGGTCCTATCGTAATAAGATAAATATTCTAGTTTATTTTATTTGCAATCTAATTTCTCAACTTTACTGTAAAGTTTTTTTATTTGATTTTTTTCTCAAATGTAACTTTTGCACTTTTAGAAAATAATGCACGCAAATTTGTTTTGTTTTTCTACTGTTTCCATTTATCCTGTAAATATGTTATTAAAGTATTTTGTAGACACCTATAAAGTTTATCTAAATCCTGTTCAAGGTTTGAACAAAATAATCCAAAATAAAAAAACGCTTTTTTAACGCTTTTTTAAAAAAAAAGGTTTTTTTTTTTAAAAAAAAACCTTATTTAGTTGGTGTTTGATCGACACCAAAACACGCATTATTGCACGCATTTCAGCCATCAACTATAAGCAATTCAGTCACATTTACGTCAGAATGTCCCAGTCAAAGTCCAGATCTAAATCTGTTTGAGGAAATCAATGTTTGCAGACTCTCGCCATCTAATCTGACTGAGCTTCACGCCCGGCGCAGAAAGAGCAGGAAACATTTCGAGTCTATCTGGGAGAGCGTCACATAAATCCCGTCATAAGCGTAAGAATTTCTTTGAAAGCCAATTATTTTATATTTCATTTTCCTGCCAAGTACACGGACTGATAGAAAATCAGGGAGAAGAGAAGGAAACCCAGGGGTATAAATCACTGACAGAGCGCAGGGAAGCTGGAAATCCTCCTCTCCCACAAAGTTAAAAGGATCAAGACTTCACTTTTTCTCCTTTATTGCTACAAAAATCGCACTTTATCACCGAGTTCTCTTGTTAAACGAACTTACTGCTGGATTCCGTGGCGCCAGATTGCGCACAACCAGTAAAAGTGAAACTATCACCTTTGGTTTGTCTTTAACTTCCCACTCCTGAGCTTTCAGGGGATAAACCAGAACCACGGTGTTCTGTTAGGTGCTGCTGCTGCTGCTGCTGCTGTCTAACCAAGTCTGAGAAAGATCAAGACTGCATCTCGTTCACTGAAAGAATAAAAAAAAAAAAAAAAACGGGGAGAAATGACGTTATTTGACCATGTGCCCAAAATCCTTAATGAATAACTTAGAACTAGGAGGAGGCAAACGCTGCCCCAGCTGTTTCCTGTTGAAAATGTCTGTGTAATGTAGATAAATGTGAGGGATTTTCTCTCTAAATCCGTCTCCTGTTCGCTAAATCTCACTTCTCCAAAACGAGCCTGCGCAATGGAACAAAGTGGGAATATTGAGATGTGACATTGCCCCGCATCTTGTCCTCTTTCTTTGCCCCGATTTCTTTTTTTAATGACTTCAAACAAGTTGTTCATTTTCGCCGGGCTTCTTTGTCTTTTTGCGGAGATCCGCGGTGATGTCTAGCGCTGCTTCCTCTCGGTGGCATTTATGTGATGTCCTCAAGGTAACTCGGCTGATTTTACATTGTCACCTTGCTCGCTGCTTGCGCTCAGCATCCCCCTGACTTTAAACCGAACCAGGAGCTTTTTCTAACTTGGCTTAGTTTTTTTTTTTGTTAGTTTTTTGTTGTTGATGTTGTTGTTTTTTCCGTGTTAATTCAGTTTGCATGCAGTTCTCATTTGTGTTTCTTGCAGATTAATATCACCCCAAAAAATTCGCACCTTTTTGGGGGGATTAATTCATTATTTTTGAAAGCTTTGCCTGGGTTTGCACGTATCTTCTGCGCCTCCATGCGTAATGCCCCATTTTGCAGCAGAAAGCTTTAAAACTTTCACCTTAATTGCTGCTGAGTGTGCGTTATTAAACCTTAAATATTTCACCGGAAAACGGAGGGAAAGCTTAATCTGAGGCGCTCCAGGGCGTTTAGGGCTGTGCGGTTCTGATGTGGATGAATTTATTCGTTTTTATTATGCACATTTTGGCCCGGTCCGCTCTCTCCGCTGGCTTTGGCGGGATAACTCTTTTCCATCAAACATTTTGGATCGGAAAGATCCCCTGGCGGCTCTTTTCTGCATCCTTTATTTCTGAATTTCGAAGCACTTTTCGTGCGTAATAACGCGCTGACAGCTTTGGCAAGGGGAGACGGTGGCCTGCTTGTTAGTGATATATATGATGAATGAATGTTCCTGATTAATGTGGATTGCTGCTAACTCCTTTCTATATGCTGGCTGCAGTATAGGGTGATAACGGGGAACGTGTGTTTTTAATTTGGATACACGCAGCCCTCCACGCACCATGCACCACTGGCATTAGGGCTTATTGCCAGTGGTGCTCCTAAGATGGGGCCGTGGGGAGCCAATGCCCATCCTCACAAACATGCAAGGCACGAAGTTGTTGGTTTTATTTACTGATTTGTGCAAACAAATTAACATATAATTGAAAAGTTAATTTATTTCAGTAATTAAAATTAAAAATCTGAAATTTTCTGAGAAGTTAAGACTTATAGTGATTGATTTTTAATATGGAAAAGAACATAGGTATCCAAAGATGTAAATGGAATGTTTTGTGGAAGGAAAAACCATGGCAGAAAAAAAAGATCAAAGAGGGTTTTTCTTTCTCTAATTCACCTTTTGAATTGAACTTTTTGTTTATATTTTAACATGTTGCACCTTTAACTTGTAAAACATTTTAAAATGAAATGCTAACATTACTACTATTGGCTCTTGAATCACTGATTCCAGCTGTGAATTTGCGCCAAACTCTTGAAGCTGCTTTCCATTTCTCATATGCATCTTTTTCTGCCGCAGTTTTTCCTTCCACTTCACTTTCCATACAGCACAGTCATCATCTTGTTGCTGGATATCTGTCATCTCTGAAGTCTCGTCTGAAATTTAGAAATGAACGTAACATTTTTGTATTAACCAGTTTAATCCCAGATTTTATTCTGCAGAATAAGCGCATGGATTACCTATCATTCATAAATTATTATAGTTTGTGTTAGTGAAAATGGAGGTTTTTCACTCAGTTGTTGAGAAGCTGCAACACATAAAATTCTGCTGTTGGCTTTGAAAACTTTCTAGATGCGCTTCCGACTGGATCTTTTGTATTTTTATTTTAGAGTTTGCAGCCGGGTTGTTTTTGAAGCTGAACCGTTTCCCCTCATGTCCGGCTTTGTTACTTCAGCTGGCGACCGACTGTAACTCACACACTCAGGCTCTCCCTGTCTGGCTGTTCGCAGGGTGCGATGTGCTGTATCTCCTGTAGCCACACCCTCTCACTACTGCTGTGCATCCTCACCCTGACTCCGACGGCAACAGGGGCGGGTCCGGAGACCCTGTGCGGGGCGGAGCTGGTCGACACGCTGCAGTTTGTCTGTGGAGAGAGGGGCTTTTATTTCAGTAAGTGCACCTTTTTATTTATTCATAAAGGCTGGCTGTGTGGGTCTCAGAGCTCTCCACCTCCAGGAGGCTTATAAATAAAACAGCAGCCAGTTTGGCATCTTGTCTTGACTTTCCCTGCATTAATGTTTCGTCTGTAGTTCACTCCTTTTTTCCAGTCTTATCTCTGGCTTCAAGTGTTTTACTTTTAATCCCAGCAGAAATAAAATACGACTGAATGTTTGGTGATTATTGTCAGAAAAAGAAAAAAGAGCGACTGGATGTTGCTGTGAAGTTTTTCCTTTTTTTTTTTTTCAATAGAACAGCATATATGGGATTAAAGTATTTGTGCCCCAAATCATCCATATTTTTATCAATAAATCAATTAAGTTTATTTGTATGGCACATTTCAGCAAGAAGGCATTTCATTATGAAATAAAATTTTAAAAAATCAAATTTGTTGCTAAAAAGTTTTGCAAAACTTCAACGGAAACACTTTTTTCAAATCACACCAGATGTTACTACTGGTGAAAACGACAAAAAAGACGACAGGAAGTGGTTGAAAGATGATGTTTTAAATGACAAACTTATTTATGTGTGATTACAATTGCATTTCTTATTTAATAAAAACGCCCCAATTTGCAAAATTGTGCTGTTTTTTTCAACATTGACAAAGTATTGCAAACATTTGTAACAGAAACGCGGCTCCTGCTTTGAAACAGTTTGCTTTTACATTATTTTGAAAATGATTGCAATGTTTTCCACCAATGCACTTCTCAGAACAAGTTTATTTGTTTGACGTTAGCAGTTTTCTGCAGGACTGGAGTTTATTCACATCGTTCACGTTTCAGTGGCAGTCATCCAGCAATTAGATTGAATTGTATTTAATGTCCTGAGCAAGAATCATATCTCCAACAAAACCATGTTCTGTCCAGGAACTGATTGTCCCTATGACTCATATGTAGTTTTGACCTAACAATCCATTATAAATGGTTTGGTTCTGTCCCAAACTTATGAAAGATTTTCCACATGCGGTAGACTTTGTCAGCTGCCAGTTTCAAGCACAAAGGGAGAAGAAGATATAGCATTTCTCAGGGAGATCAGCATCTATAGCACATTTTCAGTTCTTCTCTTTTCCAGTTATTGATTGCTTTCACCTTAGGCTGAACCAGGAATGGTTTGAAAATACATGAGAACCTGTTGACTGATGGAAAACTGGGGGGCCAGAAGGGGTTCCAGGTTTTGAGTCGCAGCCGACAGCCAAGCAGAGGTAATACAGTAGTTGTAGCTACTGTATGCTGAAGGGAAGGGAGAGCTCCTAAAAACCCGAAATCCACATGAAACCATTTCATTTCCATCACAGTTTAGAAAGTGCTTCTGCAGAAGCTTCACACTGTCCTGATTTTAACAAAATCTTGACATTTATTCTGTCATACTGGATAGAATAAATACAGCACATTAAATAGCAACAGGGCTTACATTCTTTCTACAGATGATTAATAGAAATATGTTGTTTATGGTTATCTTGACTTCCATGATTAATTGCATGAAAGGTTAAGGCAATGTCTTCTGCATTTGTTTCTCCGATATATTGGTGATTTCGTTAGTCTTTAACAACAACTCACTTTCCTATTTTCATTATGCAGAAAACTAAATCAAATTCCTGACAATTTGTATCTTCTTGTTTAAATGGTTTTGACATCACAAAAAAACAAAGCATTCTACGATATGCTACTTTTCTAAATACATGTAGCAAGTAGCTGTACCGCAGTTTTATCTCATCATATATTTCTGTATGTAAAAATGGATTATTTGTCTTGTAAAGTGCCTATAAATTATCTAAATTAAATGTGTTATCTCCAGTTATATACGCCAGCTAGCATCTAAACAGGACCTAACTCACTATAGTGTTTTCATCGCATCCACGACTGTTTACATTTTGTACAAATTATCCTGCAAAAATGGTTCCATCTTTGCAAAAACAACAACCAGACAACATTTTTAATGTCCTGTAACATTTACCAATGCTAGCCATTTACGAAAACAGGAACAGTGAAGGACATTCAGTTTCTGCTGTGTATTTTTGTTATTTTCTGTTCTCTTTAAAACTGCCAGACCTTACTACGTTTATTGCCGCTTCTATGATGATTGTTAGCACATTGTGGCCTGTATTTGAAATGCTCCTTTAATCACCGCTTTGGGATTGCATACTTAACACAATCTTTAAACTATCAAACCCAGTTCTCTACAATAATTTGTCTCCAACAATAATAAACAGATTTTAAACAACCCTGCAACTTCTAAATGCCAAGTTTTAGCTTCTTTTCTCACTTGCTCTTGTTGTGAGCTGTGTATAAAAAAATAGCAACAAGTGGGGATTTGATTGCTATCCTGATCTTTTTTTTTTTTTTAGTCCTTCAAATTTACAGCTGGCTACAATACATAGTATACTAACTATGTGTGTTAGTTAGCATACTAACGCTAGCTAGCATAAGTTGGAATTGCATTGAACTTTGCTAGATAGCCAGCTAGTCCGTTTTAGCGTCTTTTTAAAACTCATTCTTTTTGTGAACTATCTATGAAAATAGCAACAAGTAGTGATTTGATTCCTACACTGATTTTTTTTAGTAGTTTCTCAAGTTTACAGCTAGTTGCAGCTGTGCTAGCGCTAGCTAGCATATAAAGTGGAGCTGTATTGAAACTTTACATGCTAGCTAGTTAGCTAGCTAGCTAGTCCTTTATGCCGTATTCGTGTTTATAGATTTTTGTGTGTGTGTGTGTTTATAGTTTATGCCCTCTATGGGAGCATTATTAGGCAACATAGCCACTAGAGGGCAGTTCTGAGTTAGTTTTTGGATTCAGAGGACATTTTTAAAGCATAGCAACTGTGGGGGAAAAGCTGATAGTGTTTATTCTCGCAATGAAACATAAAAAGAGGCAGAAATGTGTCCATTAACTACATAGCAGCATGTGACTAGAAAAATCCCCTCATTTATGTCACTGCATCTTCTTCTTCTTTACGGATTTCACATATAGAAATAGGTTTTTGACCAAGTGTTGTTTAGTTATAATGTTTTCTTTTCCTCTAATAAAACTTTATAGCAGGTGAAATTGTGTCAGAAACTCTTAGACTTAAGATCAAATTTACAGTTTATGGAAGTCAAACTCTAATGGTTGATTATCCTCTTACTGAATTAACATATTAGTGCTGTTATTACTACTGCTAATACATTGCACAATGCAACTTGGACAGATTGATCCAACATCAGCTGTCCAGTCATAAGGTCACCCTGCACCTTGATGATGCTCATTGTTTACCCTACTCTGAAGTTATCATTTCTTTGCCCAAACACACAATTTGTGGATACTTGCCAAGTAATTGCAAAGTTTAAATATTGCCTAAAAAATCCCCAGATTTCTATTAATTTTTCCCTTTTTTTCTGGAGAGGTTTTCTCAAGATATTTCTGCTTTCTTTATGATCTTCAGTCCAGTTTTTATAAAACTATTAATGCGATTGCTTAAACATTTGGAACATAGAAAAGTGTTAAAAGTGTGATCGTAAACGAGAAAACGTTTAAAAAAAGAACTTACGAGATTATTTATCCCTCAGGCGGTTTTTCTACTGCTAGCAAACATTTTATTTCCTACCAAACTGTATTATCTTCAAATTTTGACACTTCAACCTTGATCT
Source organism: Xiphophorus hellerii (assembly GCF_003331165.1). Classification (NCBI taxonomy): domain Eukaryota; kingdom Metazoa; phylum Chordata; class Actinopteri; order Cyprinodontiformes; family Poeciliidae; genus Xiphophorus; species Xiphophorus hellerii. Next base: position 8,365,955 of record NC_045688.1, on the reverse strand, counting down.
GCTTTCCTAAATTTCATGTACAAGAAGTGAGTTCTTCAAAGTCCAAAGAAAAAACTTAAAATTACTAATGGAAACGTTTTTAGGAAGAAACTTGGAGTGACTCTTGACTTTTGGACTGAACTGAAAATGTTTACTAAAACAAAGAAAACTAAAAAAGTCCTGTAGACATATCTACACTCAATATTAGCTGGAGTCAGCTCCTCTTATCTTCAGAGTCGGTTGTTCGTAGCATAGTTTGATCTTTTGGTCCATTTTATACAGTATTATTCAGATGCACACATGATACAAGTCTCCAATATAATTATATTCCTGCTTTGAGCTGACGAGAGTGGCTCCCTGTTTGGTTTTCTGGTGCTATATATCATACATTGGTTTTACCAAGTGGGTCTTTGATCTGTTGTTACTTGACTATAATCCTGAACCAATATTTTCTCTTTTTGGCCGTCCTCTGCAAACCCAAGAGATAGTGGTGGGTAGAAAAACTCCCTGGTTTCTGGTGGTTGGTTTGAACTTCTGCAAGTTGTTTTTATCATCTCTAGCTGCCTGAATGCTTTGAGTTGCTGCCATGTGATTGGCTGATTTATTATTTGTGCTAACAAGGACTCAAACAGATGCACCCAACAAAGTGTTTGGTGAGTATATTGAACTTTATAACCTACATGAATCTGTAGGAGAGGAGGTGTTTCATGCACATTCACTTTTTTCTTTCCACAAAAAAAGATGAGGTTTGAGCAGCAGGGTGCTGTTCTTTGAAAAATATGCCGCTTGCTGTCTTCCTGGGTTTCACTCGTTTATTTTCTTCTGTACGTTCGACTGTGTGAAGTATCCGTCTGGAACCCGTCTGCTTTGCGAAGCAGCGTTGCTCCTTTCCCTGAACCCTTCTGCCGGACGTGTTGAACTTGGCAGCCCTCTGATTGATAATGGGTACAAGAACCAAACCCCACCTTATCCACCTTCAGCAAGCAGCCAGTAGAGTAGCACTCTTTCATCTCAAGATGGTAGTCATTTTTTCCAAATATTAGCCTGACCTAGAAATCCCGACTTGTCTTCTCAATGCTTTACCAGATGGGCTGTGCTGTGATTTCACTGGGATGTTTGTTTTCTGAATCAAATATTTTATAAGGCTTTTTTGGCTTAAGTGTAAACTCCAAGTAGCTCTGTGGCCTCCGTCATTTTTAGGTCATGCTAAAATATTTAGCCATCCTAAATTTAGAACAGGACATCTTCAGAATGAATAATGCATAGCCCATTATGAGTCACAGGATGAGATAACCGAACATTTTGGGCTTGAAACGTATTGTTTTCTGAGTTATTTTGGGCTGCAGCCGTTAACGAGCTCTCCTGGTCGGTGTTCAACTCCGTCAATTTCTCCTGAGCGCCAGAGGATGAATAAACAGCACGTCACGGTCATGCACGCGCGCCCACGCTTAAGCGTGCACAACGAGGCCTCGTCCCTCAGCAGCAGGGGATTACGAGGATTACAGGATGATCAGGACTCCCCTCTCCTCTTCTCTCCATCACTATACACTGAGCTCAAACATGATGAGAAAGCGTCTGAAGAAAGGCCTCTTGTGTCCACTTCAGCGGCAAGAAAAAAAGTTGTATTTTCCCCCGGAAAAAAAAAGACACCTGAACCAAAAAGTCTCCAAATCCCGCCGGGAATTAGGGCTCAGCAGAACAAAGAGGCGCCTCATGTAAAGGACAGTCAGTTCTCCGGATTTAGACCCGTAAGTCAGGTGGAGCGGATATTCAGGGAGTTTCACCTTCTGTTTGTGTTGGCATGTGTCAAAAATAGGTTAAACACCTTAAAGGGGCAGTGTTATCTAAAATCGACTTTTTTCCAGCTTTACATCATGTTGTAATCTTATTCATTCATCAAAAACATACCTGGAGTGCCGCTTTGATTCTTTCAATCATGTTTGAGAAATCCTTTCATCTCCGTGGAAACCACTCAAAAACACATGGGTGAACCTAGCCCCGCCTTCGAGGCGCAGCTCCTCCTCAGAGCTGCCGTTTACAAGCTTCCACCTCACCTCAACTCCTTTAGACTAGCCAGCAGCAATTAGCAAACACCTGGTCAAGCTGCCCATCTGCTGGGCTCGTTATAGGAGCTACTTGTCAGGTAAAAACGTTGCTAAAGGGTTAACAGAGGAGCCATGTTGTGATGATTTCCTGAAGGCGGAGTTTCACAAAGAGCAGGAGTTTTTAAAGACACAGACGCCCAATTTCAAGGCATTAAATTATGAAGTCAAATTTCTCTTAAGTCATATCAGCTGAAGTTAACACAGTTACTTGATTATGCTATAAAATGGCACTATGTGCCTGGAAAACGCATAATATTGCCCCTTTGAGGGAGACACCGCAATTGTGAAATTGTGTTTTTCTGACATTAGCAGAATATAGACAAAGATTTCTGCACAAATGCAGCTAGTGAGTCAGATGTGTGTTCGTCTTAATTAGTCAGGAAATGTCTAACATTTCCAAAAACTCAAAGTCAACAGAATAATTAAAATATTTAATATTTGGAACCGTGGCAGAGGACTCTTGTTGATGGTGATAAAGGAAATAAAAAACTTCTCCAATAGTCAAAGTTGGATTTTGGTTTGTTTTATTGGTTTATTGTTATTTTTATATACTAAAAGCTTTACTTACTTACTTTTTAATACACCAGGATTACCGTAATATATTAGAGTTGGGTTTTCTAAAGGATCCACCTCAGAAAATTGGGGAAAACTTTAATCTTTATCAACCCAAGGTTTTGAAGAAGACTTGATCCTTTAGGAGTGTTGGACTAAATATGTTAAACTCATATTTAAAAATATCTCAGTATTTCAGATAAGCAAAGAAAAAGATGTAATTGAAATACTATTGAATACTGTAGTAATCTAATTTAGATTCAGGTAAAGTCCTGTTGTTTTCCTCCACACCTGATCTTTGTTAGTTAATTGCTCCCAGCTGCAGCATGTCAGTCGTTATCCTCCCTCAGTATTAATGCTTTCTGTCTCCTATCACGTCTCTTTGGCTGCTATGACTGTGAATTTAGTACTTTAATGAGATATTTGTTCTCTGTGAGATATTTCATCATCATTTCTGCCATTCCTGACTGAATGTGGACCACATTTATCTCCAGGTAGTTTCATTCATACAACAGTTTTCTCTCCCAGTCTTTGTCAATGTTCAGTTGGGAGGTTAAATGGAAACAAGATTGTTTTTTCTGGAAATAAATTTAAATATAATTGGCATCAAGGCAGATATGAAACACTAGTTGGTAGTAGCTGGCTCCAGGAAAGGATAAAGTGTAATTTTTATTTTTTTAAAAAGAGTTTTAGACTTGCAAATCTAGACTTGTAGAGTCTGTGTAAGTTGGAACTTTACTTGTATGTTATATGTTCTTGACAATATTTGCTTTATTTCTTCTCTACAAGAAATTTGATGTTCGTTGGGCGTCTTGTACTTCTTATCTTGGGTTAGATTCAGTTTTAACGTGATTTGTAAATGTGTAATTATTCAAAGTTTTACACAGAGTGGTCTAGTAAAAGCATATTGATGGCTTACAAATAATGAAAACCCAAACTTTAACAATTAAATTTAAGATATTCTGAAGCCTGGCTTCTGAAATGTAGAAGCCAGGCTGTGCATTGTATTCACTCAAAACTTTTGCATAAATTTTTCCCCCAGAAAACTTGCTACACCCGGTGGTTGGGTGCTAGGACAGTCATTCATCAAGGGGCTGTTGTGTTTTTGAGCTAAAATTTTTTTAAAAGTTGACAGGAAACTTTAAAATATTTATGTGTTATTAAAAAATTGGAAGATTAATATTTGAACACCAACTATAAAGTCTTAAAAAAGGCAAACATTAAAAAAAAAACTTAAATAAATAAGCAATGCTAAGCCTGGAGGGAGCACAAGTAAAGCCTGGTGGCCCGCCAGGCTTATGATGCACTGAAGGAAACCCTAAGTTAGTGCCTTAAAAAATATTTTTGTTGGTGCCACATAGGAATTTTTTGGGAATCTAAACATCAGTCTTAATTAAAACTTTAAGTCACGATGATACTGAAATGTATTGAGATGCAACTGTAGACATAAACTGAAGTGTGAAAAACACTGAGTTGGTGTTATTTTTTTGTTTTCATTTATCACCCGTAGCAATCTCTTTGTTTTCAGTTACCAATCAATAAGACCTTCCATCCCTTGACATTTCAGGAAGTACACATGTTTAAGATCAAATTACCTTGCATCAGATTTCTTGGCTTTTGCACAGCAATGGTGGAATCAGCCAAAACATATTTTTGAGAGGCTCTAGTGGTAAACAGGTAAATTTCTGCTGGGTTCGAGCAGCTTTCATTGTCCCTGCCCAGACGTCAGAAACGCCGGCCACCGTGCGGGTTAGTGCCGTGCGTTAGCTCCAAAAATCTATTTTTATGAACCATAAAAAGCAGTAAAACTCAGCTTTCTGTGCCAGTTATTGAACCCTACATGCTCACCCTGTCACACACCAAAACAACAACAACAACAACAAGTCTTGTAAAATACTAGAGCTCTGGAACGCAAGGAGACAATAAAGTAAGCTGCAACTTAGCTCAGGGAGGCATAAAACCGATGCAAATTACTCTCATTTGTTTGAGAACACTCTTGGAAAGCAAGTCGTTGTTTATGAGGGATTAGCGTAATTATCAAAAGTGTTAAAACCTTTAAAACCAAAACCTTTTAGAGCTGAGTACTTCATGTATGTTTTTCCTAACTATCCAGAGTAGCAACCAGTTGATTTATCTTTCCCTTCCAGCTGTTTGTGCAGCAGGGTGGCAAACTGTGTTTGGACTAACACCGGGTGTTAATTTGCAAAGTCTTTTCTTCTTCTTCTTCTTCTTCTTCTTGGAAATGCAGCCAAACAAACGGACACAGATCCCTGTTTTTTGCTCGTAATGGTTTGGTGTTTATATAACCACCAGTGTGGACTTGAGTTAAGTTTTTCTCTCTTTATTTCTTCACATCAGTCGTTAACATAGCAGCCAACGTTGCTCCCACAGCAACACATCATCAGTTTGTTACTCAGTAAGTGGAACAAATTCCTGGAAAAGCATAAAATGCTCAACGAGATTAGCATACCGTCAATCAAACGAGGTGTTTCATTCAGAAGTTATACATCTAGACAACTTGGGTTTCCTAGTTATAAATAATTCATCCACAAAACCTCCTCTCCTCTCTCATTCACGCCTCCATTATCTTTTTTTTTTCTCAATCCAGAAGAGAAAGATGCTTCTGTTTCTGAATGAAAGCTGCCCTCTGTCCAAGCAACATTGTCAGAACAAGGCAAACACAGAGCAGGAGTTAATGCACTTTGTCAGCGCTGGCAGACTTCGGAGCCAAAAGCTATTAACTCTGAGAGAGAGAGGCATTTCCTCCTTGTAAATGCCATATTAAATTATTATTATTTCATTTGGTCACAGGGAAAAGCCCATCTCTTCCCAGCCTTTTCCTTGTTACCAAAAGAGCTGGGAATTCTAAATGGAGGTTCTGAGTTTTTCCAACGAAGAGCATCGTCTTTGAGTAAGACGGCGGGAATGGCGTCATCACGAAAAGAGAGTGACCTTCAAATAGCCTTATAAATTTTTACTGAAAACATTTTCGTAGCCTTTTTTGCTTATGTATGCATCTGAATGGCTCTAAAGGGGGGCTTTTTCCAAATGAATATGTGAATGAACAGAGAGGCCTCGATGTTTCTGCAGGTGGATCGGACTCAGAGGGCTGAAGAAAAAAAATTTACGGAGCCAAAAATGGCTGAATAGGACGTTCTCCAATACACAGCCGCCAAATTTGGTCCTCAGTGTGCAGTGTTCAATGCTGTAAATTTTGCTTGTTGGAATTTAATGTCATTAGGTTGGTTCATATTTTACTTATTGCTGTTATCATTGCTCTACTACAAGCATAACGTTGGGAAACCTGCCAGAACAATAAGGGAAGAAAAACGCAATCTGTTTTATAGACTGAAACTTTGCCAAGTCTGCTGGGAATGGACAATTATTATTATTATTATTATTTATTTTATTATAAGGTTATGGGAATTTTTGTTAGCCAGAGATAAAACTTGGTAAATTTAAGAAAACTTTCCCGAAGAAGTGTGGCAACATTTCCACTAAAGCACATGTGCCAAACTTGAGGCCCGTGGGCCAAATCCGGCCCACTGTAGCTTTATATGTGGCCCTTTAGATTCTAGACTAACACCGACTGTGCTTAAATATTATGTTATCAATGCAGTTTTTATCTCTTATTGCCAAATTATATCAATCAGTCCCTCCAGTCTCTTCAGAATTGCCGTTGAAATTCATGCAAAAATTAATAAATCCCTTCATGTTTTTGCGCCAACACATAACTGGGAGTTTATTGCAGATAAAAATTGTCAAAAACTTTCCTACTTGTACTAAACAACTGCCTCAGGCTTAATTGATGTCAGATTGTAGTCCATGATCAATACAGAAAGTAATAAAAAGTCGCATTTACCATCATAAATAAGCACAAATATTGCAAATATTTCCAAATTAGTACCACAGGCACTTTGATTTTTAAGAATTAATTTTTATTTTTAACAGGTTTTATCACTGTTTAAATATCAGTCTGTTGACCTCTACCTTTTTCAGTAAAACTACTAAGAAGTCCCTCCAGACTTGCTTAAAATTTAACCTACAGCATCTCAAATCTTTCCAATTCAAAGTTAACAAATATATACTTTCTGTAGATTGTTGAGGTGGTTGATTTGTGTCTTGAAATTAAAATTATGTGGGTAAAAAAACGTTTCAATACCATAAAACCAGGAATTTTCAAACTGTCACATGGGGCCAAATCATCAAGTCAAACATACTAGCAGACCAAAAACTATAAGTTTTAGAAGAGCAAGCTCTACAAAAAATATATACGTACCTGCTCAACAATAAACTAAGCATGCAATATTTTAATAAAATAAAGTAAGGAAAGCAATGCGTAGATCAATGTCAAGCCAATGTGAAGTTAGCAAATTGTTTGGGACTTATTTAAAAAAATTATGTACAATGTACCTGAACTTATTCTCATGAAAAGAACAGGATTTGGGTCACTTCTTCTCTGAAAACACTTAATAAATTAGATACAATTTTAGGTGCTTTGCGGTTTATTTTAATGTTAAAGTAATTGAATAAAGGTTAAGATATTCTATGGAAATAAAAAAAACACAAAGTCTGGTTATTAAGCGGTTATTACCCTTTCTTGCTATTATAATTTTGTCCTAGTAACATAATTAATCGCTCAGCTCTTTCAGACTAGCCAGCTGCAATTAGCAAACACCTGGTGAAACTCTTCATCTGCTTACACCAACTAATTAGTGCAATGCTGGTAAAGGTGTCAAAGGGTTAACAGACAAGTTGTGTGATGAGTTTTTAAAGAGACAGAGACCCAATTTCAAGGAGTTAAATTGTGAAGTCATATTTCATATATGTAGCATTTTTGTAACAGCTGAAGGTAACTTGACTCTGCTATAAAATGTCACTCTATTCTTCGAAAAACCAAACAGCTTTATAAAGAGTTTGGCTGAATTTTGCTTGAATGTAAACAACCTGAGATGACAGGATTTGGTTTAAATCACCACTGGTTACAAGGTTCTTTGTTCGCCGAACAGATAAACCAACAGGCTATGGGCCCAGCACAAGGCGGTCGCATGGCATCGTGGACGAGTGCTGCTTCCAAAGCTGTGAGCTGCGGCGCCTGGAGATGTACTGCGCACCCGCCAGGACTAGCAAGACATCTCGTTCTCCTCGCGCACAGCGCCACACAGATGTGCCAAGGACACCCAAGATCAGCAACCCGGGACATCGAGCGGACAAGGGCACAGAGCGCAGGACGGCGCAGCAGCCAGACAAGACAAAAAACAAGAAGGTCAGCAAACTCTACACCTCGACTGATTCAGACCAATGAACTAACACAATAAATCCTGAAAATGATAAGTAATATCTAAATAAATCCAACTTACCTGGCTTTGTTTTTCTCCCACAGAGACCTTCATCTGGACATAGTCAACCATCCTTCAAGGTATGGACGATCTTATCACAACTAAAGCCAACTTAATGCCATAAAATCACGTATTTATGGCTTGATTTGAGCAATAACTAAATGCCATTTCCATATTATAGTACCTGCAAGCAAAATAACAAATATTTATATAATATGGTCCTAACATGAGATTTAAATTTCCAATATGTCCGCTTTAGGAACATATTTGGTCACCCCTGATCTATACAAACAGGCACGATAGCTAAAGTAGTGTTTGATTATTTATTTATTTTTTAAACTAAGCTCAAAATAAGGAAAAATTAAGCTTCTGTAAGATTTTAGAGTCTAAGATTTGGTTTTTACATAGTCAAGAATATATAATTTTATGCTAGAATCTTCTATATTGGGCAAGTTGCTGCATATTCATAGCAAAATGTAGGGATTCTACAGCCAATATGGCGGCCATCTTGAAAGTGGGCTAGCACCTTGAACAGATGGTGCTTGTATTTGGCCAAATTTGGTGGATGTGTCATCATTTGGTTTATTCTTACCAAAGGATAAACCAATTCATCCTTTGGTAAAAGCTGATGCTTTAATGCTGCCAATATTAACATTATGTAACACTAATTAGAAAAATTAAGTGCACCCTACATTGAATAATCCCTCCTCACCCCCTCAGTTCGTTCTGCTTTTCAGACTTCATTTTTTGCACTCCTAATGGTTCACCTCTAAATATCAATCAGGATAAGATCTGGACTTTGACTAGGCAGCTGCTTCCGCTGTGTTGGTACATTGTAGATGTATGGCTGTCAGTACATCGCTGTTCTGTTGTTGACCCCAGCTTAGGCCAACCATTGGACAGATGGCCTCACAGTTGATGCTGCCATACTCTGGTTTACAGAGACGTTAATTGCTGACTCATTGGCTGTAAGGTGTCCAGGTCCTGTGGCTCCGAAGCAAACCCCCATCATAACCCACCACTGTGTTACGCCTCCACTACAGCTGGTGTGAGGTCGTTTGGGTTTGGTTTTCTCCAAACATGGTGCAGTGAATTATGGCCAAATCTATGTTTTGGCGTTTAGGTGATTTGTGGCACAATGATTACAAACAAATGTCCTTGTACAGTCTTTTTCTAATGGAGATGTCATGAACTTTAATGTTTAGTTTAATTATCAGCAACCCGGGACATCGAGCGGACAAGGGCACAGAGCGCAGGATGGCGCAGCAGCCAGACAAGACAAAACAAATTAAGCAAACACACTTACATGTAAGTCAATGGGTCCATGAAGACATGAGAAGCTGCATTTCCATTGACCATATAATTACAAAATTTAACATTTCAAAAATAAATTTGCTTAATGGAAACTATTGTTGTTTGATAAAATGTTATGGCGGAAGGATGAGGTGGTTTTTTTGGCCATATTGAAATTGATTTATTTCACAAAACTGCAATGGAAACACTTTTTTTGCACAACGATCAACAACCGAATGTTGCCACTGGCACAAATCACAAACAAGACAGGAAGTAGTTGGAAGATAATGCCGTGGCATATATTTTTTTAATGACTTATCGTGTGAATAAACTTATTTGTGTGATTTTAATTGTGTTTCTTATTTAACGGAAACACTGCAATTGTACAATTGTGCTCTTTTAACTTTAGCAGAATGTAGCCAAAGTTTTGCACACATTTGTAATGGAAACGCCACTAGTGTCATCATGACAAGTAAGTGGTTAAAAAGCTAAATAAGGATTCATTCACACCAGCCCTGTTTAGACTGATTTAATCAAACTCTTGTTAGTTTGTCTAAAACATTTGGTTCATTTGGGGAGGTGTGAATTCAATCGAACTCTGATGCAAACTAAAAAACCAAACACTGGTCTGCCTAAAAACTATGGTCTTTGTTCGTTTGAAGTGAACTCTGGTGCGATTCAAATACAGATGTAGGTATAGAAGTGAACTATTCTGGGTAAATGCAACCAAACCAAACAGGAATCTAGCGCTAGCGGTAGAAATGGTTTTTACCAAAGACAAAAGAGAAATCCTACAGCAAAATCTGATGCCATTCTATTTGTGTTTACATTTTACGAAGAAGGAAGTTGCGCTCATTGTCTTCTTCAGAGGCCTTTGTGTCGTTTCCTTTAATGGTTCTTGGTGCAGCGCCCCCACAGGTGAGGAGGGGAACAGGTTTTTCATAGAGTTTGGTTGGTTTGACACAAAATTGAAATATTTAAATTTTGGTCCCCAATGTGAAAACACCCTTAGATTTTGATGGCTCTCATTGGTTGTTCTCAGTTTTGTTCTTGTAGATTAGATTGTTTTTCCTTATTGTTTGGGAATGGTATAAAGTACTAATACTATTGGTTCAAATGTCACAGAAACATCCTCCAGTTTCCAACTTAACAGCTCCTAAAGTCCCATAGCATTGTAACAACTGACCCAACTTTCATTGGTAGTGACTTCTAAGATGTGTTTGTTTTTGTGTTGCAGGAAGTCCATCCGAAAAACTCAAGTCGAGGCAGCTCTGGGGGCAGAACTTACCGAATGTAGGGAAGCATCGAAAGGACAACACCTTAGGAAGAGAGAAGGGAGTAGCCTTACCTGGTACCCTGTGGAATGGTTCACTGTATAACATAACAAAACGAAGCTAAAATGGCCTAAAAGCTTTAAAACAGTAGAAAAGTTGAGTTAAAGGGTTGGATGAGGGTACTTGTGATCATCTTAAACACTGCACCATTCCATATCGGGAGGAAATCTTTGTTAACTCAATCTAACAGACTAGTTTAGCTGCTAAGACACAATAAGAGCTTGCTATACCTCCATGTTTAAACAGCAACAACCGCCTTCCTTGGCTCCAGAGGAGGTGGGAACGTCACCCAAACAGGAATAGTTGGTCACATCCTTTTCACTCTTCTGATTACTTCTTTGTCACAGCCACATATAGCAGTTACTATCCCTGTTCAAATTCAATTTTACCTTTAGCGTTTGTTTTTATGCACTATACATTACTGTGGATATGTTGTTTATCTGAAAGACCAACACCATGTTGTTTACTGTCGAACTTTTAAACGTTGCTGATGTTAATTTCCTTTCCAAGCCCCACTTAAACCATAATTTGTAGGTTTTAGTTAGTTTGTTTTTTTTTAAATCAGCTTTTCAATTAACCCAGGATTTCTGACTTCTCATCTTGTCGTGGTTGTTTAATAAACAGAAATGGGTCAGTCAGTGGATTCAAAGTTCAGCTGGCATAAATGAGAGCGCTAATCAAATAGTCAAATCAGCCATTATGTTTGTTTTCTGTTAGCTTTTCACAGGTCACCAGTTTTTCCAGATCTGATTGTGAAAACTCCAGCTACCTGGAGACAAACATTTTGTACAAATCATGAATGATCCGTTTTTTGAAAGTAACTTCTGAGAATAAGAAAATTGAGCCAAGACCAAAGATTAAAGCAAAAACCTAAAATATTGGAACTATATTGGAAAATTAACCATACTGCTGTTTTTTAAAAATAATCATTTTTATTGGGCTTTTATATTATAAATCACAACAAAGTTGTGAAATGGGAGAATCCTGCAGGTCTGTCAGGATATGTCCCTTCCTGCTTTGCACGTCTTCAGACTGACAGTTACATCAATTTTACAATGTTGCCATTATTATGGGTTGTTTTTTTTTATTATTTTGAACTTTGACTAGACCATTCCAATACCTGAATAACAAATTTTTCTGGACAATAAATTGCCCACAAAAGTTATTGCAATAATCGATAATATTGTTGTTTTGAGAGGTAGGCCGTTCAGACCGTTTTCAACTAATATTAGAACTCATTTTCAAAAATCAATGAAGGAAAAAACTGAAATAACAAATAAAATCAGTAATAAAGTCTCTATTAACAAAACTATCCTTCTAAAAAAGCTGTTAGTTGAGACCAAAGTGAAGACTTGTGTCATCCAGTTTTTGAAAAACTATAAATAATCCTGGAAATGATTATTTTCATTTTCCATTTGTTTAAATTTATCATGCGAATAATCAATTTATTGCTTACTGCGATAGGCGTAGCTACACTAATCTTCCCTTTGACACTGATTGGTCCACTGGTCCTACAAAATAAAAGCATGTACACAAGAAAAAGAACAAAAATCCCAAATTTTGTCTCTTCTGACTTACTCACTTTCTTCTACATGTTTGCTTCATTCCTTGTGTGGCTTTTGGCAAACTTAAACAGGACTTCTTTCAGAAATCTCAGTTTCTCTGTGCAACTTTTCCACAAAACAAATATTTGTAAAGAGCACGACTAACAGTGACCCTATCAACAGATTCTCTGCAGCTCCTCCAGAGGCATTTCAGAAACTGAATACATGTGCACACCACAACTTTCACATTTTTGTTTGGAAACATTTAGGAAAAACATAATTTTCCCATTTCTCAATTCTACTAGTTAAAATTCCAGTAAAATGAGATTTAGCAAAGTTTAGCCTAATTACCACTCTGATCTCTTATTTAGCAGAGGACAAAAAATTCCCAATATTAGTTTTGGCTTGGATTGTATAATTTGATGCAATGACAACCAAACAGCACAGCATCCGTTTCAAAGTCCACTGGGAAGTCATGCAAAATAAACTGGTAAACATTACCAACCAACGTCTGACAGGGGAGATGCAGAATTTGCAACAGTACGCAATTACACTTATAAATAATCCAAATATGACCAAGGGTCAGGATCACCTTCACAAATTTCACAAACATGCCAGTTCTGAGAAGTCATTGCATGATAATTGACAGGAAACAGGTTTTTTTTTTTTTGTTTTGTCTGAGCCTCCCTGAAAACGCCCCAAATATGGCTCATATCTGGCTCTGTCTCCTCTCTCTGTGTATAATCAAACTGTACTCCCAATATGTTAACCTATGTATTACTATCACTCATTGTACATGATGGTTTCATATAGCAAAACTGTATTAAAAATCCTATCCACTGTATAATGGTGCTATTTTATAGTTTGGTACTTGCAAAGAGATGGCTAAGACAGACGAATGGCAGGGCTTACATTGGAGGTCTTCCCTTTTGCACAGCCTTGTGGCCACCATGTTAATAGTGATTTTATTTGTAAGCAGTTTCAATAGTGGAAGCAAGTAAATGTATCTGTGTGATCTCTGTGAATGCATGGAGAGTAAAATGAGAAAAAAGGAAAGAAAAAAAAAAAAGGAAGGAAAATGAGTATACAATGTTGTGGCCCCAAGAAGGCAAAATGCTATTTTTTCTACTATCCTTAAATTATTTTCTCAACATAAATCCCTTTTGCCAAATGTCTTGAGAAAAATACTGTGATTCTTCCAGTTGTGTTTAAGCTTGTTAAAGGTCATGGTGTGCTTTTGTCTGTCCAGTGTGTGCGTGTGTGTGCATATGCCTCCCTGGAAGCCAAAGTATCTAATATTAGGGGAACTCAAAGTGGGATTATGCAACTTTTGCTTGACATCCTCTGTTGTTGGTAGAAAGTAATTGCATTTTGTTCATTATTATAATTTTGCCTGTGATACTTTACTTTTTTTATAGTTTGCATGACCATATTTAAGTAGTTTAGGTAAACTTCTTAAAAATTATTTTCCTTACAAAATTTACTCCAACTTAACATGATTTCGCTGTCCTGAAAATCAATCTTTATTAGGAGGTTAGACATTTTATTTTGTATTAAAATCCAGAACTTGTACCTGTGAATGGATTAGCACCTAAACATGCTCTGATTGCAAGAAAACCTAGAACTGGTTGCTCAGCAACAAAGATGACTAATATTAGCTTTAAAAAGAAAAATATGTTAACTTAGGCTACCTTCACACTGCAGCCTAAAGTGACCCAATTACGATTTTGTTTTTTTGTCAAATCGTATTTTTCGGCGTGGTTGTTCACTCTTCCAAATACATGCGACTTGGTTGTTGTTTTTCTTCCCGCCTGCACGTATCAGGACCCAGAATAGTGATGTTTGTCGAGTATCAATTACGTTCAGGTAGGCCGTTCAGATTCTGATCACATTTGTAAAGAGTGGATGTATATCGGATATCTAAGTGGCTCATGAGACGATCAGATACAGGTCGCGTTAAGGCAAAAAAAATCGGATTTGGGTCACTTCTGGCGGCAGTGTTAACCTAGCCTTAAATGTCAGCTGCTTGTTGTAAATCCAACTCTGACTTTTATTAGTGGCAGCCATATCAGATAGATAGAAGTTGGAGATGTAACCTCTGACTTTCAGTTAGATTTCAGAGAGCGTTCTTTATATATATATATATATATATATATATATATATATATATATATATATATATATATATATATATATATATATACAGTATATATACTGTATATACAGTATATATACAGTATATAATTATTATTATTGTTTGTCCCTTTATTATTTTGCATGATAACATGGCTAGTCAAGAGTTGTGAAAAAAATTCCGCCAAACCACTTAATCAAATAATTCAGCAATGCTTACGAAGTTAGGCAAAAAGTTGAGAAATAAATTTGTTTTAGGGGTTTTTCTTTCGCTAAACATAACACGGGATCAGTCAAAGGTTTATATTTCGGCTGTTAGCTCATGTTAGCCTAAAACATATTGCGAAAACGGCTAGCATAATGTTGTTTTCCCAAAGCAGACCCCAAATGTTTAGAAAATCAATCATCAATTCTCATGGACATTGATCTAAAGGGAACTGAAACTGTTGGGAACATTTGCTTAGTTATATTTTTTCGTCATCTCTAGAACCAATACACTTTCATATCTGTTAGCATTAGCTAAATTTAGCCAAAAGCATGCTAGAAAGTCTCAGTGTAGTGTAGTTTTGTTTGTTCTTAGAAGCCTCAAAGACCCTAAGCTAATAAAAAAAACTGCAACATCCTAAATAACTTGATGAGCCTAACATCTTTATGATATTTTGTTAACCAGCTATTTCCTTCTTTGACGTCTATGCTATGCTAACAGAGCTAAGCTACATAAGCTAACCAGCCACTGCGACTTCTTCTATAAACAGTCAAGCACATTCATGAAAATACTTTAGACTTCTTGTTTACTTTAACATTTATTTTGCAAAATAAAGCATGAAACTTTCACATTTATGAGTAGATACATGCTTAATTAATGTTATTTTACATAAATTGTAACAACTGTGTGTACAAATAAAGGGGTTAAATTGCTAAAATAGCTAAACAGAGGAGCCTTGGTACTAGCAAATGGCACAGATAATTTAGACATTTCCACAGAAAAATTCATCTTTCAATACTGAACCGCATAATTGGTACTGTAATTTAGAGAATTAGGCTGCTTGTATAATTTTGGTAAAACATTATGATTCCAGCTATTTTCAAAATGTAAAAAAATAGCATTTTAACACCAGGTCAAAATGCTAGTTTAGATTTTTACGCATGCACAAATCAACATTTGCATTTTTATTACCATTTAACAAAAGTTGCATGGTCCCACTTTCAAAGTCAGATAAGGTTTCAAATAATTTATTGAGGAAAAAATTGACTTAATCTTAGAAGTTCAGGAGCAGGATCACACCTCAAACACCAAATCACTCAAAATCAAAAAAATTGCTTGCATCCAATTAACTGGCATGGTCGTTACTCTTGAGCGTCAAAAAATAACATTAAAGTGTGTGAATCGTTTGCAACGGTTTTTAATGTTCTTTTTAAAATAGGAATTTTTGCCCAGGTGAGTAGGGTGAAGTAAAAGCTAGATGGAGAAAATATGTTCTTCCTTTAGATATACAGTACATACCAAAGACTTTTTAAATAAATTATAACTCATGAAAATATAACTATAGCATGATTCACTTGTTATCTCGACTCCACTGCAGTTTAATGCTTAAGTATCTGAAATATGGCTAGTGTTGTAAAAAGTGAAAGTGCGAATGAACCAGACAGAAATCCCTTTGTGTATATTGCATATTTTAAGGAGCAAACCACAGAAACGACTTCAAATCATCTGCTTATGAATCACTCGAACATTTCAGTCTGTCAATTGTGTGAAATAATCAAAAAAGACTTGAGCCTGGGAGGACGTGTGTGAGTCATTCATGACTCTCTGAAGTGTTTAATGAGTAAATGTATTTTCCTGAAGCTCACTGTCCAAGAAACTGTTTAATTACAGCCCTGTTATTTATGGTGCTTGATTGCCTTCTGTAGGAAAAAATACTGACAAACTGTTCACCATTCCTGCTGAATAAACCACTTGTCAACGTCACAGAAATGTCTGAAGGCTGCTTTTATTCAACACTCGCACACTATACCTTTAAAAAAGCATTTATAGCCCTTAATCTTTATCACACAGGGCCGGTCCAAGGCTTTTTGGAGCCCTATGCAGGTTTTCATTCGGGGCCCCCAATACTAGTTGCTTTGTCATTCCAATGTGTGTAAAATGCTATAGTTAGTGTTTTTGTAATTAAATAATTACATTTTGAAATGCAGCGTTGTTGTTTTAACTATTTGAAAGTAAAATCAGATAATAAACATTGAAAACCTCTTGGTTATTCCACCAAATATTGAGTTAAAACAGTATTGTTTCTAAATAAATATGAACTTGTTTTCTTGAGGTCTGAAAACACTGCATCTTTTTGTTATTTTGAGCATTTCTCATTTTCTGCAAATAAATACAAAAATTTTGCTTGGAATTTTGGGAGCCATGCTCTCAGTAGTTCATAGATTATTAAGTCTCTTAATTTTTTCCAGAGGTGTATCTATATATTTCTTTATCATGCTAGTCTGGTGCTTTTTGGACACTGTCGTATTGCAGCAGCTGCTTAACTTGCATATGTCTCGGGCCGGCCCTGACCTCAAGCTGTTTAATCAGGATTTTTATGTGATCTCCAGCATAAAGTAGAACATAATTTTGAAGCTGGAAGGAAAATCTTCATGTTTTTCCATTTATTTAGAGGTTAAAATCGTAAAATTTGGAGTGCATAAGTATTTTGTTTATGTGGATGACCAGATGATGATTTCACGATGCTTTTAATGTTCTACTAAAAAACACTCGGAATAGTTTTATTTATACTGACAAGAGGTGTGAATAATTTTGAGGCACTTCAGACCCACAGACGGTTGGTGGAAAGCTAATACTGCGAAGACATTATTTTCCCTCTTACATAACGTCGCAGCTTTTACGAGGAACTCTGTTGACTCAGACACACAAACAGCAGATAATTAAATAGTTGATGTTTGTCCCTCTTTAAATCCTTTAAGATATTTTGGCTGCAGATAAAGCCAAAAGTCAAGCTGTGTGCACGCTGAAGCTGACCGCACTGGTCGTACCGAAAGACAACGTGATACTTCCTCGGAGGCGGAGGGGTCCGCCAACCCAAACACAACGGGGTGTGGTTCTCCTTGAGGCCAGAGCTGCATGTTCAGCTCTTTGGAGAATGCTCGCAGTGACAGGGCCGCGCTCCAGCCCGCTCGCCGTCAGCACTTTTACAAACGGATGCATATATGGAGCAGGGATGGGAACCTTGATGAATTGACTCTCTGGCGGCCGCCCAGCAGGCGGCGGGGATCAAAACGAGGAGCGGAGGGGGAGGTCGGCTCGCTCCAGGTCATCCTGGATGTTATTACATCCCTCCTCGAGACTAATACAGAATTGATTATGGCACCACAACGGTCTGGTTACAGGATGCAGAGCTGGGTAGTAGTGGGTTTCTCGTTATATTTTCTTGTGACTTTTTGTTTAATTCAGTTAGTTTTAATTACTATCAAGCTGCAGTACGCAACTTTTATAAAAAAAAAATGGTATGAAACAGATAATCTGAGAGAAAATCGAGCTCCTCTGCTTTCTAGAAACAACCAATCAGAGCCAGGAGGCGGGTCTTAGCGGCGTCAATCATAATCTCTGTTGTGAATCCTAAAGCTAGTTAGCATAGCCACCGTTGATGGCAGATAAGCACTTTTTCTGTAACTGTAAGTTGTTTCTCTGCCATTAGCACATTTAAGAGCACGTACATGAGTTTGATTGACAACGCTAAGACCCGCCTCCTGGTTCTGATTGGTTGTTGATGCATTTCTTCATAATATCTCAGGGAGGAGGTGGAAGAGGTCGATCTTTTCAGAGATTATCATAAACTGTCACAACATGAAGACAATTTTAACAAATATATTAAAAATATATAAACTAAAACTAACAAAACAATAAAAACTGAAATTGAGAAAACATTTTTGCTAACTGAAATAAATAAAAACGTTAATGAATGAGGAAAAAACTAACTAGCTAGAACTACATTGTATGTTTATAAAGCACTAAAACATATTGAAATTGCAGATATGTCTTTCATTTTCATGT
Source organism: Xiphophorus hellerii (assembly GCF_003331165.1). Classification (NCBI taxonomy): domain Eukaryota; kingdom Metazoa; phylum Chordata; class Actinopteri; order Cyprinodontiformes; family Poeciliidae; genus Xiphophorus; species Xiphophorus hellerii. Next base: position 8,347,625 of record NC_045688.1, on the reverse strand, counting down.
TAATTAATCTATTTATTAACCTTTTCAAACTGAAGTCAGCAATTTCGCTGGTCAGCAAAATGGCGATTGTAAAAGTCAGTTGGTTGTTCAACAATAATTTAATCCATTTATTGTTGAATTTTGCACCTTAAAGTTGACAAAAGTGTAAAAAAAACTCCAATTACTACTATAAACAATAAAAACTAAACTAAAAGTAAACAATATCTAACTAATAATAACTAGCTTTGGGCTTTTCATTGCAGTTTATGTCTAATTCAGTTAGTTATAATAGTCTTTAGAGTGTGTTTGCTAGTTTTATAATTATTATTAGTTAAATATTATTAGTTGTAGTAGTAGTTTTAATTTTATCATAATTTGGCAAATGTTTAGGTGTAGAATTCAAAAAGGTAAAAGTATTGTGATTATGTTTACATTATTACATTACATACAATATTTTCAAAACATTTATTCAGTTATTGTTCAACTTTTTCTGCCGCCATTTTGAGAAAAAAGATAAAATAAATTTAAAAACACAAAAACAAAGGAAGTTATATCTATAATTTCAGTGTGTTTTAGTTACAGTTTTCCCCCATTCATTACCATTTTAATTTGGTTCATTTAATCAAAACCTTTTTCTCAATTTCATTTTCATTTTGCTAGTGTCAGCTAACCTTCAAATAAATCTGACAGATTGCGTGCAGAACATTTACGGCAAGCTAATAATTAAAGATGATCTTATTCCTTTGTGCGCTCTTATTTAGTGTTGCGTCGTGAAACGAGAATATGTGAGTAACCTCAGAAGCCAGGACTGGAAAAACCAGTCTCCGCTCTCATTGATCTGCACACTGTGAGATCCAGTGCATCTAAGGACACGTACTTTGGACTGAACTCTGAAACACAATCTCCCCACACTCTTCAACTCCTCATCTTAAGCACACAATTGTCTTTTGAATGACCTTGTGGTCTGTTTTACTACACTCACCAATTTTACTACTTATTCTGGTGGTTGTTTCACAGGGAGAAAAAAAGAAAGCACCACGTAAGGCCTCATCTGTCTCAAGCCATTCATTTCTTCCCCCAGTAGCGCAGGCAGTAGTCTAACTCTGCTGAGTTTTTGCTTTTGCTTTTGTCAGATCAGCATTTTTTTTACTCTAATCCCCAAGAATCCCAGGAGATTCTCGTGCCCAGATGCCATGAAAGTAACGCATTGATTGTGACCAACTTTAGTGCAGCGCTGCGTTGCATTTTATCATCCAGATGTGAAGCAGAGGAAAACAGTCCAGCAAGTGCTACCAGAACATTAGTAGCTAGATTAAAGTGTCTTAAAAAAAAAACAACCAACTAAGCGTTGGGATTTGGAGATACTCCCTCTTTCTCGGTTTCAGTCGACAGTGGAAATTCACTGAGACTTGATTATAGCAGGAGAGTGTTGGCTCAGCTGTGTGCTTTAAGAACCCATGATGTCAGAGCCTTATTTTCCTTGGAGAGACTCTCATCAACTGCATTGTTCCAGGAAACCATGGTCGGTTCTCTTGGCAAAACGAAAAAAATCTTGCCCAAAATGCGACCACCCCTCATTCCCTTTCCATCTTTGCACCCACATCAACGCCAGCCCCCCTGGCTCCGAGCGCACACATGTGAAGCATCCTGCACGGAGCATCGAATTTCCCTGGAACTGGAGCTTCTTACCCCCATCCGCCGCAAAACGTGTTTGTCTTCTCTCCCGTTTTTTGCTTCCCATCAGAAGACGGGTGTCTTTGATGAAAGGCAGTGTGTTAATACAGGATGAGGAAATGACCTTTCTTGCACCCCTAGAGGGTCATAAAACAATGCTGCTACTGATGTCATGGAGCCCAGACTTCAAGTCGTAGGCGGTGTGATTGAAATACAGCACCGCCATCTGACAGGTGATGCAAGCATCTGACAGAGTTGATGAATAAAACACTCAGCAGCCTCTCCGAGTTCAAAACTCAAAACATAAGGCATGAGGCAGATATGGAGGAGATTAAATCCAGGCCAGCTGCAAGTCAGCAACAGTTTTATCAGGGGCTGAGAACACCTTAAAGACATCAGCCAGAGATCCAGCAAGGATCCCTCAAATCACATCTGGCTCCCGTGAGATTATTTGCCTCTTGGATTCACTTTTAATGTCCTATGTTGGAGAATTATGGTAGTAATTTCTTAGAAATCCAGACTAGAGAAAACAGTGTGATAGTTCCTTCAATTTCCTTTTTGAGGCTTTAAGTCAGGTGGTGTAGAAGTGAAGTGCCGTCCATCCGCTGCGCGTTTAGGTTTAATAACACGGATAGATCTGCTTAAAAAGAAGGCGGTTTTATTAAACAGAAGGTAAGAGCCCTAAAGGTTAAAACAGCAATGTGTGGAGCTCAAATGTTCAGTTGTGCTTCTGCTGGATCAGCCATCTACTTCAGCAGAATTCCCAGCCCTCCAACAATAATACTTAGAAAATAAAGGCTGACCGCTCCAAGTAAAATCCCTTCAGCTGAGATCCATAGTTATTATTCATACCCTGGTTCTCCATCCCCTGCTCTACGGGATCCTCTGATGTTAATAAGGTAAGCCCTTTGAGCTGCGAATAAACCCACAAAGAGCTGTGTCAACATTTATGCTTGCCTCCGCCTTTTTATCACCGGCTGACGGTCTGCATTTTCATGTTGTTGCTTGTCAATCAAAAGACGGGAACATCGCAGCATCCATTTCAATTTAAAGATCAGGGCTTTCATGGTTGGAAAAAGTATTTCCCTCTTTATTGAATACATTTTATGAAGCTGTTTTAAAATGATTTTTTCAGAAATAATTGACAAAACAAGTTGTGCAAAGTGCAAACCAACCTGAACCTAAGTGGAAATGCAAAGCTTGCCCAAGTTAAGTGGGTGCTTAGGACCCCCACACCACCAGGGGGCCCTCTAGAGCACTAAGCTAGCATGATAATAAATATGTAGCATTGAATGTTACAAACTAAAAGTTATTACACATGGAAAACGAAAAAAATAACATTTCAATGTTATTTTTATAGTTGTTACACAAATAGTATGCCTCAATATGCACTTTTGGAAATTTTCTAAGTTTGAAAAGTCAAACATTTTTGAAAAAAATTTCTGTTTTTTCTAGAAAATGTCTGAGATCTAAAAAAAAAAAAAAAAATCCGATTTTTATTTCTATTTCGATTTTTCTTGTTTTTTAGCCAAAGTTTATTCTTCCTCACTCATTTTTCATATCTATATTGGCACTAATACTCTGTAGTTTTGCTACTTTCAAGGTCACTGTAACACAATCCCACGACAAAATCTTTTCACGTTATCTTAACGACGATCACTTTGAGAAAATCAAACTGGAGCTCAACATCGCTAAATTGCACAATATCTGGCCTATTCTCAAATATTCTCATAGAGCTCCAATCTTAACCAAAAAACTCCTGCCAAAGAGTCCTAGCTTGAGTGATTGAGATGCTAAAAGCTACTGACAGTCTTGTTCTAATAAGTCAACCTTTTTGCCGCGATTGCATTGGTCGAATTCACTAAGCCCCGCCTCTTTGGAATCTTTAGAACCAATAGAACGGCACTATAACTGCCCAAAATGATTGACAGCACCGTTAGCCAATCACATTCGGAATTAGGAAATTGAACGGTTCTCTGAGAGGAATGATTTGAGAGCAAGAAGATGGTGTGGATTTGTTGGTGAAAATAACTTTTTCGTGGCAAAACAGCAAAGGTAAGACAATTTTTACAGAAAAACAATCTCTGTTGTTGATATTTTTAGCTTTTATATCCGACGCTTTGAGTTGTTTCGTATTTTCGTTTGGGGTGCGGCTTATGTGTTTGAATTGTGGCATCAGTAAATGTAGAAATGGGCTGTATATGATAACAGCTATGGCTTGTGTAGTTTGATATGTTGCATTTTGCATTTTTTTTAGTTGTTTGAAGTGTATAGAACAATTTATATATTGTGTTCTAGACTGTTTATTTATATGTGCAACACTTTTATGTTTTTTTGTGTTTTGCTGCTGCTTGAAAATACTTTTTTTTTTTTTTTTTTAAGTCTGGTGACCTTAGAAAAACAAACCTGATAGATGTCAATAACTTTATCTCATTTGTTCTTGAATTTCTTGGCACTCCTTCATGGTGTCCATACGTTGTCTGAGTAATTTCTTGATAACGGCTGTATAAAATTAATTTACCATAATTTTGGTTTGTTAACCACATTACAAAGGACTGAGATCTGGTGAATGGTGAGGCCATTGTAGTACAATGAACTCATCGTCATATTTAACAGGAGATTTTGAAATAAGTTGAGGTTTGTGACATGGAAGATAGATGTGCTTTTGTCAAAGCGATAGACATGACCATCATCAATATGATGGCTTGCTGTGAGGCTCAAACAATGCTCAGTTAGTAAGAGAACAAGAAAATATTGTTTTCCTCACACCATTACACCACCACAAGGCTGAACCTTCGTTCCAAAGCTGGATTGTTTCTTGCCTAGATACTGTTTGTGCAAAATTCAGACCCTATAATCTGAATGTTGCAACTGAAACTCATCCAGGCAACATTTTTTCTTTCTCCTACTGTTCAATTTTGGTGAACCCATTTGAACTGTAGCCTTAGTTTTCTTTTCTAAGCCTGCTGTATTTTCTCAAGCAACTGTAGCCTGTTTGGTTCACTCACTGGGAGTAGTGATGGACTCTGACCTGAACCTCCAGAGCCACATAAAGACAGTTACAAAGTCGGCCTTCTATCACCTGAAGAACATTTCCAGGATTAAAGGACTAATGTCTCAGCAAGATCTAGAGAAACTCATCTATGCGTTCATCTTCAGTCGTATTGATTATTGCAACAGCGTCTTCACAGGTCTGTCCAACAAATCAATCAAACAGCTGCAGCTGATCCAGAATGCTGCTGGTCGCGTTCTCACTAAAACCAGGAAGATAGAGCACATAACACCAGTTTTAAAGTCCCTACACTGGCTCCCTGTAGCTCAAAGAATAGACTTTAAAATACTGTTGTTAGTTTATAAATCACTGAACGGCTCAGCACCACAATACATTAAAGATCTGCTGTTGTTGTATCAACCTTCCAGACCTCTCAGGTCTTCCGGTTCTGGTCTGCTCTGCATCCCCAGAACCAGCATCAAACGAGGAGAAGCAGCTTTCAGCATCTATGCACCACAAATTTGGAACAAACTTCCAGAAAACTGTAAAACAGCTGAAACACTGACTTCTTTTAAATCTCGACTAAAAACCCACCTGTTTAGGATTGTATTTGAAATGTAATCAATTACGAATTTATTGATGGAACTTTACTTAATGATTGATTCTATATTGCATTGTGTTTCTGTGTTTGTAATGATGTAAAGCACTTTGAAATGCCTTGCTGCTGAAATGTGCTATACAAATAAAATTTGATTGATTGATTATTGAAATGAAGTTTATTCAGAGATGCTCTACCTTTCTCCTCTGACACCAACAACATATTTTCATCCACACAATGGCTGCTTATTGGATATTTTCTCTTTTTCATTGTCTAGATGTGTATCAAAATCCCGGTAGATATACAGTCACCGAAACATAAATTTTTTCCTCATGTCGTCTTCACCATGTCCAGACACCTAAATGCACCAAGTCCCTGCAATGCGATTGGCTCACTTGGTATTTGTGTTCATAAGAAAATGAAAAGGTGTAGCAAAATGATTCCCAGTGATTAATTTCTGTATATAGGCTGCAAAAACACACATTTTTTGGTGTTATTTCTAGTGCAAATATGTTGGTTCACATAAAATTAGAAAAAATTGTTCAGCAAGATATAGGAGCTTGTTTTATGTCAGCAATTCCTTAAAATTGATGAAAAAGTACCAGTTCCACTTGAAAATTATTTCATTTATAAGACATTTTCCCATGTTATACGTGAAAAAAATCTGCCAGTGAACATAGGACTTAAAAAAATCTATGTTAAGGAACTATTGACTTAACTAGCTCATATATCTTACTGAAAAGAGATAGAAATATTAGCATAGTAAACTAGATCAGAATACTTTTTAAGATAAAGTGTTTGTGCAATGCAGTAAAATATAATTCGTAAAATACATTGAATAAACTGAGAACACGTCATTCTCTGCAACAGTGTGTAAGGATTAGTACTATAAAGTAGAGTTGGGAGGGTTAGTATGTGTTTAAGACGTCTGTTGATGGCTTTTCAGTAGGTTTTGAAAAGCCACAAAGCATGACCCTTATGACCGCTCAACAGGCATCTTTAACCATCCTGCTTCTGTCCTACCACCTGTTGAGTTTATTTCAGTAAACTTAATACTCCTGCGCATTTTCTGCCCTCTGACCTTTTATGTGACCTGTCAACCCCAGTTTGATAAGGATGAAGAATTACAACCAGCATGTTTCTCATCCCATCTCTAATCTTCCTTTTTTCCTTTTTAATTAGATTGTAGATTATTTTGAGTCACCTTTTAAACTTTTCTGTCACCTTCAGCCTTTATAGATAGATGCGTAACTGCATTTTGGTGAGATTTTTCACTATATAAAGCAGCTTAATGCCCTGTCACATCAGCTGTTTGGTGAGGGAATATCAGGCAAGCTCTTAGTGTGAACACTGATTTCGACGATGTCCATCTTTTCCTTCCTGCTCGCTTTAATGCTGTTCTCTGAGATGAACAGCCACTTGGTCACAGTAGCTATTCCTTCAACTACAGTAGAAGATGGCGCTGCAGAACAAGAAGGTTTGGACTCATTTCTGGGTGATGACGACATGACTGAACACGCTATGGTTCCTCTGATGTACAGACGGAGCCTCACATATGACGGGACATCCAAAATCATCGTCATACCGGTAAGTTTTCCAAGGGATAAAAAAAGTTTTTAGCTGTGCGTGGATTCTATTTTAAGCCATTTTTTTCCAGACAGTACAAGTTAGCATTAATGTTATGAAAGCTTAATTTGAAATACAATGATTAGAAATATAATTAATTAGTAATTTTTACCATTTTACTATGGCTACTCTACTGTTGATCTATCAGAGTACTCCTTTTATTTATTTATTTTTATCAGAACCAAAACATTAAATTTCACAGCACAAGTACATATTCATATTTTCAAAGTCAAGCAAGCATAACTAGCTTTTATTTTTATTTGATTAAAACCTAATGAGCTATGAATTGCGATACCATTGGACCTTATCTAGGCGTCGTAGTATTGACAATGAGTAGCAAAGCACTGCATCCCTTTTTCTTTTATATTTACAGTGAAAATTTGGCACGTTATGTTGACAACTTGACAGCTAAAACCAATGGTAGTCATCATCGGCAAGCAGTTTTTTGTGTCTATAAGCCAATAGCATTAATCTGAATTAATCTACAAACTTGTAAAAGTAATATTTTCCTAATAGCCATAAACATCCATTGTGAGACTTCTTCACAGTGCACATTATCTCCATTTGACCCTTCTCAGCTGGCCACCATCCAGTAATCTACTGTTAAGTCAATATTTTACCCACATTATAAAATAATTTTACAGCAGTGCTGGAAAACTGGGAAATGCCATTACCCGAAAAGGTCAGATGATCACAAGCCCATAAAGATTTACTGAAATCACACCAGGAAGAATGGTGATATATTGGTGTTTCATGAAAGCCTTCGGCTGCAATATGTTTTTCTGGCTTTTACGTGTCTAGTGTGTCATGAACACAGTGGTTATCTCTATGGTAATGGGGAACAGAGAGCCATAATTGAAACAACAAAGACATCTACATCTGAGTGAGTCAGGACTTTGGAAAAAACAGGTTACTGTGATATCGTAAAAAAACATGAGGACACATTTGTTCCATTTTCTGAGAGTTGGATCAGCTGATAAAGGGAAATCCAACATCTGCTGAGTGGAAAAATAATCTTTTGAAGTTGTTGTTGCTTCTTGATTATTCAGATTATACATGTGGTGATGAATATATTTTAGGACATGAACCTGGAGGGGCAACGTATTCGTGGGCTGAACCGGCGTCATCCTCTGGTGGAAGAACGAAGTTTGGACCGTACACCTGATGAGTTCACTTTGAAACTAAATAAACGAGAAAAAGACCTTGACAGTAAGAATCTGGAATGTCTCCTTCATTTTTTCACGATTATCAAATCATTGTTTTCACCGATTTCTATTTTTTCATCCTTACAGTACTACGATGTATGATTGGAAGAGTTTACCGACCTTGTTGGGTTTGAGTGTTTCTCAAATATACTACAAAAAGTACACCATAACATGTAAAACATCAACAGAACAGTTTATTAAATGGAAGCATGTATTGGAATTGTATGTAGTAAAAGTTCAAACTTCATATGTAGTAATTAAATGCATTTCTGTTGACATGTATGCAGATAATTTAGAAATAAAGTGCAATGATCAAATATGGATTCCAAGTTTGATTTTCCTTCCTCACACAATTCAAGTTTAAAAATGAGAATTTAACTTTGGGGGAAAAAAAGCTATGTTGCCCTTTAAATGTAATTGCATTTTAAAAAACGCACCTATTTGTTAATTGGATCAAGCACTATTTTCAAATCCAAAAGCTAACACATATTTGGAAATATGTCAAAGTACATAAAGTTGACCAAGAGCTTGGGAAATAAAACAAAGTGTTAAGGTTGTTGAGCTAAAAACTGCTAGCTAAAAAGCGTTGTTAGCCGTTTTTGCGTCTTGACAACGTCTTAATTGAAAGGCACACATGGCTAACATTTGGCACCTTTGTTACTAGGAAAACATCCAAATCTGTAGCCAAAGGCTAGAAATCTGTTTTTGGTTAGCGTCTTTAGCAAAAGGGATTAATGTTAACCTTACCTCATCAATATGCTACAGTCAGACATCTCAAGTTATGTTCCAAAAGGAAAAAATCTAAAACATCTGACATGTTTATACAATTTAATTAGTAGAAAGACCTTTTAAAATTTATTGCTAGTGTTTAGTTAGCCATTTCTAGCTAGCTAGTTAGTCAGCACTTCCTGCCAGCTTTCGCTTATGCTAAGTATTTTTACATTGTCATAATTGGTTTTGCTCTGCTTTAGGTACTTTATTGCTTGGCCCATCTTTGATTTAGCTAGACAATAAGACATTTGTGTAAATTTGTTAAGCATAAAAGTTTTGCTAGTGGCCAGTTTGCTATTTGTAGTTAGCCGTTTCTCTCAGTTTGCTCAGATTATAGTCGGACAGACTCATCATTTTATTGTTTCGTAAAACCCGTTTACCACTCAATTTGTAGAAATACATATTTGAGGAAAAACTCATTAGCCAGTTCTAGTTATTTTTTTCCCTTTGTTTAGAGTAGGCAAGCTAAGTAGCGGCTAAGCTATGTTGCATATCAATGTCCAAGAACCACAAAAAAAAAAAAGATCCTGTTCACAAAGTTTTTTTAAAGGGACAAAATTTTAAACGAAGAAGTAGACAAAATATAAGTCAGGGAACCTGTAGAGGGACAAATATGTTTCATAATTTGTGTTTAGGTAAAATTAACCACTTAGCTGACTCAAATTAAGCAAATTTACAATCATATTTTGTCATAAAATCAGTGAAAGAAGCCTAAACTCTAAAGAAGCTGGTAAGCTTTCCCTGTCCAGTTATGAGTTTCTTTTTATTTGAAGCCTTGCAGACGTTTTTGCCGGGCACTTTGACTGACACACGGGTGTGCTGTTTCTTCTCCGGAGGTTCATTCTCTGATTCGGTGTGCTGCTCAGAATCCAGCTGCTTCCTCTTATTACCCTTGCTCTGCATCTGTATGCCAGTTTTCCTTTTATTACTTGGACATCCACCTCCGTTTTGAGCATTTCCACTCCTCTGCTCGGGAGCAACCCCCCGCTGTACCTCAAAGCGCTCTTTTCTCCGGGATTCACTGGAAGGCTTGGCTGCAAAAACCGAAACAACCCAAAAACACGTTTTAATGTTGGAAGCAACTAAAGGTAAACTCACAAAGTGTACTGGAAGTCCAAGCATTGTGTATATACAGTATATATATATATGCCATGAAGCAGAAGTTCAGCATTTTTCATGTAAACTTTCTGAAGCTGAGTCTGCATATTCACAGATCAACGCATACAAACATTGAAAAAAAGTCTGTGGAGTCACTTTATTTCTTACTGTAGATATGGGGGTTTGTACAACAATGTATAAAAGAAATTTTAAAAAAAGAAATTTTTCAGAAATTTTTAGATTAATCTCGGAAATTTACTAGAATTATTTTTTTTTAAATTTCTGATAATCTAAAGCTGAAAAGTTGCTATAAGAAACAGAAATTTTGACGTTAATCTCAGAACTTTTTAAGAAGAATAAAGTAGAAATTTCGGAGTCTCAAGTCAAAAATTTGTTAGCAGAAACTCAAGTTTTGAGCTTAATCTCAGAAATTTTTATTAGTGTCAAAAGCCGAAAATTTGCTAGAAGAAATTTGGACAATAATCTCAGTCATTTTTAGGGGAAAAAAAGTATAAATTTCTGAGTCTCAAGTCAAACATTTGCTAGCAGAAACTCAGAAATTCGTAAGTTAATCTCAGAAATCTTTAAGAAAAAAAACAGAATTTTCTGAGTTTCAAAAATCAAATATTTTCAACTTTTGAAACTCAAAAATTTCCACATTTTCTAGCAAATTTTTAACTTTTCAAACTTGTTTCTTCTAGGAAATTTCAGAGATTTTTTTAAAGCAGAATTTTACTTTTTTCCCCGCTTATCTACATTGACCCAAATGCACCATTGCAGGTTAAAATATTTTACAATAAGATATTAACTTAATGGTTTAAGGTTTGCTCCACTGAGGAAAATCAAGGTGTAAAGTTTCCCAACCAGTTGTGTAGTAACTCAACTCACAGTTCATGCTAACATTTTGGGTTTTTGCATATATAAATGTACACAAAGTGCCTTTAGCTTTTTCTATTGAACAGGTTGAAATGTGTACCAACCTGCTGTATCCTCTGTATCTGGGTTGGACCCGTCTTCCACAGTTAGGCTGGTTGTTGGCTTTGGCGCTGGGTGAACACAGGTTGGCATCTGGCTGGTGCTTGGGAAGTCCAGCACTCGGTTGAGCGGCGGTTCATCGTTATATGTGCAGGCAAACTGGGACCGGATCACCCTTTGTGTAGCCTGAAATAAACCAACAAAACAAATGTGAACGCACGTTTGGTATTTTTTTTGTTTTCAAACTTCCTGGATCAACTTTTTTAAGCCACGACAGACAAAGTTTTTTTTTTCTAATGACGAAACTAAAGTCTGACAACAAAGTGATCATATCGGCGGAATAAAGACGCAATGTTACCTGAAAAAAGTTGCACAGTTTTGAGAAAAGTCATTTTAATGTGAGCAAAGCTTTGTTAGATATCAAGATCTGACGTGACCAGCTTGTCAAAACGTGATTCGTTTGTCGAAATACAGTTGTTTACACAATCGTTTCAAAGTCTGTTTGTAAAACCAATATTAAATTATAACTTCATAAAATGCTCAAGATTCCTCATTTTCTTTTTAATTTATTTTACATAATGGTATTCTCATAAAATTAGTACTTTGTTCTGATATATGACCATATCCTGTTAATATTAACTTCATTCTCATTTTATTATGACTTTATTCTTGTATAATTCTCACATTATTACAACTTTTTTTCCTTATTTTGACTTTGCTGTAAGACTTTCTGGTCGTCTGTTGTAGCTAAACAAAGTAACCCCAGTTTTTACTAACTTTTATTAATCTCCTTTCTAATTTTGATCGATTTAGCAGCTCTCACTATTCAAATTAAGTATTTGAACTTTTTAAAAATTTTGTTGTCAGTATCTAGGAAAATTGAAAGCTGCTTAGTGGCCTGCATCACTTTAGTGTGATTTATAATGTGGAAAAAAAATAAAAATTAGCACAACAATTTGTAAAACTGCAGCTCCTTCAACTACTTTTTCCAAGAAATGAGAAGTGTGTGTACTGGAAAAACCTCTATGACTTGACAAGTTGAGCTTATGCTCAAGGGAACATAAATGTCTGTTATTTGGACTTCAAATATCTAGGCATCCATTGTTTGGAGTTTGGCAGCAGCCATGTTGGCATTACAGGGAAGGGGATCGGGACTCTCCGAAGTAATTAGTGTCTTTTATTGTGGGTGGCTCGGAGAAATCAGTATTATATGTCAATATTTTTAATAAAAACATCAAACAATATGACGATGCTGATCGGTATCACTGAATCCAAGTTGATGCCCAGGATTCCTGCCTTTCAAGACTCGCTGAGGAATATTTTCCTACTTGTGTTTTCACCATAACAACAAAACGAGATGGTTCTTTAGAACTATGACAAAAACAGCAAAACGTAATTAAAATTGTTCCAAACTAACTAAGACATACTGCTGTGGGGTCTTCACATGGACTCACCTCGCCTGCTAATTTGATTCAAATCCAAAACTTTTACTTAGTTTTTAGTCTTATTGCTCTCCATCACCAACTTCAGATTTTTTCACAGTAAGTAGTTTTGTTGACAAAATCCTTCAGAAAAGTAATAACTGATTGTTTGCAGCAATAATATAGTCAATATTTAGGCTCAGTGTAAGGAAATTAATGTCCTCAGATGGGAATGGTGTTGCTTTAAGTGGGACCTATTATGTAAAATTCGCATTTTACACATTTTTGCACTTATTTATGTTTCTACTGCTTCTAAAAAACATCCCAAGCGCTTAAAGAAAGAAAGAAAACTCCTAGCCTCTTTTGGCAATAAGTTAATGTTTTTTGGTGTTCAGAAAATGACCTGTTTAAAAAAACCTTTGGAATGTAACATAACAAATCGGCAGGCCCGTTACCTAGGAACCTCAGCAAAGCCCAGCCCGTTACCTAGCAACCTCAGCAGAACTCCAGCGCATTCGGTCAGCTAGTTCTACTGTACAATAGCTGACAAGTGTTTTGTTGTTTACTTGCTTTTTAGAAGCCACTTGGTGCATTCTTGTCTACTTTTCAAAGATGTACGGTTGTATAATTGCACATCTGTTTGCTGCCATTTTCAACGAGTTGGGGGGCGTGGCCAGCAGCAGCTTATTTGGACAGTGCACAGTGGCGCAGTTGGTAGCACTGTTGCCTTGCAGCAAGAAGGTCCTGGGTTCGATTCCCGGCCCGGGGTCTTTCTGCATGGAGTTTGCATGTTCTCCCTGTGCATGCGTGGGTACTCTCTGGGTTCTCCGGCTTCCTCCCACAGTCCAAAAACATGACTGTTAGGTTAATTGGTCTCTCTAAATTCTCCCTAGGTGTGAGTGTGTGTGCGCATGGTTGTGTGTCCTGTCTGTCTCTGTGCTGCCCTGCAACAGACTGGCGACCTGTCCAGGGTGACCCCGCCTCTCGCCCGAAACGTAGCTGCACCGGCAACCCTCCCGACCTCATTAGGGACAAGGGTGAACAGAAAATGGATGGATGGTTTTTGTATAAAAAAATGTTACAAACATGTTTTGTATAGCCAAAACACTTATCCTAACCTGTTCAAAAAGGTCAACTTTTAGCAATGTCAACCTTTAGCAAGAGAAAACACTAAATTTTGAAGTTTTGTAATGTCTTTTAACACAAGACAAAGGTTCTGACAAAACTGAACGATCCTGAAGACTTGAATCCGTGCCCTGGAACACTCAGCTCCACTGCTTGATCAACGGCTTTTCAGGATTATCACAATCCAGGGATTTTATCCTTCAAGCCAATGGGTCACAGTGGTGAGAAGAAATCAGAACAGGGGAGAGAGATGTGGGGGAAATACAGCAAATTAAGCTGGCTGAGTCCATAAAGTATAGGTTCTGTTTTTCAGGACAAAAATAACCTTAAGATTCACTTCCAAAATTTAATGTATGATCTGTCCAAAACATTTCCAAAATCTGGGTTTCTGGGTCTGGAAACAAGTACCACCTGTAAGTAGGCCTGTCACGATAATCAATAAATCAATTAATCGCATGATAAATTAAAACAAACTCAATTATTTCCATTGGCATAATTTATTGTTTATTTTTTTCTCTTTCTACCAAAAACTGGATGATAAAAGTCTTCAGTCTGGTGCTTTGGTGTCAAATAACCCTTTTTTGAAGTACAATGTTTACAAAGACTTCAAAATTAATTTTATTTGTTGTTTTGTTTATTTATTTTGGATTTTTAAAATATCTTCCAGTTCCAGTGATAAATGTTGTTAAAGTTTACTGATCTTTTAGAATGTGTTCTTGCATTATTATTTTTGTCATTACCAAAATTTGAGGCCACTTACAAAATGGCCTCAAAACAACAATATTATCGTTTATCGCAATAACTTCTGGAACGATTTTTCGTCAAGCATAATTTGTTATCGTGACAGGCCTACCTGTAAGGGAATTCATCTCATTGACTATAAAATGCTAATAATCTCCTTTTTAAAATGTAATAAATTCCACTTTTCTGAGATCAGAGTCTGTTGCAAAACAATGTTGAGTGTTATTGCAGGTTGGGTTTGCAGCACTGGGAAATGCATTTAAAAACATCTCAAAAACAAAATCTGTCCATCTCCATGTGTGCCAGCTGACGTCAGCTTTCGGTGAAATCACCAGAGAACTCTGGGGATAAAGTCGTTCAGCAGACAACAAATAACCTTTCATGTTTCCCCGGCTAGACGAGCTGTGCGACTGATACGGCATCTTCAAAGCGAAACTGAAGCGGAGCGCTTCCGCTCGCGGAGTTCAGGAAGCGGTGAGCGGCCCGGGGACCATTACGCCGCATTCAAACAGGAAGTCAGCCAGGTTGTGGGGAGCTAGGATGACATCTGGTAGCTCCATCAAATGAAGGAGCTGCTTCGCTAAATGTGTTCAGCATATGATGCTGGAAAACAAAAACGGCTCGCACAGGTGATTAGCTTTAAACATTTCCAACTCAAAATGTGTGAAGGTAGACATGGGCTACGTTCACACAGCAGGAAAATGCGACCCAAATTTGATTTTCTTGCAAAAATGAGCAACCTATAACCCCCCCCCCCAAAAAAAATCCAATCTGTGCCACTTCCATTTGTTTGCTGTCTTGAATGGTCATGTCGCATTTTCTCCGGCTTTCAAGTCACTTGCTGCATTTCTATTGCAAATAGTGACACGTCTTTGTCACTGTCCCGCTAATGTAAAAAAAAACGCAGTTTCGGAATTGCAAATTAAATTAAAATCACGTGAAAAAGCTTGATCATACAATAAGTAATTAAAAATGATGGCAACGACATGTAAACAGTTACATGAGATATTCATAATTCAGCCATCAAAGTAGACGTTGCCGTCTTATTCAGCCACTGGAGTGACAACTTGGCCTGTCACAATAAATCAATTAATTGCATGATAAATTACAAGAAACTAAATTTTCATTTGATTGATTTAACTTTTTTCTCTTTTCTCTCTTTCTACCAAAACAGGTCTTCAGTCTGGTCTCAACTAGCCCTTTTTATAAAAAAGAAAATTTTGTTCACAGAGACTTCATAATTCATTTTATTTGTTGTTTTCTGTATTTATTTTGGATATTTAAAATGCCTTCCAGTTCCAGTGTTAAAAATGTTCATTAGAATTTGAAGTTTATTGATCCATGAGAATGCGTTCTTGCATTATTTTATTGCTTGAAAATGGTCTAAAAACCTCAAATACTACTGTTTATCACAATAAGTTCTGGAACAATTTATCATCTAGCAAAATTTGTTATTGTGACAGGCCTAGCAACAATACAGGGGAGTGACTACGTATGTCGTGTTTTGGCGATTTTACAGAAGTTACGGATTCAACACGTTCAAATGACAACTTTTTATGAAATGTGCGATGATGTGAAAACTCTGGTGGAGCCAAATCCACATTCTCCAAAAAAAAACAACATCCCTCTTCCATTTCCTGTCGTCTTCATCGTTTCCTGTAGTAGTAACATCCGACTGTTGATCACGTGACTCATGTGATGCGTAGAAAGTGTTTCCATTGCTCATCATGAACTCATCCTAGCGCAAAAAACACGAATTTTGTCAAAATTGACATGTTTTTCTTCAGCAAATTTATTTTCGTTATTTCCATTTGCCCTATTCTATAGTTAATGTAAAAACACAGATAATGATTAGTGAGACATGCTTCATTAAGCTTCACGAGAAAAAGCCAGACACTGTGAATCAGGATGTAAACAAAGGTTGAAAATTACGATAATGAAATTATGGAAGAAGTCTGTGTCACTGACGCACATTACATCACAATCTCACCGCTCTTGGTTTTGACAGACAGAAGTTGCTAGTAGCTATTTTTTATTTAAAATTAGTAAAGGATCTGTGATGCTGTGGGCCTGCCTCTCTGTGAGAGAACACTCTGGGGAGTTATTTTGCACTTACGCTTTGTAAGAACTACAGCGGACATAACGTTTATACTCCTTCATACCTGTGAACGGCTCAAGTACAGGTAGGAGTTAGGATAACTTTACAGATTAATTTGAAGTATACAACAGCAGCAACAGAAGTTATTTCTGCACCTTCTGGACTCAAACCTCTCATTGCACATGTTCTTCCACATGAGTAGAACACAGTTTCATGTGTGAAGAATCAGCGGGGATCCCTTCTAAACTCGCTGTGACAAAGATGCATGGGGAGTGGAACATTTCTTCAGCTGAACCTAGAATTACCGCCTCGCGGTTATTTGCCTCCGTCAACCAGACCGGTTTCGGTTTACCTCCGTGTCTGCTTCTGCTCCCCAGTCATGGCTTTGAATAATAAGTGTTTCTGCAGAGCATCACCATGATAAGGTGAGGCTTGTGTCTCACGTCAAACATCTGGGTAAAAGGTTATTAAAACGGAGCAAACAGCAAGTCTGAACACTCAGAATTAAAGGTTGATGCTGAAAGTGTCTGAAACCAAGAAACTGGGACAGGAAATAGTGAAATATTGATATTAAATATACCGTATTGTGCATTGCAAGCAAATAGGCAAATGAATAACCTACTATGAGGTGATGGTTAATGGCATGAGCCCCCCACAAATAATTCATTTTATGCCCTGGACTGAAACTGCACACTTGAACCAGCGTTAGGAGCTAAAACACAGCTGTGAAAACGTTAACCGTGGAAGTCAGTTGTGAGCTTCAGCTAAGCAAATAAATAATACAGTACCAGGGAGAGATTACAGGATGTAAAGACATTATTTTCATTGTTTGCACATCTGATTCAATTTGAAGTAAGTGATGGTTTGGGTTCTGGGGGCTGGTGTTACCTTGGGCTTGAGCAGGTTTAGTCGGCTCTGGACTCTGTTCCTCAGGGATTCTGGAGAACATCCAGTGGACACTTCAGGGGATCTGAAAGCAAGAAGTGAAGTTGTATAAATTAAGAAAGCCAAAAGCTTCAACATGCTTGCTGGTTTTTTTTGTTTTAATCTGCTGTCCCGTCAAATATCTTCGCAACCATCAGACAACAGACTGCAAACACACCCTCAGGCTGCTATTTTGCTGTATTTTTCTTTCAGATGTTTGACCCGATAAATTGTTCCAGTGTGATGTGGGAGGATTTTCCCCCCGTGTGGTTTCATCGAGAGTTGCCATGAGTCCCATGTTGGTCGGATCGTTGCTGCAGGGCTTTTCCCGTTCTCACAGAGTGTAAAACAGCCTAATTTAATTCCAACTCAGTGTGACAAGCACAAACTTTAGATTTCCAACCTTTTTCCAATATGGACTCCAAAGGAAAACAAGTTTATTGGGACACATCAGACTTGAGTCTGAAAGTATCAGTTCAAGTTTAATAATAACCAATTTAACAGCATAAATTCATATGATAGTAACAAAGAAAAACATAAAGTAGGTCCACAGTATGCTGCTAATATTAACAATTAAAGGTATAGTTTTCAAGGGAAGTATTTGTGTATCTTTTTTTATTTTTAGAAACTGTATTTGTAAAAAAAAAAAAAAAAAAATACAATTTTTATGTTGTTTTGGATTTCAGAGTTTGCTATTGAAGAAATCTGGAAGATATTTCTATTTTTGTCCTTCCATAACTACCAATAGTTATAGAATGACATGTTCTTGTTAGAAAAATTGTGATTCTTTACATTACTGAAAGCTAAATTGGTGCCATTCAGAAGAAATGACTGACAGCAGCTTGAGATGCTCAACCGCAGTGAAGACAACTTCTGTCTTGTCCGATTTTAAAAGAAGTAAGCTACATGTCTTGAAATTATTTGCAGCCATTTAACTTATTGAATTAATCAGGCTTTCTGGATAATATAGTGCAGTCAGCATACAAAACATTCATCCAATTCTCTCTTATTTCAGGGGAACAATACATGAAACAAAGAGGACTGGTCCAACCACAGAACCCTGAGGTATTCCAAAACCGACTCTGGTGGAAACTGGAATCTGTCAGGTGAATCTAACCTAAATGTTTTGTACCATTAGACAAGAGGATTGCAGAATGAATTCTTTTGTGATATTTTGAGAAAATTTATTATAAACCATCAGCTTTAGTCCGTTTCTTTCTGCAAATTTTACATTTTGGACGTTTTTTTGTGCTTCCATTTGGTCCTTTACTGCTTCTATAAACAGCCCAAGCAATTAAAAAACTAAACAACCCAGCTGTTTTTTTTGGCAATAGTTAATGCATTTTGTTGTCTGGAAAATGAGCTTTCTCAAAATCCTCCAGAATGTCCCAAATTGGCAGGAACTGTTACTTAGCAACCTCAGCCCATCACCTAGCAACCCAAGCAGAGCTCCAGCACATTTGACCAGCTGGTTTAACCTCTGTACAATGGCTGCTGGAAAAGAAAAGTGTTTTATTGTTGACTTACTATTCAGAAACCACTTGCTGCATTCTTGTTGGTTGTGGAGGAGGCTCCACTTCTGCTTTTCAAAGATATACGGTTGTCTCTTTGCAGCCATTTTCACACGCGAGTGTAAACGTTCCGTTGCCAGCAGCACTTATTTAGATTTAAAGTGGCAAGAGGCCCTAAAACAGTAAATTCTGAGAGGAGCTCAATATATGCAGAACAGAGCAGACTTAAATCTCATTATGTAAGAATTATTTTGTGCAAAAAACTGAATGAACATGTTTTGTATCGCCCATAAACCTAACCTGTTCAAGGAAGTATTGCAGCTCATCCTTAAACAACTGCTTTGGAAGATTACATAAAAAATTTCCCTTTAAGCTCTTAAAAAACCCAGTACCCAGTTTGTGCTAGCTGAACTCAGACTCTGCTTTTTGAGCTTATGACCAACCTGAACAGCGTGAGGACACATGTTCCCTCGGCTCCGCTGAGGACCGGCTGGTCTTCAGTCAGCAGGTCTGCCTTGTTACCACACAGCGGAGCCACAGCTTCTTCGTCAAGCAGCGCCATTAGCACCTTTACCGTTTCCCGCCCTCCATATGCAGTGGCGTGGTTGACTGCGTAAGCTTTTGGCTGAGGATGGAAACGGATGCAATCAGAACTTTACAGTGAAATCTAATAGCCTTTAGAGATGAGGATGACGATTACCCTAGCAGGACTTATACCCGTCCCATCCACATTAGCAGCTTGTTTCTGGGTCTGGTGAAGCTGGACAATCCTCTCTTTTAGCTCTTTTGTTGTTTCGTCTGCAGCAGCGTACGTTGGATCTTCAGTACTGCGTCCTTTCACCAGAGCTGCTCTGATGGCGGCCAGCAGCCTGGCTCCACATTCACTGAAGGAAGTTAAAAAAACTAAGTTCTCTTGACACCATTTTGTCATTTACCAAAAAGAAATAATGCAAAGCAACCTAATATAGTAAAAGTTCAGATTGATTTACTGTCAAACGGTGAGAGAATCTTTTCAGAATAAAATCAATAACAATATATCGTGATAGACATTTGATCAATATCAATAAATTATATTTGATAGAATATTCAATAATTTCACTGTAAGCAGCTGCTCAATCTCTCTCAGCTAGCTAAGGAAGGTTGGTGGAATCCACTCACTCTCTCACTCTTTGGTTGCCTAGCAACTCGCTCGCTCTATGGTTACCTAGCAACAACCTGTTGGGTAACCTTAAACAGCAGCAGTTTAAGGTTTCACCACCGCCTCATAACTTCTTAAAAAAACAAACAAGTGAGTGAAAGCTGAATAAGGCAATAAATGTCATGCCACTATGTAGTTAGGCAGTTTTTCAGATATATATTAAAAAAAAAAGACTAATCAATATTTATCGTTAGACGGATATAAAACACTGATATTGTGACTCGTTTTTCAGTCGTATCGTCCAGCTCTACAACAGAGTATGTAAATAGCCAACTTTAAGCACTCACAAGATATACTGCAGCTTCGCTTTCAATTATTTGGACATTGGCTTTAAAGGCAAAGCACAAGCATTTCAGTGTTTTTATTTCATTGCAATGCTTTGCCAATAGTAATAGTTGTGAAAAATGTTCCCAACTTGTAATAAAGTCACCTTGCACTCAGCCGTACCTTTCAGCATTTACTGGATTCATTAAGTGCGCTAAGGCGTGCAGGAAAAGACGTCCACAAGGTGGAAAGGTGGTGCTCCGACCCTGACCCAACACTGAGGCTCAGTAACTATATCATTTGGGAAAACAGATGTTCGCCGAACGAGGGGCGCTGAAGGTGTTTGAGAGAATACACTACTCTGCTGAGAACGTAAAGGCCCTGCTTGTTGAAAGATACATGTTGGACGAGGTAAACAACATCTCATTAGACGGGATGAATTGAAAAGCCCTCTGAAAAGCACACTGCATAAACATGACAACATGTTATGGCTGATCAGAAAGAGATTTCACTTCACGGACTGAAGACCTAAAACGGCTTCCCCTTCCAAATCTACATGATTGAACGGGAAAATCATTTCTGATAATCGCTTTTGTTGTGGCGCCAAGCTCCTCGACGTCTAAACATGATCTGTAATGATGTGTAGAGCTCCAGGATCGATCAAAGTCAGGGAACCAGAAGAAGCATGGCTTTGATGTTGCAAAAATTAACACGCTTATTCTTGTGTTATCTTGGGAAAAAAAGGAAAAAAAATGAATAGGACTTTTCAGAAATAAGAACCTGCTTTGGCACAGGTATATGTGTGATTTCAGTGAATATGTGTGCTGGCCTGCTCCTTATCCAAGAGGCTGGAAATATTCCCGCCCCTTTACCTTGAACAGGACGTGCCTGGTGTAGCTTTCAGGCACATCCTGAAAGCTACATGTGCGAAAGTAAAGTGATTTTACCACAAAGGAAAGGAATGTTAACTTTAATTTAAGATTTCTTTTTACTTGTGTAATTTTATTATAAACTACCACTACTTTGAGTAAAACAAACATGTTTTAACCAAAAACTCAAGAGACACAGATGTGCAGATGCACACCTGCAGTTTCTGTTAAAGTTTCATAATTTTTTAATTGAAAGACATTGATTTGGAAACATTTTTCTTTTATCTAATTTTGTTACTTCTAATAATTGCATCCTTAAAATACCAACATTTCCTGTTAACTTTATATTGTGGACTACCTGATTGTGTAATTTTTAAATATTAAATGATTGATAATTTGATCAGTTACTCAGTAGTTGAGTAGACTTTTTACCAAATACCTTTTAATTTCTTGGACGGCTACTTTTTACTTTTACTTGAGTAAAAATATGTTGAAGTAGTGCTACTCTTACTACTACAAGTTTTTACCCAAAGAATACCTTAAAAACTACCATGAATCTTTAGAATATCAAGTACAAATTAACAAGTTGCACTGTGAACTGCAATCCAAGTTGGGATTAAGCTGTGCTGCGTACCTTGGGTCAGGAATTTCCCCCAGTATTTCCTCCAGATTGTCCATGAACTGGACATAGTCGGACAGGCCTTTGATATGCTTCCTGAGGGGATCAGACTCTGCTGGTGCGTACCCCTTCCCTCCAAGCTGGATTGCTCTTACAAAAGATGTCACAGCCTGAAAAGGCCACAAAAAAAAACCCAAATGTTGCAGCTACAAGAAAGACTCTATATTTTGTTTTGCTGCTAATGTGTGAACTGAATAAATGAGAATTTTCTTACCAAGAAGAGAGATGTTTGGCGGTCTCGGGCGGCATGCTTGATGTCAGTGAATGCCTGCCGTTCCAGAGAGCGACAGGGAACGTTGAGGGTGAGGGCCAAGGCCATGTCGTTTCTAGAGTTCACCAGCAAACTCAGATATGAGCAGAAAACTCGCCTCACTGCCATTTTTATCTGCTCCAATAAACAGAAAACAGATCATTTCAGCATAAAACAAGCACTTCAAGTTAAAATTAGTTTTTAATCACAGGAAATATTGTTTTAGCAACACAATCAGACTCCTGTTTGTATTTTAGTTATTTATCTGTTATTAGAGAAGTCAGGCATTAAACATGAAACCAGACTGATTAATCAAAAATAATCAATAGAATAATTACTACTTGCAGACAAACAGACAAATAGATGGAAGGAAAGGTTTGTGGATGGATGGACAAATTTATGAAAGGATAGAAAAGATGATGGCCAGGTAGTCAAGTGGACAGACAGATGAATGCAGACAGATGATGGATGAATGACTGATGAGAATGAATCAGGTTTTCCCTCAGTGTATTATAAGCCTGGCGGGCCACCAGGCTTTACTTGTGCCTCCAATAGGCTTAGCATTGCTTATTTATTTAACTTTTTTATATATATATTTGCATTTTTAAGTCTTTATAGTTGCTGTTCACTCTTCCAATAACACATAATTATGAAGTGATATTTTAAAATTTCCTATTGACTTTAAACATTTTTTAACTCAAAAGCAAGGCGGGCTGCTGGATGAATAACTGCCCCAGCGCCTCAACCACCAGGCTTAGCAAGTTTTCTGAGGGGAAACCTTGATGAAAATATGTATGAAATGGATGAATAGATTGATAGATCGATGACAATGGAACAGGTGGAAAAAATGGTTAGACACACAGATGGATAAGTGAATATCCATCCAACAACTTTATTTTTTTGGCATTTGCAGCGAATTTCTACATTTTTCAGACTGAGAAGAATCTCTTCTTTTATGCTTGGTACTTTGTAAATGATTCATCAAAATCTCATATTATCTCAGAAAGGGCTAATATAACAGTTGCTTCACAGCAAGGCACTCAAACTTGGACTGTTTTGAGCTCATAAAGAATGAAAGCGCCCTAAAAGTGGTAAAATAGGAGCAAGTCTTCCCTGAAACCTCATAAATTAGCAAGTAACAGAAGGAGGAAGCAGACTGTGCTACAGAAGCTCCTGTTGAGCTCCACACCGAGCCAAGTGTTAAACATCCGCGCCGTAATTGATTTCACATTACACTCCGAAACCTGAGTGATGTGATATAGAGTTCCTGTCAATAGGAACAGGATGGATTCCAGACCAGAAAGGCTGGGAAAGCTTTTGCCTGGATCAGTGCAAGCAGGTAAAAAGGCTTGCATACTGCTACAAATGGAAACAGAAAGGATTTATTACAGGATTGGGCTTACCTGGGAGTGGCAGCGCCTGCTCTGACTAGACGGCGTTAAAGGAGCTGATGAATCTGGGAGATCTGGGGTTTCCATGTTACCTGACAGGAACTCAAACAGCTGGATCTTGGTAAAGGAATAAGCAACATATTAGAATTTTTCACTACTTTACCCTTTATTTATGCTTCTTCAATTGTCACCTTTATTTTTGTATTAATATGTTTTCTTGGGATTTAATGTGACCAATGAAAAGTTAAGAAGTGGAAGGAAAAATACTTGAAAATCTGAAAAGTGTGGCACACATTCGTATCCTGAGCAGGGGTGAACCGATTTCCTTAATTTTGGGACATTGGTGATCAGCCGATACTTACATGTGAAGCCGATCTAATTTTCCTCTTTAAAGGACAAAAAAAAATCAACGACTGTCCTCTTCTGCTTTTCGGTGAGAGAGGTTTGACCTGCACCATATGGTAGATATCCAATATGCCAATATACTAAAACTCATTTGGCTGATAACCGATACCAGTGCCAATATTTTTTTTCCTGTATCTACTTACTGAAAGTACATGGTTTTCTCTACTGTGGAATTAAAATACTGCATTATCTTTGTAAAGTTAGCCTGATGCTAAATGTAAATGCTAAAAAGGAGGCTAACAACGATGCCATACTTTCAACTTGCATTATGTTTAATGGCAAATGTATTCATGATATCTGCTCTCTCTACTCTAAGCCAATGTCAACACTCAAACAGTGCAAATTTGTAAATCTTCATAAAGCTAAACTCAACCTGTTCACAAGCAAATATCCAAATATCGGTAACCAGAGATCGGCCAGAAATCTGCAATCAGTGCAGCTCTAGTCATGAGACAGTATTGATAAGGCAATCATTGGTTGGAGTTAAAGTTATAGATACTTTATCCTGCCAACTATCATTTACTATAATCTCTTATGATGGTAAATTCCAATTAATGATTTATAAAAACCTCTAAAACTGTTTTGAGGATTGCTATACAATTAGCTTCACCATTTTTCCCTGCTCCCTGCAGAAAATCATTCCCATTTGCTGTTTTTTTTGTCAATCATGCTGATAACAAAGTTAACACAACTGCGGGACTTGATTTTATTTAGTGCTATCAATGTAAAAGGGCGCAGAAATGTGAAAACCTTACACTTTCCTTTCATTATAACAATTATCCACATAAAATCCCAAAAAAAGATGTCAAGGTTTGTGTTTGGAATGTGAAAAAAATGTGGAAAAGTTATTTATTATCTTCATTTCTATCTCTTCTAATAATAAAAGATTGATTTTGATGTCAACCAGCTCCTGCTCACCGCGCTCACAGGTTCCTCCGGATCCGAACCCGCCGCTCTCAGCTCCTTGTTCATGGCCAGAACATCCGTAAGATCCACAGTGTTGGAGCGTTTCAGGAAAGATTGGTACGCCTCCAGGAAGAGCTCAGAGTTCTCCAGGCGAGGGGCGCCGGGGGGCAGCAGGTGAAGTTTGTCCAGCAGAAGGTGTTTCCACGCCATCAGGACGTCGCTCAGACCCACCTTGAACTCTCCCTGATGCTGTCGATGGGAGAAGAGAAGGTGAGTACTAACAGCCAAGGACAAATCGAGTCAGGATCAGAAACTAAAACAAAACAAAAAATGCAACTGGAAGGTTGTGCAACATCAGGATGTGAAGAGATGAGTTGAATTTGTACTACTTTGTTAATGGTAGGAAAAATAAGAGCGTCAGTTATTAATACTAACCTGCATTTAAAGTATTTTTTTCAATATGCCTCATTTTGTCCAGAAAATCTCTTCCAAGTGGAAGTACCTTGTTAGACTGCATTAAAGAAGGAAAATGTTTTTTTGTAATATTGAATTGCTTTCCCAGGATAAACATACTTAAATTAAATTTTGAGATGCAGTAAAACACTTATTTTAAAGCTGCAGTATGTAACTTTTATTAAAAATGTTTATTTGTTAAAACTGTCTCCATGTTGTGACAGATAATCTGTGAAAAGATCGAGCTCATCCTCTTCCCTGTGCCGCTATTGCTGTCTGGAGCAATGCACCGCCCTCAATCAAAAACAACCAATCAGAGCCAGGAAGAGTGTCTTAGTGCTGTCAATCATGCTCATGAACGCGCTGCTAAATGTGCTAATGGAGGGGGAAAAAAACTCCTCGATACAGGAAAACCGTTTATCTGCTGCTATCTGTGGCAGTTCTAACTAGCATGAACTATCAGGAAGAAGCTCAGGCTTTAGGAAGGTTGACCTGCCTCCTGGCTCTGAACTGGGAGAACTGGGAGAAGGCACAGGAGCTTAATTTTCTTTTCACAGATTACCTGGCTGTTATTATACTGTCACAACATGGTGGCAGTTTCAACAAATGTATAAAATATTTTCTACAAAAGTTGCATACTGCAGCTTTAAGACTTTTCTTCACTACGGGTGCCATAAATGTTTCTTTTAGAGTTTCCCCCAGTGTATTTTAAGCCTGGCAGGCAACCAGGCTTTACTTGTGCCCCCACCAGGCTAAACATTGCTTATTTTTTAAAGTCTTTTTAAAATGTTTGGATTTTGGTGTTCAGGCATTAATCTTCCAATCTTTCAATAACACATAATTGTCAAGTGATATTTTCAAATTTCCTGGCAATTTTAAACATTTTTTAACTCAATAACACTACGGGCCGCTGGATGAATGACCGCCCTAGCTCCCAACCACCGGGCTTAGCAAGTTTTCTGGAGGAAACCCTGCTCTTGGATACCTTAACTATTATTTCATTGTTAATCCAGGTTACATTTTTGAATACTAATGAATAGAGAAGCTAATCTGCTACCTGCTTGTTGACCTCAGCCATGGCCAGCTGTAGCACCATCAGCATGCTGTCGGCTCCGTGGACAGTGGTCCTCTCTGACGGTAAAACCCTGTGGGACTCCCTTCTGAAGGTTTTTACCATCAGCTTCAGATGGTCTGCGAATGCTGACATTGTTTCCTAAAAGAAAAGTTACAGAAAACTGTCCTGAACATTTACAAGTACATCTAAAATATTGAAATATCACGTAGACGCTCAATAATTGTCACCTGTTTCACATAGTGGAACTCATATGGATTTATTACACGTGGTGGAATATTTCAAGCCTTTAATTGTTGTGATTTTTGTGATTAAGGCTTGCAAGTAATGAAAACCAAAAATGTGAGTATTACATAAGATCAATGAATTTTTTTTAATTATCTACAGAAATGTCAGGATTTCTGTAGATAATACAAGAAGTATAACCATTTTTATGCAATTAATACTTGGTTGGGGCTCCTTTTGTATGAATTATGTCATGGTAATTTTTTTTATCTGTTTATAGAAGTTCCACTTTTTACAGATTTTCCCCTTATGGGCTGACCTGTTGGCTGGCAGTTTATTATTTTAATAAAGCAGACAACCACATGAAATATTAAAATACATTAAGATAAATTTATAGTAATTACCAATCATATTAAATGCACTCATTGAAATGCCAAATTAGAAAGCTAGATGTAAATGAAGTAAACTGAAAAGTACACCATGACTAATTCGTCTCTGAGAGCCTACAACTTTAAATTATCTAACAATCGCTTTGAATTAATCTATTTTTTTCTTTTTAATTATAGTTGCCGCCATTATTATGGCGGCATAAATATATGTCCTGCGACATATATTTATAGAAATGTCAATACACTTTGGATTAATCAGTTCTAACCTGTTATAATGTTCCCAGTCTTCAGCAGCGAGTCAACCGGAAATCAGCTGCCGATTTGAACGTTTAAATCTACGATGACGTTTTGCCTTCCAGCCAATCAGCTCTGAGTAAGAATCAGTTGCGGTTTCCTGATATTCTTTTGAATGCCCGTCCAATCTTGCGACCTTATGATAGTAAATTTTGAAAATATTTGGTATAAAAAAACACTGTAATATTTTATTGTACCATTTTGTAAACTATCTCTATATGTTTGGGTTTGTCTAACACCCGGACCCCCTTCCCCTTCCCCCCCGAACTTGTAAAGTAAATGGTACGCTCCGGTGACGTATGCGGAAACAGGGCAGAAAACACCCCCAAAGCGCGCTGTATTTGATTCAGCGAGCCCATTTAAAGACCAACTTGGTAAATATTCACGTTATATTTGCGTTTATGATATGTACACACCCTTATGACGAAACTAATTCATCTGTGGTCCATTTGGACTATGAAAGTAGACAACCGTTATACTTCGTGTCCATGTGACTTTTACGGTTAGCTTCAACACCTGTCGTGGTAGTAAAGAAGAATACGTTTGAGTTAAAAAAGACGGTATGAACTGCTTATTTTCTTCCAAAGCAAACTAGATACCAGTCATACTTCAGGAGAAGCTGTACATAGGTGATTTGTTACGATTGTGTGTATTATTTAGGCTTACTTCCAGCAAATCAGAGGGAAATTATGTTTATAGTTAAATTAACACCTCGTTCCAACAAATTTGGACAAAAGCAGGAAGACAGACACAAGAGCATTCATAGTCAATCTTAGAAATTAAAAAGAGTAAATTTGTACTAAACTTCCCCGCACAGGTTTAATTTTTTACCCATTTTTCTTTCATAGTATCTTCAGATTAGTCAGTTTGCATGGAAACCCTCAGCTCTAGGTGTTAAGTCTTCTGCAGGCTTTAACCCTGATATTTCAGTGACGTTCCTGGGGTCCTCATGTTCACTGCTGTTCTCTAAAAAAAAAAAACAACTCTGAACCCTTCATCGAACAGTGTTATTTATACTGGGATTATTGGGTGTCCTCTGTAGGGAACTGGTTGCTGGAGGTGTCAGAATAAATAGAATAGAATTACTTTATTCATCCCAGCAGGGAAATTATTTCGCAGTAACAGCAGCATAGAGACAAGACACACAACAGCCACCACTGAGTAGCAATTGTAGACAAAATAAAAATAAAATATAACATGCTGTCAATATAAAAAGCAACTTAGAGCAGACCTTGCAAAGATTCAAAAAATGCAGATACAGTATGTATATGTAAATATATGTACAGCAAGTGTGCCACAGTGCAGTTGTGCAAAATTGGACTGATTTGTGCAGAACAATGATTTAGCTTTTATTGTACAGTGAGATGGCATGTGGCAGGAAGGATTTCCTGTATCTGTCCCTACGACAGCGGAACTGGAGCAGTCTATGTGAGAAGGTGCTCCGCTGTCTGTCCACTATGTGGTGGAGAGGGTGCTGTTTAGTAGACGGCTCTATGTACGGCTTTGTGCTGGTTAATCTCATAAAATCCCAGGAAAATAAATTCAGGATTGTGGTAGTAACATGGTGTTCTAGCATGGGTTCTGCTTTTCCTACTGGACCGAATCTGTGTTTAATTTTAACAACCTATATCTCTCTATTCAGAGATGAAAATCTGCCTTTTACAGTGTCTAGCCAAAGCTTATCGTTCTTCTGCGAACTAATGTGGCTTGTCTGTTTACTGTTTTATTGCTGGGTTTCCAGTAGATCTCTGACCTGAAGCCACCTTTGCCGGATACCAACATGCAGGAGGACCTGACCCGCAGTCCCAGCTACACCGTGACGTGTGAGGACTACGTCCACGTGGTTGAGTTCAGCCCTTTCAGCTCGGGTTCTCCTTCCTCTCTGCTGGCCTTCAGTGGAAACCTGTATGTGGTGGTGGGCACCTGCCTCTTCCAAGTAAGGGATGCGGCTCCACACTGCTAGATTTACCCACCACATTGTTTGTCTTTGCCGTTAAACACAAATCTGCTTCCGCAGGAGGAGGACGTAGAGGTGGACGGGGTCCAGTTCAATGCTCTCCGAGTTTTTCATCATGACATTCAGGTTGACGCTCTGGCTTGGAGTCCCGAGTCGCGGTTGGAC
Organism: Xiphophorus hellerii; assembly: GCF_003331165.1. NCBI lineage: Eukaryota > Metazoa > Chordata > Actinopteri > Cyprinodontiformes > Poeciliidae > Xiphophorus > Xiphophorus hellerii. The sequence goes on along the minus strand of NC_045688.1, from coordinate 8,318,370 downwards.
AGGATACCCACCATCAGGTATCGCCTTTCAAGATAATTCACATGTTGACTGGTAACAGCATATTGTATCATTAAGGATTAGATATGCTGTTTGTTTTGCAGCCCACACACAATGCAAAGGTTTCACTGACATCCATGTACAGGAGTTTAAGTTTATTTTTACTCTAATATCAATCACAAGAGTCCCTTGGCTGCTCAGATGCTTCTTCATTGGTGCGATAATCCAAATGCTTTGCTTGGAAGTGTTTGATTAGTGCTGCAAGTTGGCTGTTGAAAGGACTTTTTTCAGTTGGAGGCTCAAAGTGCTACAGCTGGAGGTAAGGTTTAATATCTGCCTGATTGGAAAATACTCACCTTTTTCCTCTTCTAATGTAATTGAATTAATTTTATTTCCTGTGACAGTTGAACTGCAAGGAAAAAATGTGATGTATAGGCAAAAAAAGCTTCTTTATGTATTAAAGTAAACAATCTCAAAGGTATTACTTCTACAGCTTTGGAAAAAAAGAGACCGCTTAAAATGATCAGTTTCTTTTTATAGGTATATGTTTGAAGAAAATGAACATTGTTCTTTTATTTTACGAACTATTGACATGTCTCTGAAATTCCAAGCAAAAATGTAGTATTGCAGAAAAATAACAAAAAAGATGCAGGGCTTTCAGACCTCAAATAATCCAAAGAAAACAAGTTCATACTCATTTAGAAACAACAGTACTAATGTTTTAACTCAGGAAGAGTTCAGAAATCAATATTTGGTGGAAAAACCAGGAGGTTTTCAATGCTGTGGGCTGCCGTTTTTCCAGAGCTGTACTTATTGAAGTATTACTCATGAGATAATCAGCTAAGCTGTTAATTCTCATTGTGTTATTTTTAAACTATCAAGCAAGAATAAATATAGAAAAATAACCTTTTTTTTTCTCCCCACCTTACTTCACCTCTGATTTGATTTAATTCAACTTGTGTCACTAAATTTGCTTTGCAACCAGATCCCTTCAGTTGGACAGTTTTCAGCAATGAACAGGAAGAGTCAAATGAGCGGAGTCTCAATCAGTTTTCTAAGTGATGTAGCAGTGCTGGATCGCTCCAACTCATCATAAATTGGATAAAACGCTGCATGAAGCCGCCGCAGGCCGCGGCCCAAACCTGTCACCGGTCTCTAACACGGATGGGAAATACGAGCTCAGGCTGCTGTGATGCTTTTCACCGCTTTTAGCAACAACATCCCATTTATATTTATATTTATTAGTATTTATACGGAAGAAGCATAGGACTACTAAGAAAAGAAAATAATAGACTTTTCTTTCAATTCGGAGAAAAAAGTCAAATTTCTATTTTTCAGGATTTACCATTTTAAAATCGAACAGAGAATCTGGTGGTCTCAAGGTAGAGAATTAGAACTGGATCTTCCGAGGTCTAATACAGGACCACTTGTCAAGTTTTGGTGCATTCACATTAGTCCTGTTTAGTTCGCTTTAATCCAACTTGAGTTTATTTGTCTGAAAAGTTTGGTTTGTTTGGGGAAGTGTGAGTGTGCAATGGACCAAAAAAAGCTAACTCTAGTCCGCCTACAAATCTAGGTCTCGATTAAAGAGAGCTCTGGTTTGTTTCGTATGTGGATACAAGTAGACGGGAGACCGCAGGAGTGGGTTATAGTGCACGGCATATTCTGGGTCGATACAAGTAAAACAAACACGAGAGTCAAACACGAGAGTGTAGCTCTAGCAGGATAAAAGAGAAATCCCACAACCGCTAAAATGTGACACCACCCCATTTTTGTCTTCATTTTGTGAAAGAAAGTTACACTCATGTCTTCTTTAGAGGATATCTTGTCATTTCCTTCAGTGGTTCTTGGTGCAGCGCCACCACAGGCGAGGAGAGGAACAGGTTTTTCAATTAGTTCGTTTGACACAACACAGTGTGAAAACAAACCACATCAGCTAAAAATTGTAACAATTCGAACGAATCCACCACTATATTAGGTGTAATAACACACTCAGTGTTGAAGTGGTATTGGGTGTGGTCTGCTGCTGCTGTAGCTCAGCTGCTTCAAGGTTTGATCTTTTCTCTGCTCACAGGTTGTGTTCTGCACACCCTGATTGTAACGAGTTGGTATCTGTTGTCTCAAACCAGTCTGCCCACTCACCTCTGACATCAGCAACCACCTGAAAATCTTCAGAAACTCGTCTTTAATACGTTTAGTAAAAATGCTTTTAAGTGCTTCGATTTCCTGCCATGTGGTGACCGAGTTGCTGTTTTTCTGAAAAGCCAAATGAAGAGGTGTTGTTTGCTACAGTAGGGTTAGTGTATGATGGTATGTCCATAGCGGTGTAGTGTGGGGTGTTATGTAAGATGTCATCAGACTGTTGTTGGAGGATTAGAGGGTGTCGAGCCATCCTCCGCTTCCGTCCTGAAAAGCCGACATCTGTGACTTTTAAAATAATAGGATTGTCAGGTCTAAATACCTATTAGAGACAATTTAAACAAATACAGGAAAGACAAGAGAGTTAGATTCTGTTATACTCGCGAGGAGAGCAGACAGAGATGTGCTTTTAGTCACAAATCTCCAACCACTCTGCCACACATCTGTCTGTTCCTCTCTTTTATTGATCTTTAGGAAACCCTGCCACACGGGGCGCTGCAACTCTAAAAGGGTGGAGTCAAAGCATTCATCACATGGTTGCAGCGCTAAATAACATTCACTTCTAGACACATGTTATCTATATTCTAAATCTTTCTTTCTCCAGGCACGGTGTTGAATAAGGCACGTTTGCATAGCTTCAAAGCAACGGCTTTGTATCACAAAAAAGCACAGAGCAGAGTTTATTGTCAGGCATGTAAAACTCTGCTGGGAGCATTTAACACCTCTGTCTTGTAGGAAGTCCTGCAAGGCAACAGCTGCTGAGAGTAGCTGTCACCTCTATTTCCCAGGGAAGTCTCAGGATAGAATCAAAGTTATTTAACACACAGAAACATTATCTAAAATGTAACTACAAAGCTACATGCTACAACAAATATTTGATAATTACTAATACAATTTTCCTAACAAGGATCGTTTTATTTATTTATTTATTTTCTTTCTGGGAGAGCGTGTCAGTCACGCTGTCGGAAAGTATTCATCAGCACTCCTCGCTGTCACACGTCCAGGACCACGGCCAAGTTGTTTCAGGTGGGGAGTAGGCCCAGCTAGGGATTATTAGAAAGTAGAGTTTCCACCTGATTGGAGCTGTGGATGTGAAGGATCTGCATTCCCCCTGGAGGAGCGCAGGCTCTGTGTAATTGGAAAGGAAAGGCAGCGTTAATTCCTGGCCTTCTGTGGTTTACTCCACAGGACCCTCGAGCCAGCGCTGTGACGTGCGCACATGTTATTGTGCTGATGAGAACCCGCTCAGGTTCAAGCTCTCCCTTCAGTCGGCACGTAGCTGTGCCTTCCAAGAAAAGTCCAGCGTTCTCACGGGCTTGATGGGGAGCGGGGGGGGGGCGGCTGAGCTGCCACCACTGCAGCTTGTGTTGAAAAACAGGCCTGACGTCTATTAAAACCACTGACTTCCACCGCACACGCTAATTTTTCAAGCTTGGCTGTCATCTAGTAAATACAGCAGCCAACGTGCGAGCAACTGGCTCTTCTTCGAGAGCCGAGAGTCGACACCCAAACCATGGAGGGCAAAGTTCACGGTCTTCCCAGGATGGCCACAGGTGGGATTAACAGAAATACAGAATCAGTACTCATCAGTAAATTATAGGAAGCAGCTTAATCAGAACTCCATTAAAGACCTATTTGTTTAGGTCTATACAAAACATGTTTATTAAATCTTTTGCACAAAGTAATTCTTAGATAAGTCTACCTATTTTGAGCTCCTATCAGGATGAGCTGATTTAGGGCCTCTGCCACTTTAAATCTGAATAATCTGCTGGCCATGCCCCCCAACTTATCATTTACACTCACACTTGAAAATGGCTGCAGACAGATGCGCAATTATATACCCGTACATCTTTGAAAAGCATTAGTAGAGCCTCCTGCTCAACAAGCAAAAATGTAGCAAGTGGTTTCTGGATGGTAAGTCAACAACCAATCACTCTGTTCAGTGAAACAGCGGTAAAACCACCTGACCAAACGTACTGGAAATTCACTGGAGTTGCTAGGTAACAACCTTGGTTTCTGAGGTTGCTAGGCAACAGGGAAAACGCCTGCTAATTTGTGATGTTGCATTCGGAAGGTTTCTAAAACGGCAAATTTTCCAGACACCAAGAAACATAAACTTTCAACAAATCGGCTCGGTGTTTATTTTCTTAAATTTTTTTACGCTCTTGGGATGTTTTTAGAAGCAGCAGAAACACTAATGGACGTACAAAAACATGCAAAGTGTAAATTTTGCACAATATGTGTCCTTTAAAAATGCCTGATTAAAACAAGATGTGTCTATTGGACTAATTCCTGATCAAATCTAAGGATGTCTAAAGCTTCTCAAAAAGATAGCTCTTGTCAAAGGTGTTAGTGCTAGCATGAAGATCATAGTACTGATAATTAGTGACAATATTAGATCGCTAAAGATTACAAAGTGCTAACAAGATGCCAAAGCAGAGATCATTGGATCGTCTGAGGGTCAATCTGTGATGCAGCTCTATATAAATTAATTTGGGTAGTAGGGAAGAATTAGCTACTGGTTTCAGTTATTTATTTATGCAAGATTTAGTTGTTCATTAATCGCATTGTTATACATGTTACTACAGATGCAAGAAGAAGGTCTTTAAAGCATGGCGGAGACGTTGAAGCAACTTCAGAGCACCAAGTGTTTATTAGATTTGAAAAAAGTTGGGCTTTTTTGAAGACGTTTTAGCCTCAGTACTAGAACTAAACTACAAGAACATCTCTCTGGTTCAGCGCCTACAATAGATCTGTTTGTAACCATTTTATCAGATTTTCAGACTATAAGAGTTTTATTTTTCCTTCTGAATGAAGATGAACTTTTGTATTTAAATGAAAGTTTAAAGAAGAGAAATTAAGTTGTGAAAAATGAGTAGATGCCCAGTTCTTTGGTATTAAAGTATTTCCTGAAATGTCAGAAATGCACTTTTATTATCATCAGATAAAAAGTGATGAAATTTTAATTACTATTTAGGGGGAAACACTGTTGTTTATGGCTTTTAATGGGTTTTTCTGTCTCACATCAGCGTGTAAATGTTCTTCTAAAGGAAAGCCGACGTGCCAAAAAGTTCAGGCTGTAACGTTCTAGCGCCTCTGCGCGTTTTATCTAACCTGCTGCTGAGGCAAAGCTGTCTGAAGGATATTTATAATGACATCATGCCAAATCCATCTGCCTGCGCCTGCGAAAATGTGTGAAGCGCTGTCTGTTTATACTGGTGATGCGTGTGTGTTTTTCCTGTCAGAAGTGAGTTAGTATAATTGTGTGAGTAATTGCAGGCGCTGGTGTGTACGAGGACTGATTAGAAGGGAAAGTCCTCTCCGCGGCTCGGCACCGGGTTTCCAACAAAGACACGCGTAGATGGCGTGAGCCGTCTTGTTTTTCTCTGTGTTTATCTTTGAACATCCCTGGCAGCGTTCCCCCGCCGACGATCCCGTTCCAAGTTCCTGCCACACACAGACTCTGATTCAGAGATGTCGACTGTCACCCAGGGTGTTTTCTGTTCCCTCTTTTTGTTTATTGTTGCGTCTTCTCTTCCTCTCTGCAGGTTCTGCACGGCGGCGGCTGACAGAAAACTACGCCTGCTGACTTCTGATCTGAAGGATCAGAATGAATTCAAGGTATCCCAACATCTGGAACTGCTCTGGTCTTCAGACGGGGAGCTTTCTCTCTACTTAGCGCATACATTTGCTACTTAGTTAAACAGGAAATGTAACCACACACACATAGAAAGCAGATATGCTGCCAGCTCTGCTCAGTTTTACTGACTGTCTCCTCTCTGCTTCGCCCAGGTGATGGAGGGCCACAGCAGCAACATTAACCATTTGGTGTTCGAGCCCACCGAGGGGAAACGGATCGCTTCCGTCAGCGATGACCACACTTGCAGGTCTGAGCCGTTTGGTTTCCGCTCCTCCGCGTGTTCCCAGCTTCTGATTTTCAGTCCTGTTCTTTGTTAATGGTGCAGAAAGTCCTGACTGTGTTTCCACGGTGAAACCCGATGCTAAGCACAACATGCTCCGCTGAGCTGCTTTGTAGCATTTCTGGCTAATTTGTTAAATATGGAAAGCCAATTAGCTGCACAGAGGTTTTTTCCCCTCTAAGGGGGGAAGAGTTTGTAACGAGGTTCCTAAATTTTCCTCTTCAGTTAAGGTTGGGAGAGGGAAAAAAACTGTGTCAGTAGCCAGGGTCAGCGGAGGGACAGAACCTGAACAGGAAGCCGCAGCTCTCAACTTCGTTTCTTTCCAACTTTTTCTAGTTCAACCATCAATCTAATGATTTCCATCTCTAATTGGGTCGTAAACATTTTATTCGAACCTCTGCTATCGTTTTACACCTTCTTTCACGTTTTCAACTGTAAACCAATTACAAAGTCCAAAATCAAAAAGGTCACACTCTAACATTTCTTTGGGCTGCCTTTAGCATCAATTACTGCTTGGCTTAATTGTTTGTTGGGCTCATATTGTTGCCGTAACAACCTCAGTTTATTGCATTTTAGCATTGCCTCCACAGGCTGCTACAGTAGGCAGTAGGCATCATGGGAAAATCACTTCATCTGCCTCGCTTCTTACCTTGATGGTAAATCTCAAAATACACGACTTTCTTAATCGCTTTAGAGTTTAGCCTTTATGTTGTTTTCTCCAGTTGCTCAGAAAAAAACAAAAACAAACCATCATCCTACTACCATTTCCTGTCATCTTCTTTGTCGTTTCCTTCAGTAGTAACATCCGGCTGTTGATCACATCACTTGTGTGATTCCAAAAATGTGTTTCTATTGAGAAATACTGCAAAAAATTGTGCAAAAACTGTTTATTGTTCTTTTGAAATCGCCATGCTTCCATTAAGCAAATTTATTTTTGTAGGTACAAGTTATGCAATAGAAACGCAGGTAGTGATTAGTGGTTTTCTTAAGGTTACTCAGTTGTTCATTCCCAATCTCTTGAGTTATCTCCACATTGTACATGTGGAAATGCTTTTACCTTCAGTAATTTGCTCGATTATATTTAGCAGATTGTATTTATGCTAATCCATCAGTCCATATTTAATACCTTGCCACTCTTAAATGATCTGCAATAACTCCATACTGAACTATTGAGCAACAGATTTTTTAAACTTTAGTTAGAAAGCTGAACTGAATTAGACTAATAGTTGATGTGGATTTTGTTTTTACTTTCCTATTCTTGCTTTCCTGCTTTATGGGCCTAGTTGGTTTATTAAAATAGATTCGGATTAAAATGACAGCTTAAGTATTTGAACGGTCTTTAAAACATTGAAGCACTCAATGCAAAATGCATTTTTATCAGTTAATCAGAGGAAATACTTGGCGATTGCCCTGGATCACACCAGATTAAAATCCCTCCTCCTGAACCGCTTCCCCTCCCTCCGCCGGGCGTCCAGAGAAAACAGGAGAGCGCTCCATCTGCTGAAAGATTTAAACGCTGTCATGATGAGAAAATACGGGACTTTGGAGGAAGAGCGGGGCGGAAATATTAGGACAGATCAGGTTAGCAGCGGAGGAGCGTCCTTCCAGCCAGCCCACACAAACCGAGCGCCGATCACAGAGCAGCGGCCGTTCAGAAAGGGAGGAAGGGAGGTTTATGTCAGCATGTGTCAGTTCACGACCTCTCCGTCAGCCTGTTGGCTTTGGCAGGACAGCCTCCATTATAAGTTTGCTTAGTTTTGTCATCGCCGTCTCCTGCAGCGTTGGGAACTCTGCTGTAGTCAGTATGCAACCTGATGCCGCTGCATCAAGGCGGGGAGCCGCACTCCACTTCCTCAGGCTGGATGGAGTCTGATCCGCGCTGCGGGTGGAGCAGGGTGGAGTTAACGGGGTGAGGGATGGGGGGCGTGCCACCTAGAGGTCAGAAGGCCACACTGCAGGGTCCTGGGAGGATCTGGAGTTGACGGAGTTCGCGGCTGAACTCGGATAACACACACCTGCAGCTCTGAGCCTGGCTTGATCCAGATCCCGGAGCCTTATCTGTGTCTGCATGTGTTCTGTTAGGAAAAACACATCACAGCTGCCATATTATCTCATCCTTTCTCAATGAAACTGTTGAAGCCTTTTCACTTTAAATGTATCTATTAAACAGACAGTTTTAATCAAATATTGAATACAATCACTGAGGGGCATTTATTGTATCGTTTATCAAAAAGATGTACCGATTTGCATCTCCTTTTTCTGTATTGGAAAAAATTCTAGATTTTTGTATTGGTACAGATCTATTCAGTCTAATTCTATGCTTTGTCCTTTATTATCATTTTATTTTACACTATATTTACAATTCATAATTGCACTTCCTGAACCATTTAAAACAACGTTGCAGTTTATTTTCACATCTTTGATCAAGATAATTGACTTATTGTTTCAGGTTTTTTATTATTTATTTTACATTGGCTGTTATACTCCTAATTTAACTGACTGAACAAATTAAAATTGTTTTGTTTTTTACGTCTTTGACCAACCTTGTGAAGCTACTGCTGTTTTAAAGTGTGCTGAACTGGTGGAGAGTTATCAAATAAAGTTTAAATTAAGTACATTTATATTTGTGTTTTAAAAAAATAAACATTTAAGTCAATTTAGCACTGTTTACTAAATCCTCTGTATTGGTATCAGAAGTGAAAAAAGTAGATCATTTATCGTGATAAATTTCTAATTATGATGATAATTTTATTAATCGTTATGATTAATTCCATGTTAGTTATTTTCTCCACTGTTTGATCAATTAAATGATCAATAATAATCAATAATACTTGTTCTTTCTCGATGCTGACAGAAAATTTTAATTTTATGAACTTGTAATGTACAAGTTCATAAACAAATATATTTCAGCTTGGGCTGGATGATAAATTAATAATATATATCGCGATAGACGTGTGATCAATGTCAATCAATAATATCCAATGATATCACTGAACTCTGATCCAGAACCGCACAGCATTCTGGGAAAGTAGGCAGAAGAAAGACTTTAGCCGCTCAACCAATCACAGCAGCTAAGCAAAGTTAGTGGAATCAACTCACTCACTCATTCCTTAGTTACCTAGCAACTCACTCATTCCTTAGTTACCTAGCAACAGTTTGTTTAGTAATTGCGCAGCAGCAGTTTAAGGTTTGACCGCTGTACCTCATAACTGCCTAAAACTAAAAAAACAAGAGTGGGGAGTGAAAACTGTGGATAAAACAATAAATGTTTGCAGTATTTTAGATATTTAAAACAAAAAATGAATTAATAATTTTCAACATCGACTGATACATTTTTCAGCCGTACTTATCTAAGGATATTCTTCTGGGAAACATTTATTCTGTGGAGGAAAATGGCAAAATAAATTGCTCACTGGATAACAAAGGAAGCAGATTCCTGATTTACACAGTTTGACCCTGTTAGCTCCGTCCAGAGAGACACTTTTAATTATTTGCCCTTCTCCCTTTAAGAGCAACGGCAACGGCTCTTGTTTCCCCATTTACTGGAAGCACAGAGCAAACTGTGAGGCTTCTGCTGTTTTTTCACACTTTGATAAGACGATACAGGACCTCAGACGACCTTTTCAACTCTGCTGCGCATGGAGTGCCGTCGCCTTACGTCTTTCACCTCTTCCTGCGGAGGTTCTGTTTTTGTGGAGAGCCGCTGCTCTCCGTTCGCAGGGCAGCGTGGTTGACCAAAGTTTGGCTGTTGGTGGTATTGCGTGCGATTGAGCTCCGCTTGGCAACCGGTCAGAAAGAACAGGGTGTAGTTGTTGTTTTCCTCTTGCGGTCCAGTGGGTTTCTTCTCTGCAAGCGAAAAGAAGCCCCAGGTTTTGACGGGACTCTGTTCTAGCAGGAGACACGGGGAATGTCCTCACTCACGCCACAGGATGGAACAAAGCAACCTCCTCTATAAAAGTATTAATACCTCAAACTTATTCACTTTTTGTCATGCTCGAACCACAAACTTCAGTCTGTCTTCTTAGGATTTTAGGTGATACAAAACACAAAGTAATCAATAAATGTGGAAGGACAGTGTTTGGTGGTCAGGGTAAATAACTTAGAAAAATTATCTAAAATTAAGGCCTTAATATCAATTTTAATAATCCCAAGTCTTAAATTTTGTCATGGCAGAACAATTTAATCCTATATGTAGTTTTTTTTCTTGCTGGAATTTTCCATATAGCAAAATTGTGCGCAGACATCTTCACTCATTGCGTTCTGTGACTCTAGGCGATGAAGGCTACTAATAACAAGATGCTAATGCTTGCTTGCTAGCTAGCTAGCAAACTGAGACTCAAGGTGGTTAAGGTTGCTAGCAAGCAAACAAGCTGTTAGCTATCAAGCTGTGACTCAAGGCAATTAAGCAAACAAACAAGCTGTTAGCAGTTGGTAGTCAACATAGTTAAACTGGTAAGCAAGTAAACAAACAAGCTGTTGGTAGCTAGCTATCAGGCTGTAACTCACAGTGGTAAACCTAGCTAACAACCAAAATACAAGCTGTTTGCAGCTGCTAGCAAGCTGTGACTCAAGGCGATTAACCTATCTTGCAAGCATGTTTGCCAGCTAGCTGGCTAGCATACACACAAGCCATTAGCAGCTGGCATATAGCTTTTTACGGAGCTAATTAGAGAGCTACTGTATATGCCATGTGAGAAGCACAACGCTTCTGACATGAACCACAAAAAGATCGCAGAAATGTCGCAGTCTTATGTGGTTAAGGCTACTGGTAACAAGCTGCTAATAGCTTTAGCAGCTATCGTATGGCTCTCTAGCTGGCTATCTAGCTGGCTATCTAGCTTAGTAGAGCCAGGTAGCTCTCAGAAATGAAAAAAGTAGCTCTCAAGCTGGGTAACTAACAAGCTGTGATATAGGTCGTGATAAAGGTCTTAAATTTAAGTCATATTGGTCTTAAGTTAAATTTGAGTTGGTGAAACCTGCATAAGGCAATTAAGCAAACATACAAGCTGTTAGCAGTTGGTTCTAACATTAATTTTACAAATAAAAATCTGAAAGGTGTGGCTTGCAATTGCACCTAGCCTCCTAGAAATACTGTGTAACCACCTTTTGTTTCAATTACTACTGCAAGATTGATGGAGTTTGTTTCTAGCAGTTTTATATATATATGGAAAGATTTTTGTTTTTGCTGCACTTTGTTGCAAAACTCTGTGAAACATAATGCTGCCACCACCATGTTTCACAAAGGAGAAGGTGTATACGGGATGGAGTTTCTTGTTTTTATTTTAAAAATATTTCGTCATCAATTTTATGTGGTCACATAAAATCCCCTAACTTGATAAAACGGGGAAAATGATCAAGGAACATTTTTATAGAGAAATTTACGTCTAAATTCTCTTCTGAGGTTATTTCTTAGACTTTAGTAGCATTCCAGTGTTTTCTTCTCGTCCAGTAACTCTTCGGCTGCAGGTGAGCATGAATCCAGAATCGAGAAACAACAGAGGTCAGGCTGTGCTTTCTGTTTCATTTTCACCGAATTTAGATCCCGCTCGCTTTCCTCCGCCTGGCGTAAGTGAGCCGCCCACATCCAAACACCGGCTGCCATCCGGGTGAAGCGTAGCGTGGCTCCGGCTGTCGTTTCCCTCTGTCAGTGAAGGAAAAAAAGCCTCCTTTTCCCTAGAAAAATGGGAAGCCTGTGTTCATAAGAAAACAGCAGAGGTTTGATTAATTAGGGGCAGCGTAATCTTGAATGTGATCCATTAAAGCCCTGTTGTGCTATCTTAACGCTCCAAAAAGGGGATAATTGGGCGTACTGTTTGTGAAAAAAGGATTATTTGGGATTATATCAGTCAGAGTCGAGGATGTTTGTAAATGAGGAGCGTTGGAAAGCGAATTCCTTCTGTTATTATTACATAAGCATCTGAGTCTGGTTCCTAGTTTTAGGCTATATTTAGGCATTAATTAGGAGAAAGACTGATCTTTTGCAGCTTTCAGACCAAAAGCTGTTCACATGTCAAAAAGAATTAGTCTGTCACACCACTAATTGCAGAAGATTAATCTCACACAGGCTTGTTTTTTCCCAATCATTTCTAAAATCAAAGTAGGTCAAACAAGTATTTTTAGTGAAGTATTTTAATTGTGTTGATTTCTCGGCGGTGTTGTGTCGGCAGGCTGTGGGACCTGGACGGGAATGAAACGGCCGTCCTGAGGCTTCGCTCTCCGGGTATGAGCGTCTGCTGGCACCCACAGGAAGCATTCAAGGTGGGAGGAAGTTGTTTTGAACTATTTTCAACATACTATTTTAGTCTCAGAAGAGCTAAATAAACCTTTGTCCTTTTACTAAAACATAAACTGAACTCTACAGTGTTTATTATGTTTCTTCTGTCTGAATAAATTATGTATATTTTTATGACAAACCCATTGAAATCACATGAATGTATAGTTAGAGGAAAAAGAAAGTACACCCCTGTTTGTTTATTAATCTTAGCTTTTCAGGACATAAGCACATTGATTTGTCCTCAATAAAGGCCCAAATCATCATCCCTACACCACCGTGCTTGACTGTTACAGGAATTTTTCTCAGATAAATTTGAGCTTTCTCTGGATTTTTTTTTTTACTTATTCCTTCTCAAGGACAGAAATTTAGTGACATTATGTTTATTTTTTATCTTTGTCAGTATTTTTTTAAACAAACTTTCACATAAAGTCTAAAAAAACCCAGCAGTTTCATGATTTTTTTTTTTTCTACTTTAATTTCTTGTTAAACTCGACCTGTGCGTATTGAACGATGCTAATTTTTCTAATTCAGGGTTTCCCCTTGTGTATTATAAGCCTGGCTAAGGTTAAGCATAACTTATCAATTTTTTTTTTTTTAATGTTTGCATTTTTATAAGACTTTATAGTCGATATTCAAGCATTAATCTTCCAATAGCACATAATTATCAAGTGATTTTTCTTTTTCAAATTTCCTTTCAACTTTAAACATTTCTTAAGTCAAAAACACAGCAGTCGGCTGAATGAATGACTGCGCTAACATTTATTTGTGGAAAATGACATTAAAGATGTGTTGTTTTGCAGATATGTTTAGTTTATTTCTACTTGCGTCTCCTAAAATCATTCTTTTTGCTGCAATAGCTGCTTTCTCCTTTTGTTTTTTGTGTGTCTTATCATTAACTTTTACATTTAACATGCTAACTGGGAGCCGCAGCGTTTAGTTTGCACAAACTGTTTTTTCTGGAGAAACTGACTTCTTCTGGCACGTCTTTGCTGATCAGTTAATGGTGGCGGAGAAGAAAGGGACGATTCGCTTTTACGACCTGGTTACCCAGCAGGCAATTCTGTCGCTGGACTGCGGGCACAGCGGGCCGCTCATGTCCGCCGACTGGTGCCTCACAAACACCATCAAAGTCGGCGCCGTGGTGGGCAACGATTGGCTAATCTGGGACATCACACGCTCCAGGTGAGGGAAGGACGGGGCGAAGCTTCATTCGTTCATCTACAGAACGTCTAATTTATGTTTTATTCATCCAGTTACCCTCAGGAGAAAAGGCCGGCTCATAAAGACAAAGCACGGCTTTTCAGGTAAGGAACTTTCTCCTTTATCTCTTAAATTTTGATCCTCAAAGGGATCCACAATTAGTGGAACATGTTGGCTTAAATGTGTTGCAGTTTTTTTATTAACTAAAAAATTGCTGTTTGTGATACGCCAAAACTCATAATTTCTTCAAAAATGTATATCTTTTGATATATTTTTCACCCATGGAGGTCGCCATTTTTTCACCCGATGGGCTGATGACGCATTCTGTACTGGACTCTACAGAGTAAACACAGGAAGGCTAACTTTACCCCAGTAGTTGTTTATCATATTGCGTTTAACTGGTGTAATTTTAGATAATGCCCCACTGTGTCACTGTTTACAAAAAAGAAAAGAAATTGGGTGAATTTGGATCATTTCCCCACATGAAAGAAAGGAGAGCGCAGTGCGAGAGCTGGAGCAGAACACAATGTTCGAAGGACCTAATCTGTGCTCTCAACATTTCTCTCCAGAAGACTTTGAGTCATTTGTAGGACCAAAACTAACAAAGGCTCTAACAAGTGATCGTTACCTTAATGAGCTAAAAGTAAACGCAGTGTAGCGCTGCTGAGACAGGCAGAGCTGGAAGCTCTTTGAAATGTTAATGGTGCTACTGCCTCCAGTACTAAATATACCGATGCGACCGAACCAAGGCAAGACCCTAAACAGCTGTTACCACGACTCCGGACCCTATACAGCACAGGTGATCGGGACGCAGAGCTATAGAAGTACTTACTGAATCACACAGTCTGTCCAGAGGTAAGTCATTTATCGTTTCATTTATGAAGCTGAAGGTAGCAGCAGCTTCTACGGTCAACTATGTCCTCTTTGGTCAACAATAAACAAAGCTGCCAAAACGCCCGTTACACTCCTCGTCAACACCTCTTGTGATTTCTGCGCTCCGATCGAGTTCGACGCGCTCTGGTTCAAATTGAAAAGGCTTAATAACGTTACTCATCACTGCTTTGGCTGGACAGAGCCAGGCAGTTGGACCAATTTGATGTCATTTACCCAGATTGCATTCCAGCTTGAACAGCATGGCGACTTTCCTGTGACAATATTTTATTAAAATCTATAAAAACTAAATAACCTACAGTACTCTTACTGTATTGTTTTTACATCTAAAATAAATATTTCCCAAATAAATTCGATTGTTACAACTAATCATGGATCCCTTTTAAACCTCAAAATTATCCAAAATTGAAAATTTGTCAATATTCAGACTTTTTATAGATACTTCTTTTCTTTTCAGGTGGTCCTTTGTCAATGAAAACCTGTTTGCCACCACAGGATGTCCTGGAAAAATCAGCAGTCAGGTTTTCATCCATCATCTTGGTCACCCACAGGTAGGTTTTTACTTCAACCAGACAGGCGGCTGCTCTTATTTCATTTCCGCTGATGGTTACTTCCTACATCGTTGCAGCCCGTTATGATCGGATCGTCTCCAGTCGGATCGGGCCTCAGTTGGCACCGGATGTTGCCGCTCTGTGTGGTTGGTGGCGACAGGAAGCTCTGCTTTTGGATGACTGAAATGTAGCAACTCTTTGAATGGATTTTTTGTTGTTGTACGTTCAATAAAATATATCTTCACAATTATTTATGAATTTGTGTGAAAGTTCATGGAACTGCCTGCACGACGGAGATTTTTTTGGATCCTTAAGTTTATAATTCATACTCCAGTGTTTGGAAGTGGTCCTTTCTCATTTAGCAGCGAACTCTGAAGGAAAAGTGCTTAACATTTAGATTTTCTTTTCCAACATTATATTTCACAGAGTTCCTGCCAAGTCTGGACAAGCCTAAAATTTTATTTTACTATTCTCCAGGCCTGGAAAAGTATGGAAAAACTGAGATTGTATGAAAACATTTGTATTTCCAGGTTTTATTCTCTAATTGTCAGAAAGTTGTCTGTTATTCCATATGTCCTTCCTTTTTATTTTCTATTAGTCTTTCTTGATTACCATAGATCTACGGAGAACTTTTATATTTTATTTAAAATAAAGGAAACTCTAAAGTTGAGTCTTAAAAAACTGATTTCAGTCTGATCAGTGTATCTTCTGCTCATATTTCTGTTAACTTTAACAGTAATATATTTAAAATGTTTTAATGTTTACAGCCATTTGAAGCAATGATTGACTCCCATTTTCTTCACAAAGTGAAATCTTATGGTTTTAATCATTTCTGTTCTGAAGCACAAGTAGAAGCAACCTCAATTTCTATGAATATAAAAAAGAAAAAACAAGAAATTGACACCATTTTGTTTGAGTTTGGTAATATTAAGGAGCCTTGTTGATGTTTTAAAAACTCCTGTTGAAGTCCTGTATCATGTTGGTTCTCTGAGACTGTGAAGGAAAAGCCTTTGGATCTGCAGCAGTTGGCAATGATGCAAGATGAAGTAAAGTAATGAACCCTTAAATTACTTTACCTTAAACTAAGTTGATAATTATTAGAATTACAAAAAGACATTTGCTTAATGGAAACATGGCAATTTAGGAAAAAAAAAGATTTTGCACTAGAATGTTTTTTTTCTGCTGCATCAAACTAGCATATTTCGCAAAACTGCAATGGAAACATTTTTTCCGCATCACACAAGGTACATCAACAACAACCAGATGTTACTACCGGCGGAAAAGACGAAGAAGACGACAGGAAGTTGTAGAATGACGGTGCGTTACGTCTTTTTGTGACTTATGTGAACAAACTTAACGTGTGATTTCAATTGCGTTCCTTGTTTAATGGAAACACCACGATTGCTAAATTCTGTTATTCAGATATTAGTCGGTCATTGGCATCACACACGATTAGCATGGATTTTTATTTTTTGCTCTTCAAACTGAACATGTAATAACTTTGGTTGCAGTACATGCAACTAGTCATTTCTGTTTGCAAGCTCAAACCGAACTTTTCCAACATTTTTAAGCACCGAGTCAGGCCTGTCATTCCCTCTCCAACCTTCTGTTAAACCTGAAATGTCATGTTGGAGCTGCAGAGTCGGGAGTGTTCTCATTTCTTTTGACAGGCAGTCACCTGTTTCCACACATGTTGCAGGATCAGTGCTAACAGAGCTGCTCATTGTGCTGAAACACACTGGGATGTATTGTGTAGCAGTTCGTCTAAATGACAGATCGAAGTGAGAAGAGGCAGCAAGAAGCACCGTTCCTTCAAACCTCCTCACCAGCCTTGTATGTTTCTTGGACTGGGCCATTCACCACCGTCCACTGCATAAACGTGCCACTGCTACTTTGTTTGAATGAGTCCAAAGTTTTCTCTTAAATCTCACGACTCGTGGACGCCATCTGTTGCCTGACAATCAGTACAACGCCTCTTTTTGACCATCTTCTGGTCTTTCCTGTAAGCACGTCCTCAGATGCTTACCTTTTTGATCTGAAAGAAAGTTTTCATGCCTCACAAGCAATTCGATCCCTTGCCTTAGTGTGCACACTAATAACAAACTGTGAAATAGGATAAAAGTGAGATCAGGCTTCCTCAAAACCGGCTTTCCTCTAATCTTCCCTTCAGATAACTAATCCCTGACTCAGCACAAAAAGAGCAAACAGAAATAATGAGGAGCGTGATGTGAGAAGATGGAAATTACGGCTCTTTGAAGCTGGTTTGTTTGCAGACCTTTCCCAGGATGAAACGATTCATTTTGATCTTGATCAGATGAAGAGAATCAATGGGAAAAATAGTTAGCTGACGCTGCTTTTTGTGTGGAGTTTGATCAGATAAACTGCATAAACTAAAGATACATTATTCATATACAGTTCAGGGAAGAGTTTGGGCTTTTTAAGGCATGACTAGGTGTAAAATTTCGATATTATTCAAACACAAAATGCTGTCACCTATTAAACCAACGTAGGCCTATGTGAAAATGTGATCACCTGCCATTTAATTAACTTGTAAGATCAAGAAATTAAAATTGAACCAACACAAAATAGGGTTAAAGATCTCAAAAAGTAACTCACCATGCCCTGATCTAATAAAATTAAAAAACAGAATTTTTTACATCTATTGTTTCAAAGCCTTTGGGCCTCCAGTGAATCATAGTGAGAGCCATTATCCACAAACAGTTATACAGTACACAAGAATGAAAGTTTTTAGTGGCTAAATCAAAGTCTGGACTGAAATTCATTTGAGACTCGATGGTATGACCTTCAACAGGCCGTTCAGGTTATAAAAAATCTTCATTGTGGTTGAATTAAACCAATTCAGGTAGAAAGAGTGCGACTAAATTCTAGTTTTCACAAACACTTGATGGAAGTTGTTGCCACCAGGAGTCAGGCCTTCACAGTATGTGGTATTTAAATCAATCTAAAGCTCATGTCCACCCCACGATTCAACCATTAAACACCACTGACCCGCTCATCACATCACGTTTGGACCAAAAGTCCACTGTTACCGACTTGGTGATCTTTCAGACAAAACAATCTGTATTAGGTCAGGCTTTATGTATACTGATGATCAGCCAGAAAATTGCCATCACCATTGATCTTTTCAATTGCATTTACATTCAACAAAAAAATTGCTCATGCAGGGTGTTCAGTTTTCTCCAAGGATGTTACTCTGCATTTTGATCAAACATCTCTACCTCTTCTGCTGCAGGAGATTGCTGCAAAAGTCTTGTTCATCCAGATGCAGCGTTGCAATCCTAAATTCTGCTGACATTTAGAGATTTTGCCCTTACAAACAAGCCGTACTTGATCAGTTTTTTGCCCCATTGTCTTTGTAAGGGTGCAAGAAAATGGATGGATGGATGGATGGATGGATGGATGGATAATTTCCTTCAGTCCTGAGGTTAAAGTGAACTTGATGACCTAGTCTACAGCCTAGGGGCGATAACCTAGCCAGCTTTAAGATGGGCTTGCCCTGACATCAGAACAAGAGACGCTTTTTCTTGGATGACGCATGAAAGGCAAATGAACTGAACTGAATCCCTCCTTGTGGTTGTCCAGTTGCTGGAGCAACCTGCTTTTGTTTAGCGCTCTGGATTCGCATCCTGAAAACACAACTTCTGTGGAAGATTTGTGGGTTTTGGGGAGAGAATGATTGTAGAATGAGATTCACTAAAGTATAAAGTGTGAGATCTTTTCCTCTTCTGCAAACACAGGCTTTCCCAGGGAGGTTTGATTTACCGTGGAGTCCAATTATGGGAAAAGAAACGCTTCCCAAATCACTGCGGCTGACGTCTTGATGACGCCGTTTCTTCATGAATCCAGCAGATGAAGATGATCCATCTTCTTGAGGGACAGCCCTGGAGTGAGCTGGTACGATACGCACTGTCGCCTGAAATCAAATGTTGGTCTTCTTTCAGAACGAAGGGAAAAAAACCCTCTCCAGTCGCACGCAGAGCGAGAAACGAAGCGAGAAGAGCATCTGTCAGCAGCGCAGCTCTGCAGACCATGCTGCGGTTTCACTGCAAGGTCTCTGTGACCTGGTACTGATAATGTTCTGGGCCTCACTGTTGGCTTTAACCCCATCCAGCAGAAAGGCAACACGATACTCGAATCATTCATAATTAGCTCCTTCCCTTTGCTTAAAAACACACAAAGACAAATGGCTTCCAAGAATTTCCCAAATGAAAACAGTTGGTTTGGAATTAGAAGCTAGAAAATGGTCTACAAGCCTCCTTTTCTTTCAACTCTTCTTGCGTCAGCAACTTTTCCTGCCTCTTTTGAATGTAAAAACTGAACTTTTGAGGACACATTTCATGAAAATAAACATTTATTTCTTCTTTTACATAATCTTTACCTTTCATACACATATCAAAAAGTCTAGTCCAGATTTTCTACGACTGGAAAAGTTTATATCATCAATTGGCCTTTCTTCAAGTTTCTGGGATCTGCTGATGATCCAGTTTTGATCTTTAGGATGAGCTGAGCTTCTCCAGAGCACTGTGGAGGGTCTTCAGGTCCTCTCGGACCTGGCTCAAAGCGTTCTGGACCTTGCTTGGCTGGTCCAGAACCTCCACGCTGCAAGTAAAAGGGTCGTAGCGGACTGCAAAGGGACGCTTGATGTTAGCAGAGTATTTCCTGTCAAAAAGAAACAAATTTATATCCATTACATCTCGTTTCTCAGGAAACGGCTACAATATGTTAAATACATCAATGATTTAGAAAAGAGGGGTAATTTATTCATCCAATGCATATTTAGGTCCAGAAACCTTAGATGGCTTCACTGATCAAAGGTTGACCCATATTATGCCTGCTTAGAAACAAATGCTATGGATGACTTATTTCTTTCCTCACTGGTAGAAAAGATAGTCTCCATCAATTGTGGCCAAAGGTTGTGCTAGTTACACCAGTGTAGTGTCTTTTTGCATCAACTTCACACTCTAATTTTCAGGCCAATTTGTCACCAAGAAATTGTTCTTGAATGGTGTTTGACTTCTCTTTTCATTCATGGAAGCAATTGGTCTCAGAACTGGAAGGAATCTCTCTTTCTGGGATGAGAAAGAACCTCATACATGGATTGTGTCAGAAAATCTTCACTTTGCACCAGTTTCCTGCTGTCCCCCCTTGGACTTCCCATTAAAATCCAATCTACCATTTGCCACATTTCTTGTCACCAAGTCGTCAGTGTTCATCTAAATTTACATGTACCCATTTGTTATCAGTCCTGTGCAATCTCTGCCTTGGTGGCAACATAATTTTGGACCAATCTCCTACATAGGAGATGTTTGTGGATTACTCTTGGATTCCCTGAAGATTTCCTCACTTCCGTGGGTTTTGTTGGGATTTTATTCATAGAACAGAAGAAAGTAGTGTAGAATTGCAGCCTGGTGAAAACCAGCCTCTTATTCTACGGTTTGCTTCCTCCAGAAGGTCTGGACTCTCGCTTATTGAGAAACGGTTGTTTTCTGGAGGCATTGACTTTGTTGAAGTTTTAAACTTTACCCAGTTGCTAACGTTTGGCTGTGACGTATATAACGTGCCAGTTTAACTCTATGAAGCTTACTGGAAGTTACCTGTGCTGTAAACGACCATCCTGCAATGTGTGAAGCGGCAAGCCAAACAAGATGCCTGTTAATGTTGCATGGACTGGATGGTTTGGTTCACTTCCTCTGCTGCCATTGCTAAAACTACAGGCAAGCTACAATTGTAAAATGGCGCAAAAGATCAGTTTCATCGTTCACGACTTCTTCTGTTTGCTGGTCAGCCCGGTTGAAATTTTACCGGAGGGAATCCAGGTCAATGGGAGAAAGATATTAGAACCAAGCAGAATTGCATAGGAAGGAAATGGCCATAAAAGTTCGTGATAAATTAGACATTGTTTTCAAAATTTGTACAAATTAACGACTTAATTCAGCAATTTTTTTCTGGAGAAAAAATGACCTTTTACCAAATTAGCCCAATTTTAGTCCGACTGAATGGAGAGTGACGATGGACATCAATTTCCAAGTCTTGCCAAAGATCTTTAATGGGATCTCTTGTTGTTATACTGCTGGAAAGAGGAACCTAATCTCAGTGCTTTCATTGATCCTGCCAGGGTTGTATCCAACTTCCCTCCCCTTTCTTAAGAAAAGTTTCCCCATAGCATGTTGGTCTGTTCAGTTGGACGTTTGCTATTTTCCCTACATGGCCAACAGGAAACAGGACTAGTTGTGGATTTGTTACGACTATAGCTTCCTTCTCAATCTCAATAGAGGACAGACTGGTGGAATACATGAGATTCTTAATTTTCTTGGCTGCTTCTCTGATTAATCCCTGTGACAAGAGGTGGACAGGGATTTAATTAGCAGATAGTCTAATTATCTCCACATCTATTTGCTTCTCTACAAACTTTTCTCATAATACGTACCTCAGCTTCACCTTTGCGTCCTCAAAGCTTTCAGACACAAAGTAAACCGACTGGTAGGTTTGGTCCTGGTACGGCTGCACCGCCGTCTCCTCTGGGTTGAACGGCTTGTATTCGGGTTTGTTTGACAGGGCGTACTGAGGGGGGAAAGAACCATCAGCACAACAAGCAAACGCTTATTTGTGTGTGAAAAAAAAAAAGAAACTCACAACAAGCTCTCCATACGAGGAGAGGAGACCAGCTCCGTAAGCTTTCACTTCACCGTTCTGCTTGCAGAGGCCAAACTCCACAGTGAACCAGTATAACTGGAAAGGAGAGGTACGATGGCGTGTTAGGGCCATTGTAGATAAGAAGAAGAAAAAAGAATAAATTTCACAGAAAAAAACCTCAAATGTCTAATCTTGTAAGGTTGAAAATTTCTGCCAAAAATCTCTGACATTGTCTTTTAAAAATTCCTCAAATGTAATTTTTTTCTTGGAAATTTTTGATTTTTCAAACTTAGAAATGCCCTTGTTTTTTCTATAAATTTTTTAAAATTAATCTCAGAATTTTTGAGAGTTTTTTTTCCTCTGAAACGTACTCCTTTTATCCCATCTACAAATCGAAAACATCAACATCGTTTTTATGTGCAGAGATGCAGTTACTGCTTTTGGCCACTAGATGGCAGCATACTCATATCTTTCCTACCGTTGAAAGTTTCTCAATCTCTTCATCTGAAGCTCCAAGTGAGGCAAGTCCAATCTCCTGGAAACAAACAAAAAGGTGTAAAAAAAACTAACTGTTAGAGGTGATTTAAGCAAAAACAGACAGCTTGACTGATGAGAATAAAAAGATATGGGAATATTTACCTGGGAAAACTGTGCGAATTCCCGATCTCCCAGCATGGGGATGTGTCCGAGCAGCTCGTGGCAGCAGTCCCTGTCAGGGCAGATTGAACCGAGTTAGTGAGCTGAACAGATGCTTTAATGAGTCTGATGCTGGAAAACTAACTCACGGTTCAGGAGAGTGCATGGGGGAAGACGGGTGTCGGATGTACTGGGTGCACTGGAAGACCCTGAAGGCCAAACTGGCCAGAAAGTCTCTGGCTGAGAGCAAGCCGGCGACCGGACGCAGCTGGAAACCAGTTTTCTCTAAACACACAGAGGGAAAGTAGACAAAAGTCACAAATCTTTAAAAGTTGATGATGTTTTCTATATCTAGGGGCTTGGGACTGGTATATCTTAAGACACTTAGCATGAAAGAAGCCTGAAAACCTTTTTCTTGGAAAGTTTTGTCTAGGTCTGGATTATTTTTGGAATATGGAAGAATTATTGCATTTCTACTCTTCCTTCGATTTTCAACTGTCTTACAGTGTTTTCTATTCCATCCCACCTGTCCGTCCAAACAAAATGGAAACCATATAAAACCTGTTTTCATTTTGGGCCACATTAAGGTCACAAATGTTCTTAAAGGGCCGGTTGTTACAGAAAGTATTGATAATTGTTAAAACTGTCTCTGCGTTTGATAGGTTCTTAAAAATAATCATATTCACCAGTTTTTCACATCAATCCTTCCCTCCAGAATTTTACTTCTTTTGTAATTTTTTTGCAAAACATTGCTAATTTAGAAATATTTGCAAGGAATTTTGCAAAAATATGACGGTAAATGTGACTTTTTAACTACTCGATTATAGACCAGAACTTGACATCAAGTACGGCAGAGGCATAAGTGTAAAAGTAAAATATACTGCCACCTGCAGGTGGGAGTAGGCATCATTTACAACCAGTGTTTGTGACAATTTTCTGTACATTTTTCAGTAATATACAAGTGCAAATGAAGAGGAAAGTCAAATGAAAGGAAAAACTGATGATTTCTCTGTATGTTTATTAAATTATATTGATCAGAGATATGTACAGTATACATTGCAAATGTTTTCATACCTCATAAACTTTTTGTACACCTGATTTTTTTTAAAAAATGTGTAACTGATTGTCCAGTTCTATGCGATTATTAATGCTGGTCTGTTATATAAATTCTTCATGTATATATATATATATATATATATGTGTATATATATATATGTATATATATATATAACATAAAAAACGGTGAAAATTAACATTATGAATAAAAAATGTTTGTTAGATCTCTTGTGCATTGTTTCTTCCCCCAGAATTTAAGAAACAGTAGCTGATTTAATTGTTATATTTCTAATTTCTAACTGATATGAAAATATGGGCTGATGTCGATATCCGATATTAATATTGCTGTTCTGGTTGATAACCAATATTTACCACGCTTATGTATATTTCACTACCATTTTAACGCATTTAGGGATAAAATAAATAAATCGACCAGACACAATCGGCAACAAGATAAGAATAACTATTAGTTGTTCATATCTGCCTAATTTTATCAGACTGATGTGATGAAAAATTACTAATATTTTACATTTATTTTAAATCGCTTCTTAAAACGTATTTTTATTGGAATTTAATTGAGGTATTTTTATTTAATCTATTTGTTGTTGCTCTTATTTTATTTTTATCTATTTTATTGATTCCAGTATTTTTTTTCTTTCTCTTTTCATCAACTTATTCTATTGTGTTATCGTTTTTATACACCATTTTGGCGCAGTCTTAAATCTGCTCTTTAAAGTGCCATATAAATAAATTTTACATTGACTTTGACTGATGGAAAACACCACACACAGATGTTTTTCCTTGTTTTCCAGAGAAATCGTTTCTTTTTTCTGACCTTTCAGGAAGGCGGACACGTCTCGGAGCTGAGGGATGCGATCCTCTCCGTAGCCGCACTCGTCCTCCAGCTGCTGTAGGCTGTCCAGGAACTGCCTGCAGGCCAGACTGGGATAAACGCTCCTCAGCTGCTGGTAAACCTTCCTCCTGTAAGCAGCAGATAAACGTCACGTTTTCTGTCACATTTCAGACTGTTATTGCACAGCGTTTGTAGCTCACCATGTGGATATTTCTTCTGCTGTGTACTCCACCGTGGGCAGTGGGTCGCCTCTGCAGCAGAGACAGTTTTAGGAGATAACTTTTTTAATTTATCACCAATATCGGACTTTGTTTAAGAGATTTTTACTCACTGTTTGTGTCTAAATGCGAGTTCAGAGATGGCAGCTCGTCTTTTTCTGTACTCTGAGTCATTATATCCCTGCGTAAAAGAAGGAAATTAGATTAATTTACCCCTAGATTTAATTTTGAGCAGAAACCTCTGTGCAAAATTTGTTTATTTTCCCCCAATGAATCAAAATTACTTGTAATTTTTATTTAGGTTTACACAATTCAAAACAGAACTGGTTGAAAATATAAATTTTCATTTGTAAATATACAGTATTTACAAATGAAATCATATCCATCCCATACTTTTATATTTTTTAGTCTCTACAGTTGGGGATTTCACAATCTTCCAATTTGACAGTTGTAATTTTCTTGGCATTTAACAATAAAATATTGACTATTGATTCTTTTGTGACTGCCGTTACAGTTTAAACCACAATTTTTCTTTGACATTGTTGGTATTTGTAAGTAGATTCGTTGAAAGTCATTTTTTTCTGTAATCTCGGTAAGAAAGGGAACCAAAGTCCATAAAGAAGTGTTGGTGGACCTTCAAATCGTTCACCAACACCAGTTTATTAAGAACCGACTGGAAGAAAAATAAGGCTACATTCACACTGCAGCCTGAAGTGACCCAATTCTGATTTGTCAAATCTGATTTATTTATTTTTTTGTCACTTCCAAATATATGCGACTCGTATGTGATCTCCAGTGTGAACTGTAAGCGACCTGAAAGTGTCACGCATGCGCAGTAGAGGGCGCAGTAACGTCACACATAGAGATGGTGCTCAGAGTTTTGCCAACCGCCACAAAAAAGAAGAAGAGCTCAGTGTTTGCGTAAGTAAACATGGACGCTAACAGCGGAGCGTGTGTTATGATTTTTAAGTTGTTGTCCGACCAGAACCAGCACATCAACAATTTAATCCTCATTGTAGTCCGCCATGGTTGTCGTTTTTCTTCTCGCTTGCGAGTATCATGACGCAGAATAGTGACGTTTGTCGAGTATCAATGACGTTCAGGTCGAACGGACGCGACCTGGCCGCTTAAATTCAGGTCACTTTTGAAAAGGTCGCATCCGAAAAAAAATCCAATATGTGTTGTTCAGACTGTCGTAAAAAGATCAGACACTGGTCGCATTATTTTACATAAACACTCACAGGATGATCGCAGTGTAAGTCTGGATCAAATTTCGTTATCAGCAGGTTGCACCTGTCCAGGTCTTTAATTTGTCGAGGAAACCAGGGAGCTGCAAAGACAGGAAACACAAATAAATTCATGAAGAGTCTAAATATTACCGTAAATCCCGCCTGTGGGGTCCTACCTTTTTCCTCGGGCACGGCGCGAACATCATCGGCGACCCGTTTCAGCGAGTTGATGAACACGTCCAGGTCCGAGCGGTGGACCTCACAGCTCATGAAAAACTCCAGATCAGGAAGTCCGCCGAACTTGGACTTCCTCCTGGGCCGACTCTCCACATGGAGAAGTTTGGCTTCAAACGTCTAAATGACCAGAAATATGCACACAATGTTCGCTTTTCCATTTAATACTTTGGGATTGGTAAAGCGAAAGCAGGAAATTGGATATTTTTCTAATTTCAAATGCTTGATTCTCGATTTTATTGCAGAAATATATCTGCAGACTTCCTAAATTTCTTAGATGATTTTAACTTTCCACACTTGGAGTTTTTGACCTATTTAACATCTGTAGGCTCTCTTTGCATACAAATCTCCATAACAGGATTCTGAATTAATTTATTTTGATGACAATTCAGTCAAATAAAATGTTTGCATTATTAAATAAATTGAGAAAGCAAACTCTTCAAATATTCTACTCTTTTTTTTAGAAGTTATTTTAATTTTCATTTTGAACTAGCAGAACTTTTTGAAGATATACAAAATATAAAGCAGTCCTTAAGCTAAAATTACATTTACAAAGTACACAAAATAACTTTATTTCATGGTTTAAAAGTTGAATTAGGTTGAACTTAAATCACAGAAATAGTCAAATTAGCACTGAATACTAAAGTTTTGCTTGAAAATCACAGACTGTAAGAAGATTTTAATGTTATTTAGTTGTTCCTGGCAGTATTTTACTGTTTTTCCTATTTTTTTTATTTTCTGTTAAATTTCTGTTTAGCATTTTATTTGTAAAATTTAACAGAAATTCTTTGAGATTATATCAAGACTCTTTCTTGGGTTTGTTTTTAACCTAAAAGCCTCTAAATATAGCAATGGATTTGTTATCAATAGCAATTTTACAACTACATTGATTCAGTGAGAATAAAATTCATAAATAAATCAGGAATCAAGTTTCAAATAAATTTTTCAAGTGGTTGAAACGATCTATTAGTGAATATTTTTAGAAAAATATTGGGAAATATTAATATTCATTACATTTAACTTTTCTGTCAAACCCTTTTAGCTTTGATGCAGCTTCATCATAAAATAAAATATTTGTTTTCAGTTATTAATGAACTTGAATTGGATTAAATTTAACTTAAATTTGCTCTCATAAATGAACCATTTATTCTAACTAATAGCATGCTAAAACCAAATGTCAATTTATTTATAAACACTTTAAAAGCAGGTATTAAATGCACCAAAGTGCAAACCACAGATAAAAACACAAATAATAATAATGGAATAAAAATAGATAAAAAAAATAATTTAATAATTCAGTAAAATAAATATTTATTTAATTTTTCTTTACTTTAAGCTGGATTTTCACCTTATAAAAAAGGTTTTAAAAAATCTAATTTATACGAGGAAGTCATAATCCAATAACATAGGACTGAATTAAATTACTTTTTTTATTATCTTACCTCGAATATTTTCCCAGTTTGAAAGAATCCGGAGTTTTTCTCGTTGCTGAGGGCGAACAGGACGCTCACGGCGACCCTGCCGCCCTTCTCCTCGAACACGGCCACGTCCCCGGACCGTGAGGGCCCCGCGCAGGGCCCTGCGGAGCCGCTGCCGATGCGCTCCCGCCGCGCATCCTCGATCAGGCTCTGCTTCCTGCCGCCGAGCGCCTGCGCCGCGCCGTCGGTCTTCATGTGTCCGCGCTGTGCTGCAGCTTCGTCGGTCACCGGAGCGAGCGGGCGGTGCGTCTTCATCCCCGCTGCCGCTGCGGGTCGGGGTTAAATAAGCGCTCCTAGCGGATTGATGGGGGTAAATTGCGCAGGCGCAACACGTGAGTCCGGCTTTTTGGGGACCCGTGCGTCATTTTTCTATTTATGGGTTTTGCTTGGAGAGGAAGAAACAGTTTAACAGGTGAATTTAACAGATTTTTTCAAGCAGAAACATTGGGTTAGATAAATGTTGCACACATAGAGATAAAATAAATTCTGTCCCATTAACTGTAGATGCTCATATATTTAGATTTCTATTTTAAAATCTAAATATATGGCAAATGAAGACTGATACTATCTGAGGTGTAAAATTAATTATTTTCTGCACTTATTCAGAGATCTAAGTGAAGGTGAAAAATATAAACGATTATTTAAATAAACTTTATTTTCCCTCAGTCAAAGTGTCCAAACTTTAGATTTGTTCAAAAAATGTTCTGGAAATTAAATTTGAGCACGTTTAGATTCTTTAAAGTGTTTTATGTGTCGTCATCTAACTGGAAGTTTTTCCCAAATTATTTTTGGTCTCAGTTTGGATTCTGTGAACTGATTTGATTTTTACTGTTTTAAAAAAAATTAATTGAACAATTTCATAAGCAAATAGAGAAAATTCATAACAAGAAACGTTAACCTTAAACATCCATCCGTCTGTTTATCCATCCATCTGTTTATCCATCCATCCATCCGTTTATCCATCCATCCATCCATCCATCTGTTTATCCATCCATCTGTTTATCCATCCATCCATCCATCCATCCATCCATCCATCCATCTGTTTATCCATCCATCCGTTTATCCATCCATCTGTTTATCCATCCATCCATCTGTTTATCCATCCATCCATCCAGCCGTTTATCCATCCATCCATCTGTTTATCCATCCATCCATCCATCCATCTGTTTATCCATCCATCTGTTTATCCATCTGTTTATCCATCCATCCATCCATCCAGCCGTTTATCCATCCATCCATCTGTTTATCCATCCATCCATCCATCCATCTGTTTATCCATCCATCCGTTTATCCATCTGTTTATCCATCCATCCATCCATCCAGCCGTTTATTCATCCATCCATCCATCTGTTTATCCATCCATCCATCCATCCATCCATCTGTTTATCCATCCATCTGTTTATCCATCCATCCATTTATCCATCTGTTTATCCATCCATCCATTTATCCATCCATCTGTTTATCCATCCATCCATCCATCTGTTTATCCATCCATCCATCCATCTGTTTATCCATCCATCCATCCATCCATCCATCCATCTGTTTATCCATCCATCCATCCATTTGTTTATCCATCCATCCATCCATCTGTTTATCCATCCATCCGTTTATCCATACATCCATCCATCTGTTTATCCATCCATCTGTTTATCCATCCATCCATCCATCTGTTTATCCATCCATCTGTTTATCCATCCATCTGTTTATCCATCCATCCATCCATCTGTTTATCCATCCATCCGTTTATCCATCCATCTGTTTATCCATCCATCCATCCATCTGTTTATCCATCCATCCATCTGTTTATCCATCCATCCATCCATCTGTTTATCCATCCATCCATCCATCCATCCATCCATCTGTTTATCCATCCATCCATCCATTTGTTTATCCATCCATCCATCCATCTGTTTATCCATCCATCCGTTTATCCATCCATCTGTTTATCCATCCATCCATCCATCCATTTATCCATCCATCCATCCATCCATTTATCCATCCATCCATCCATCTGTTTATCCATCCATCATCCATCCATCTGTTTATCCATCCATCCGTTTATCCATCTGTTTATCCATCCATCCATCCATCTGTTTATCCATCCATCCATCCATCTGTTTATCCATCCATCCGTTTATCCATCCATCTGTTTATCCATCCATCCATCCATCCATCCATTTATCCATCCATCCATCCATCCATTTATCCATCCATCCATCCATCTGTTTATTCATCCATCATCCATCCATCTGTTTATCCATCCATCCGTTTATCCATCTGTTTATCCATCCATCCATCCATCCATCCATCTGTTTATCCATCCATCCATCCATCTGTTTATCCATCCATCCATCCATCTGTTTATCTATCCATCCATCCATCTGTTTATCCATCCATTTGTTTATCCATCCATCCATCCATCCATCCATCTGTTTATCCATCCATCCATCCATCCATCCATCTGTTTATCCATCCATCCATCCATTTGTTTATCCATCCATCCATCCATCCATCTGTTTATCCATCCATCATCCATCCATCTGTTTATCCATCCATCTGTTTATCCATCTGTTCATCCATCCATCCATCTGTTCATCCATCCATCCATCCATCTGTTTATCCATCCATCCATCCATCTGTTCATCCATCTGTTCATCCATCCATCCATCTGTTCATCCATCCATCCATCCATCTGTTTATCCATCCATACATCCATCTGTTCATCCATCCATCCATCTGTTCATCCATCCATCTGTTCATCCATCCATCTGTTTATCCATCCATCTGTTTATCCATCCATCCATCCATCTGTTCATCCATCTGTTCATCCATCTGTTCATCCATCCATCCATCCATCCATCCATCCATCCATCCATCCATCTGTTTATCCATCCATCCATCCATTTGTTTATCCATCCATCATCCATCCATCTGTTTATTCATCCATCATCCATCCATCTGTTTATCCATCCATCCATCCATTTGTTTATCCATCCATCCATCCATTTGTTTATCCATCCATCATCCATCCATCTGTTTATTCATCCATCATCCATCCATCTGTTTATCCATCCATCCATCCATCTGTTCATCCATCTGTTCATCCATCCATCCATCTGTTCATCCATCCATCCATCCATCCATCCATCCATCTGTTTATCCATCCATACATCCAGTATTTTTCAGTAGAACAGGTTTAGACCTGAACACCAGTTATGAACATTTCTGGCCATAATTCTGGAGTTTGTTGAGGAATGTAATGAAAATGAAACATTTATTTCTATTACTTTTTAATGCATAAAAATCATTTGTCAGACAGACGTAAAACGTGGAAAGAGGAAAAATCTTCTCTACAAAATGCGTAGAAACAAATCAGAGAAATGAAAAGTGCTACAAGTGAAGTTTATATTCAACAAAAGTTAACTAAAAGATGTTGACTACCAAATACGTCTATTTTGAAAAATAACTTCAGTAACATTCATGCAGATATAATACTGACCGAAACACACAACTTCCTGTTTATGTTTCATGCTACAGCTGATTTTATACATTTTCTACCCTAATATTCAGAATGCTATATTTGTCGTTAAGCTAAACTGAGAAGAAACAAGAGAAACTGAACAATCGTTTTATATGAACTGGATCAGCAGCTACTCCAGTTTCTTCAGGGCTTCGCACAGCTTCCCCAGCTCACCTGAAGAAAATCAAAAACCAAACCAGAAAGTTAAATTAGTAAAAAGATGAACAAAAGTGTTGGTAATATTTTATTTGAAGGAGCCTTATGTTAAATGGTAAATAACGACACTTTTACTGGACTTTTAATGCAAGTTTGCTTTAAAAGTGTTGATATTTACCAAATGACCACACAAACATTCATGTTTATGACAGTATCTTGTCAAATAAAGTTTTACCAAAGTGTTTTCTTTGTTTTTTAAAAGATTTTATAAGCAGTGAGATAAAAATAAACCCCTTCAGTCGCCTCATTTATATGCGTCTGACGCAGCCTATCAAAGCTAAATTTAGGTTTCAATTAAGGAGCGGCTGTTATGTTAATAATGTTTATTTATTTTCAATCTTTTGAAAAAGGCTGGAAGTAAATCTAAAATACAGAATAATAATGAGATGATAATAATAATGTTTTATTTGTACCTTTTCTTTATCTTCAGTGTTAAGAACATGAAGTTAGGAGAAAATATTTAAATAAATTTGATCAACTAAACAAAACTGAACACATTTCTGTTCAGATTTTATTCTCTATCCTGTATGAAACTGTTCTGCCTTCCTTCCTCTCATCCCTCGTTTCTTCATTCATTCCATCCTTTCTGTCATTCCTTTTTCCTTCCTTCCTTTCTATTTTGTTGCCTCCATCTCATTGCTTGTCTTCTGTTTTTTCTTTCTTCCTTCTTTCCTTCGTTCCTTTTTCTCCCATCCTTTTTTCCTTCCGTCCTTCTTTCCTTTTTCTCCTTCCTTCATTCTGTCCTTCCTTCTTTCATTCCTTCCTTCCTTCATACTTTGTTCCCTTCATCTCATCCCTTGTCATCCTCCTTTCTCTGTTTCTTCCTTCCTTCCTTCCTTCTCCTTCCATCCTTCTTTTCTTCCTTCCTTCCTTTTTCCTTTCTCCTTCTATCCTTCTTTTCTTCCTTCCTTTCTTCTTTCCTTCCTTCCTTCATACCTTGTTCCCTCCATCTCTTCCTCCTGTTTCTCCCTTCCTTCCATCTTTTCTTCCGTCCTTCCTTTTTCTCTCTCCTTTCTTCTTTCCTTCCTTCCTTCATACCTTGTTCCCTCCATCTCATCCTCCTTTCTGTTTCTCCCTTCCTTCCATCTTTTCTTCCTTCCTTCCTTTTTCTCTCTCCTTTCTTCTTTCCTTCCTTCCTTCATACCTTGTTCCCTCCATCTCATCCTCCTTTCTGTTTCTCCCTTCCTTCCATCTTTTCTTCCTCAAGTTCCTTCCCCCTCATCCATTGTGTTCTTTCCGTCATTCTTTCCTTCCATCCATCCTTCCTTCCTCCCTCCTTCCTTCCTTCCATGTGGTCTATTATATATATTTTATATTCTTAGTTGTGGTTGAACTCAGGAAAGTTGAGGCTAATAAAATCTGGATTTTTTAAAAATAAAAATGCGTTTAAACGTTATTCCCCAAAGTCATCCAGTCTCAGAAATCCCCACCGGTTGTTTGTTCAGGCAATTGATTATGGATGCCGTCTATTGATTCCTGATTAAAACCGAGGCTGTTAAAGTAATGAGTGCTAAACGAAGCGGCGTCTTACTGTGGACGCAGTCTGCCAGGTTGGTGAGCTGCTGCGTGTTGTTGAGGACCTCGATGCTTTGGGTGTAGGGGTTGTAGCGCACCGAGAACGGCCTGGGGATGGTGGTGGCGAACTTCCTGTTTCACAAACGGCTCAAACTAAATATCCAAACCTCACATCGTCACATCAAACTTTAACATGTTTCACTGGATTTGATGCAAATCACCAACATGAAGTAGGTTATTATAGTGTATAGGAGAAAAGCCACTCTGGGGATGATGTGTTCAAATGCAGCGTTTTATTTTTATAAAAATGCGTTATCTTTTAATTCACCGGTTCGAACTGGTTCGTATTGGACTTTCCCATCAACAACGTGAAATATCTAATATTAAAAATCTTACCAAGTCTTTTTCGTTATGTTTCTTGTGAAAATATCAAAACTAGCTTATAGTTCAGGGTGTCCAAACTTTTAGCAACTGTGAAGTTAAAAATTAGATTTTTTTTAGGAAAACTGCAAAACTGATTATATTGTAAAAACAAACTAAATACACAATATTTTGATTTTTATACAGAAATAAATTATAAATAATTTTATTTGTATTCTAGGCTACTTCTAGGCTGCTCTTTTTCTATATTTTAATCATAGTTTAATAAATTGATTTGCTCCAATTTTGTAAAAATGTTGTACTCAAATTAAAATACAAGTTTTAGTTATTATAGTTTGAATATTTTGTGTTGCTCAAGTTTTCCATTTTAGAACTATTTTAATTTGTCTACATCGTTTTATTTTATTCATTTTCAGCATTTCACCATCAACAGTCTGGTGAAATAAAGCTGTGGTATTCATAAATTATAGACAAGGACCGCAAATAATTATTGCAAGGCCCGCAAATGGCCCCCGAGCCTCTGATTTAGAATCTTGTTTTAAATAAATAACTTTTAAATATTAATAAGAGGTACAAGTTCCAGTGGCATATATAGAAAAATGTCGCCCAGTTGCGTAATGTTTTTAATTAATGCTAAATAATTATTTTCTTAAAATAAGCAATTTCTTGCTTGTTGGTTAGTTTTGTTTTGTTTCAAGTGTTCTGTGATATTTGCACTAGGAAGCAGATAAATGCCTGCTAACATTTTGTTTTTACAGTGAGCGCATACCTCACTTTCTCCTTGGCATCCTCGAAGCTCTCAGCAATGAAGTAAACGGGCTGGTACTCAGTAATCGGGTATTTCTGCTGGCTGGTCTTCTCCGGGTCGAAAGGTTTCAGCTGGGGCTTATCTGTGAGGCAGTACTGGAAATAATAAAAAACAAAAACAACAGAATGGCTTCAGATTCCTCAATGGTTTCCATAGCAACAATAAGCAGGAAGTGCAGCATGATTTGACAGAGTGCACTTCCTCCTGACGGATGATGATGTAAGAAGCTGACCTGGATTTTCTCTTTCGCTCACCCAGTGAACTGAATCGCAGCCGCCCAGCAGGTGGGCTCCCCCACTGACACATTAAACTGAACCTGAGTGGACCACTAACCCACTCTGAGAAACAAAATGCTTTATAACAAACTTTCCCATTCTAAAGCCTCCAAATAAGCATTAGCCCCTTTGCTAACCCACAGACAACGCTACAGGAAATATCCGTTTAGCATGAATGCTAACCGCATACCTTTTGATTTTAGTTTGATTTTAGTTTTTGCACCAATGTTCGGCCTCCATTTAGCATTTGCTATGTTAGCTTGGTAAGTTTGACTGGCAGCCAATCAAAAGATAAGTATGACAAATAATGTTTCAGTTATTAGTTATTTTAATGTATCTTTTATAGTAATTATCTAAAAAACTACAATGCTAAGAAAATAGAATAAAATATTATTAAAATAAAGTTGCACCAGAAATAACATGAGAATGAGAATAAAGTCATAATATTACAACTTTGTTCTCATTATTTTGACTTTATTATTACTTTAATCTGACAATATCATGACTTTATTCTCATTATTATAACTCGTATTATGCCGACTTTATTCTTGTAAAATAATGAATTTTTTTCCTCATAATTTTAGGATTTTCTTCTTATGTTTTTATTCTCGTAATATTACCAATTTATTCTCATATTATTTCAACTTTATTTTTGTAATATTATGACTATTCTCAAAATATTATGAGTTTATTCTTATGCTACAAGTTTATTCTCATATTTAAATTCACTCTCAACAGCATATAATATTATAATTTCACTCTTGTAATTTTTTTAAAACTTTTTTCTTGTAAATTATTCATCTTTTCTTATCTTTAGAATTGCCCCGATGCTCTAAAAAAAAAAGAAAAAAAAGTTTTTATGACAAAAACTCAACTTTCCCAGGCCGCCATCGTCTCCCCTGGTGGCCCCCTTGCGGCCTGCGACCCCCACTTTGAGAAACACTGTTATAACACATCATGTTTGAATTCTTCCTGTTACCTTCAGCTCTCCAAACGACGACAGCAGACCGGCTCCGTACACCTTGATGTCGGAGCCTTGCTTGCAGAGGCCAAACTCGACGGTAAACCAGTAAACCTGAAAACACAAAATATATAAAATCTGATCTCTACGCTTCTTTTTAAATCTTACTTCCTCTAAAACCTTCAGTGACCAAACATTCTTGTGGGCCGAGAAAATACAAGTAAAAACTAAAATCATGCAAATATTTGTAGGAAAGGAATGTTATTTATCGTAGATCCAACTAGTTTTCCAATTCTTTTGAGCTCAATTGAACAAATTTATTCTCGGTTAAAAGAAAATAACTTTTGTCATGTCTTTCAAAACTCTTGTTATATTTAACAAAGTTTAATTGATTGCATAAAAGCTGATTTGGGTGCAGCAACGTGGTTCTACTTATTATAAAAGTTTGGTTACAAACAGGTGAATTCTTTATGTTAAACATATGGATGGATGGGATTTATTTGCATCATTCTTGATTTGCAGTTGGTGGCCTCACAAAATCAGTCGAAGGGATACAAACGGCCCATGAGCCACACTTTGGGCACCCCTACTTTAGAATCATTTATTAACTCGTTTAGAGCCACAAATATTACATGAAAATTTGGACAAAATATTTTCTACATCTATTTGGAATTGTGTTGACTTTTGTTTTAAAGAACCATTGTTTTATTTCTATTTTTTGGTTTTAAAACAAAAAAAAAGAGAAAAACGTAAAACTTTGCTGTTTTTTTTTTTGTTGTTGCTAATAACTAGGCTGTAAATTTATATTTGGTGATTCATTCCCTTATATAATTAAGTTAGTGAAGTGATTCACAAAATGTTTACCTTTGTAAAACTTAAATAAATTAGTTGGTTCTATTTAATTTTTTAGGCAAAAGTATTAGGAGCCATTTCCAGTGGGATGTTTTTAGTTTTACAGAAGCTATTTGCTTTTAACAATTACACTCTTTCTTGAAGAGTATTATTATTGTATAGTTATTTTTTTTCTAAATAATATACTTACAGTAGCGAGTTTCTCAATGTACTCATCAGGGGCACCAAGAGAAGCAAGACCGATTTCCTGTAAAAAAAATAGATAAGACAATGTAACCTTAGCTTAACTTTCCCACAGAAAAACTTATTTAAAACAATTAATTTGTGGCAGATTATGTAAGACTTTTGCTTTAGGAGGATGAAAACCTGAGAAAACTGGGCAAAACGAGGGTCAGCAAACAGAGGAACGTGTCCCAGGAGTTCATGGCAAACATCCCTGTTAAAAAAATTACGTTATTTTACATCATTAATGTAAAATTTATATTTAATTTAGTAACAAACGTTTGAACGCGTACGGCTCGGGTGTGTATGTGGGCTCGGAGCCATGACGGATGTACTGCGTGGAATGGAAAACTCGGAAGGCAAGTCCAGCCAGGAAGTCCCGGGATGAGAGCAGACCGGCTACTGGGCGGAGCCGAAAACCAGTACAGGCTGTGGGAGGGCAGCAGACATGAAACACAACATGAAGCGTTTTCCACAGGCAAACACAGGAAGTGGGGCATTTTATTAGGTCAAGCCATCTCCAAAATAAG
Organism: Xiphophorus hellerii; assembly: GCF_003331165.1. NCBI lineage: Eukaryota > Metazoa > Chordata > Actinopteri > Cyprinodontiformes > Poeciliidae > Xiphophorus > Xiphophorus hellerii. The sequence goes on along the minus strand of NC_045688.1, from coordinate 8,281,760 downwards.
GCGCTTCATGTTGTGTGTTATGTAAGAAATTATTAACATAAAGAGACATTTTATTCATTTTGTTTCTAAAAACAATAATTTCTTTTATAAATTCCCTATTATTGCTAGAATAATAAAAAATGAACAAGAAATTAAACACCTGATCCAGTTTATAGAAGTTTAAATAATTATTTTTAGAACATTGATGACATTTTAAAAGACAAAATTGCTTTTAAATTTACCCAGATTTAGACCTGGTGCTAATCTGTTAAGCTAGTGATTATTAGCCAAGATTCTTGATAGGTTTTGTAAAATTGTAAATAGATTACTTCTAGGGAAGAAAAAAAACAGACTTAGCCCTCATGGAAACAATTCTAGTTAATGCTTGTGCTTATCCAATAAATTATCTACCGTTAACCAAAGATTACCTGACATTTTTCATTTTATTAACTTATAAATTTACTTTTGTTTTGTAAAGTATCGTTATGAATTATCACAAAGTAAATAGCAGTTCTAGACAATGGCAACAACAAATCTGATAAGGATTTTTATAACTTAATATTTTTTTTTACATTGGCCATTGCATTAAGTAATTGATTACAAAGTTTTAATATCTGAAATCTTGCCAAGCTGGGGCATAACCTTTTAACCAGCCAGTTTTCACTCAACGCTGTCATTTTTTTATTTTTAAGTAGTTATGAAGCAAAACCTTAAGCCGCTGCTGTGCAGGGTACTCAATGGGCTGTTGCTAGGTAACAAAATAATGAGTGAGTTGCTAGGTAACCAAAGAGTGAGTGAGTAAAGTTGAGGCAGCTGTGAGAGGTTGAGCCGCTAAATCTTTTCTCTGCCTACATCTCCCAGAATGCCGTGTGGTTCTGGACCGGAGTCCAGTGGATATTCTATCAAATTATCTATTGATATTGATATTGTCTATCGTGATTATTACCCAGCCCTAATCTGAATTTATTAGTCATCAACTATAAAAATAGCTAAAATCAAACTATATTTGTAATCAAATATCTGATTCATCATATTGTACGTCTGGGAGCAATTAAAGCTAAAATAATACTAATAACTTAATACTGAATGATTCCCTTTAAGACAAAACTTTAAAGAAAATGTCTAATGGTACTTGATGTTATGTTGGCACCTTGCCCATATCTCATTGTGTCATTAGTAATATTTGTAATGTTGAACCAGGTGAAGTTAATCTAAATTCTGTTGTTTTTTAGGCCAAAAGTTGTAAATGTCGAGTCTGGCTCCGTCAAGATGAAACTCACACTGCAGGAAGCGGGAGACGTCCTCCAGCTGCGGGATGTTATCCGGCTTGTAGCCGCAGTATTCCTCCAGCAGAGGGAAAACGCGGTTGTGTTCGCGGCAGGCGTGAGTCGGGTACAGAGCCTTGAGCTCCCTGAACACAACTCGCCATGTGGCCTTCTCCTCCTCTGTGTACTCCACCCTGGGGATGGCCTGGCCACTGGGACACAGACCCAGGTAAACATGTCAGACACATAAAATGATAGCAGTTTGTTTAGCAGATTAATTAATAAAATGAGACCTGAGATATTTGCTGAATACTTGGCAAAGTAACCTGACTTAGTCTCTTGAAAAACCCACCAAACATACAGTAATGTATTTTATTGCAATTTTATGTTGTAGACCAACAAAAACCAGGAATAATGGTGAAGTGGAACAAAAATAATACATGAATTTCATTTTTAATCAGCTGCAGTATGTAACTTTTATTTTTAAAAATTTAGCTGTTAATAGCTAAGGTATGGTAAATGTATTTATATAGTGCATTTTCAGCAAAAAGGCATTTCAGAGTGCTTTACATAAATTGGAAGGAAATACAAACAAAACAACAAAACCAAAAGAAGGAGAACAGGCACAGCAAAATAAAAACTACACTTTAAAATGCTCAAGTTGATCTGGGTTGCTAAGTAGCTAAATGTTGGTCCTCCATGTTTTATTCTTGTTCTGGGTTTCTAAGTAATCCACAATTTATAAACTAGCAGGAGTTTCTCTAAGTCTTGCACCAACATTATAAGTATAAAGCCAAATATTGGTCTAAAGTAATAAAAACAACACTTTAAGATGTTCCAGTTGATCTGGATTGCTAAGTAGCAAGTATAAAGCTAAATGTTGGTCTAAAGTAATCAGTACTTAATACTGTCACCATGTACTGACGGTGTAATATGAGATAGATGATCTGTTAGTGGAACTAGCTAGGTTTGATCAATTTTAAGGAATTGAGTTAAAAAAAGCTCTTATATCTTGCTGAAAAGTTACTTGTGAATTACCTTTAAGACATTTGCACTTGAAACTAGTCCAAAATTACTTGATAAAATTGTGTTTTTGCAGCATACGCCAACATTTCACACTCTGACAACCGAAAAATCTACTTTTTAAAGAGAGTAGTTACTGTCTGTAGTTGTAGGCGATGTCAGCAAACTCCTTCCTGCGGGCTCTGTACACCGGATCTTTGAAGCCCTGAACGCATAAAGGGAAATCCATGTTGGAACTGATAAATCAAAGAGTGGAAATCCTCCGCTAAGCCCTCTGAGGCCTTTGACAGCATTATGCACACCGTCTCCAACAAGAGCCTCCATCTACATATTCAAATGAAACCTTTGAGGAGTGTCTTTCAGTTCAGAGCAAATCCATTTTGCTTTAATGACACTAGCAAAAGGGAGCAATTATATATAATTACAGGGGCTCAATTAAAGCAATGACATCAATTTGTGAGTCTGTGTACTTTCCATTACAATGGACGCTGGAGTGTGCCCTGTCATCTTCGCAGCCCTGCTTTTTATGAGCCGCGTGGGCATGGACGTACCTTGCGTCCATGCATCTTCCCTGCATGTTTATGAAAACATGCAAGGAAGATGCAGGATGTGGAGAAACAAGATGATGGATGAGTCAGAACTCACCGGGTGATCAGCATCCAGCTCAGAACCGTAGCTTAGGATTTGGTTGGCAAAACGGTCCAAGTCCTGGATGTCCTTCGGGAACCATGGCACTGAAGGATAAAGACATTTATTACATATTTTTATTGACATTTTATGGGGTTTGAACACTTTATTTTGCATCAGATATTTACTCTTGGGTTGATCTTCATTGGACAAGAGCAGTAACCAATTATTATTTCAGTAATTGATTATTTCAATGATTAATTTGATAAAAAATGGGCACATTTACAGATTTTCCATTTAGCTACTTAAATTTTTTTTTACATACAATATTACACTATAAATAAAATAATTTCATCCCTTTTTAAATGTAGTAACAAACATTACGTTAGTGAATTCAATTGGGTGAAGCTAAAACTAAACCGCTTGAGAATTTTGGCAAAAAAAATATTTACAGACAAACATGTTTTTATCTTCAATGCAAAATGTATTCATATTTTGTACAGTTTAAATTACAGCTCCGAATAATGACTTTTTTCTACGTTTGTATACACCAGTTAATGATTAATCAATTACTAAATTAGTTGACAACTATTCCAGTAATTGATTAATCACAGTTTATCCCATTAATTGTTCCAGTCCTACACTGGGCAGCCAGACTGGGAGTGAATGTGGAGTTTCCCTAATTCATCACGAACCAAATATTTGTTTTAAAGCATTTCTCTTCAGTTTTAATGTTGTTGTTTTTTATTATTTGACATTTTTAGTATTGTTAGAGTTATTAAACGACTAAAGATTTCATATAGTGTCCTATTTTTTCACAGAAAGGGCTATATAGCTACTTGGAATAAATATTAAGAAAGAATAATTCTATATCAGTTTTTTTTATTCTTTAAATTAATAAAATATGTAAAGTTATCTGTGAAAAGCTCCTATTTTCTACCTCTTCAGTGGTATAAACTGACTATTATTTCTTGTGCTTGGTCTTTAATACAGTATTTAAGTACATGACGTTGCTCATTCATTCAGATTTACGGCGCACAGAAAACACAATGGTCCAGTAATCAATCTACATTTAAGCAGTGTGTTCCAGCCTCGGGCTTCAAAAGGACAACAGACCCAAGATCAGGCTCGCCTATAAACAGCCTGTCTCCAAAACAGGCTGTAAATTCCCTGCGTCCAACTTGACCCTGACCAGTTGACCTTGGTGTCTACATGGATCCTTGGTGGCCCTGTCTGTCTCAGTCTGCCATGACCCTGGCATGTTCTGTCTCCCTGTGAGAAACATAGAGGTCCTCTGTCTGCGCCAGGCCTGTTGGTCCTCAGTAGCTAAACTAATGTGTTTCTGGGAACAACTAAGAAAGAGGTCTGGATGGAGGAGAGGAGACATGAGTCTTACTGGCGACGCTCACTGTCTGCTACCATGTCTGTCTTTGGTTATAAATGAGACACTTCAGTGGTAATAATGGCAGCTTCATAAAATTTATTTCAACCATGGGTCTGAAGATGTCAGTATTTAAATTTCACCCAAACATTCATGGTCAGGATAAGACTCAACTTTTTTTTTCATTATCTAGACCAGGGGTATCATATTCATTTTCTTTTTGAGCCTGAATGTATTGATAAAACCTGTTCACAAACTGTTTTATCAGTCAATTCTTAAAATTAAATAATATTACTGAACATCTTTTCAGTCCCTCCACGATTTTGTGTTTCTAGTATTAATTTGGAAATATTTGCAATATTTGTGCTTATTTATGACAGTAAATGCAACTATTTATTACTCGCTGTATAGATCATGGACTGTTATCTGACATCAATTAAGGCCGAGGCAGTTGCTAGTACAAGTAAAAACATTTTTCATAATTTTTGAGAAAAATCTGCAATAAACTCCCAATTATGTATTAGCGCAAAAAAAGTGCAGGGATTTGTTGATTTTGTGTGAATTTCCATGGTAATTCTGAAGAAACTGGAGGGACTGATTGATAAAATTTGGCAATAAACAGATAAAAACTGCATTCATTTGATTGATAGCATATTTGGGCTCACTTAGTGTTTAATCTAGAATCTAAAGGGCCACATAAAAAGCTATGGTGGGCTGGATTTGGCCCACGGGCCTTGAGTTTGACACATGTGATTTAGACCAAAAGAAATGTAGTTTACTTTCTTTATATATATATTAAAAAAATAATAATAATATAAAACAAAAAAGTAGCAAAAGGTTTTCTGGAGCGTTTCCTAAGAATAAGTAAAAAACCACCTGGCCAAAATATGCTTCATAACTTTCACTAAATATCTTTTAAAGCCTAGTTTTGAGAAAGTGGTTTGAATGCGTAGCAAAGTAGCAACATTCGCATAATTCTTCGCTCCTTCCTTCATCGTGTTCTAACGGCTAGCTAACTGTTAGCTGTTAGCATGCGTAACGTCTTTAAATATGTTGATTTAATTTCAGTGTCGTTTTAGCAGCTTTTGAGCTAAATTAAAGTCAGTAACATAATTTAATTAATTAAAGAAGTCGTGTTAAGTAGAATACTGTTCCGGAATTTGTTTTTATTTAGTAGAAGTTTTCTGTTGCTAAGCTAGGTTAGCTGCCCCACTAGCATGCAGTGAAGCCGCGTTACAGAGCTGTGTTAATTAGCTAATATTGGAGCTAGGTGTGCTGCAGTAGAGACACCTAAAGATTTCACGGCGCCTTGTTCACCTGGCCCTGGAGGACTACAGTTTAGGGTGAGAGCGCTACGCTTCTTGCATATTAGGGGTGGAAAAATATTTTCTTGTTTCTCTGGTTTTCTTGTGTATTTATTTTTCATATGAAATTATTTACAAATTGCCGAACATGTTCAGCAAAATGTCGCATCTTAACGTCAATTAACACCTTTCTCCCCCAAAGGTCTTAATAGTTTTTTGTTAAATATATTCATTGTTGCAAAGCAAATCTAGTCTTTATTCTCAGGCTTCATAAAGTCATTATTAACAAGGTAAACACATTTAAAGTAAGTTTTCTTTTGAACTTTTCACCAAAAGCTGCGAGTTTGATTTTCTCAGTCCTACTACTGCGTTGTCCTTGCATTTGTTTAACTGGTAAACACTTTATGATTATTTAAACACTAGAGGTTACAGTTGAAAAAATGCATAATTAAAATGAAAAGGTTTCTCAAATTGATGAGTAATGACATTGCTGAGGACAAATTTGTAATGTAATGAATCAATAAATTCAGCTAAATAAAGTCAGAAAAAAATAATAAAATAGTATTTCACCTGTAGGTTTTGTAGATGTTGAGTAAATAGTTTCAAATAAATCTTTATTTAAACTTTTCAGGATATGATTTTTTGGATCCATTTATCTACAGAAATAGCTACCTTGTTTTAGCAACAGATGAAAACTGTCATCCTTTGGACAAATTTTCAAAATGTAATCATTGTAGTAATTAACTGGTCATCTTTAGTCTTACTTTATTGGGAATAAGGATGTTATCCATTTAGAATTAAATATGTTTGATTTTTAGTTTTGCAGGTATTTAACTTCCTATTTTTTCTGAGAGAAATTGAGCATCATTTCTTAGCCTCTGAGCTATTGACCCATTTATACATTTCTACCTCGCCACACAAGCACTTAGTCCTCAGTTAGTTAATTGTCATGTTGTGTTTTCATACTAACCTGTGTCCTTTTCCTTGTTGCGTGACAGCTCGTGCACATGGCCGCTGATCTGCGTGCGTAGGCTGTCGATAACCTCATCCAGGGCCTGAGAGCAGCTGGGTTCCACACTGATGAAGAACTCGTACTCTTCTTTGTTCATCCGTGAAGGACGGGACTCGATGTGTGTCAGATTGATGCCGTTATCCTACTCAAATGAAAAGGTAAGTAAGCCTTTATCTGTTTAAGAGCACTTCCTTTCACCACTAGAGGGTGATGTGTGATAACTAAAGTCGTGGGTTTATCAGCACGCATGGAGTTCACCATGACCTGCTGTCACCAGCCTTGAACTCTGTCTGCAAACTAACTCAGCCAAACTAGACTTGCATAAAGAGTGCATTCACAAACCCACTCCATGAAGGAATTTCTGCTTTCTTCAGCAAAACTCCAAAACCACAAGTTTTCCAGACACTTCTTGTTGGCATTCCTAATTGTTTTCTCCAACGGCCAATATGGAAGACACCTAGCACATGTGCTAAGTCTTTGTTTGTGTGTGCTTTCTTGTTTACGCAACATTTGGGGGGAGGAAGAGGGCGTATGTTGTTCTCTTTCTACTATAGGCTTAAAAGAAGAGGCGTGAGTGAGAGGGACTCTAATTTACCCCCATCTGGTTCCTATTCCACTTTTAAGTGTGGGGCCATGCATTTCTGTTTCTCTAGCATTCTTAAAAAATAGGTCAAAGTTGATATGATTATTATTTTTTACTTTGCAAAAAAGAGCAGTTAGAATTATCTAACAAGTCAGTTGTACTTCAGCTTAAATTTAATGAAATTTGAAGATTTAATTATATTTACATTTACAAAAAATGATTTATTAAAAGAGAGAGCATTCATAATTTGAGATGAGACTTTTTAAAAAAAACCCAAGTTAGGACTTTAACAGAAACAAGAGAGAAGAGATCAATTTCTACTTTATAAAACAATAAAATATAATATTCAGTCCAGGTATATTGATGTATATTGATTCAGTGGAGTGCTGTATCATTACATAGTGTGTGTGTGTATATATATATATATATATATATATATATATATATATATATATATATATATATATATATAATTTTTATTATATATTTCAATATATAAAGTATATTGAAATATATATTTCATTTTCATTTATTTAATTTCCCTTAGGGATAAATAAAGTATTTATGAATTGAATTTGAATATATTTTGTTTTCATTTGTTATTATTTTTTATATATACACATTGCCTGTTTTGTGTTTAAGATGTATTTGTACATCTTAGTTGATTAAATTTCATTTATTTCTTTTTTTCAAGGATAACTCCTTGGAAAGTATTATCTTATTTTTGAGTGCTTCTTACAAAACAGGAAAAATATAAGTCAAAATTAATTTTTGGGAGAAGAGGTAGACTATACAAGAAAACTACTAATTTTTATTCAAAACTTGTGTTTATGTCAACATGTGAAATGTTCACTTTAATCTGTAAATTAATGAAATTAAAAATAACATCTCATCTTATCCCACTTCATTCTGTTTGAATATCCCGCTGTGCGTTCTTACCTTTTCTATCTTTATATAAAAATTAAAAACCGAGCTGCATCTGATATTTTTGAGTGAAAAATAGTGTTAAGTCATCAGGATGCTGCTGTCACTTTTTCTGATTTCTCTTTACAAACCGTCGCTCCTTCATGAATCTTGCTGACAACAACAATAATGTTGCATCAGCCTGAAAGGTTCAAGGTCAAGGTCAACCTCTGGCATGACTCGGCTTCACAAGTGAACCACGCAGCCAAGTGGCTTGAGTTCCTGGCAGATTAACAGTCGGGAAGTTGTAATTTTTCAGGTTTTGAATGAAGATAAGACACATGAAACATGTTTCCTCTTCAAGCTGTCTTCATTGGGGTGTTGGCGTTAACGTTGTAGTGAAATCAGTTCGTATCGGTTCTGTCTTCACGGTTTGTGGTGGGGGTGGAACAGGGGGAGGATCAGCACAGCAGCAGCTCATAGGTTCACCAAAAACTTTACAGCTGCTTGTTGACGGCAACATTTTGGCTTTTCTGCCAATCATTGTTTACTCAGGCAGTCATACTGTCACGTACTCAATAATAAATCGATCGTTTTCACTGCAAATATTTAGCTTATCCCAGAATATATTGTTATAAAAACATCTCTAGAAAGAAAACAAGGTGGAAAGAAAAACAAGTCAGTTGATTAATTACAGTAACCAGGAGATTAATCTGTATCTTGTTGCATCCTGTGAGGTTAAGCTAACAATTATTGTTTAAAATGATTAAATATCTCTCATCTAGAAGAAGAAAACCAGACTTTAATCTCAGAATTTTGACTCTAAATAATGCAAAAAACTTTACATTTCTTGGATCAAAAGTCAAAATTGAGAAAAAATAACTTTTTTCTTTCAGTGGCCCTAATCCTCTTCTGTTCTAGCAACTATCTAAAGTACTCCACACCACACTAATGCAAGAATGCATTACTTTAATCTCTAGAGTTGCGCAGCAGCAAATGAGAATGGTAGCTTATGGCAAGCCCAGTGCTGGTATAACTGCACTGCTATGGCAAGCAATTTGTGTTTCCATTCCAAATCCTTAATATTATTGCTATCTTTGCAAACTTGATACTAGCCTGTCAGAAATGCTTTGCAATGCTTGAGAAGAGTTAAATGAACATTCAGATACTTGTGGATGATTATTTGAACAGATTCTTCTCAAATTGGGAAATTTGCCTCCATTTAATTTAACCAAAATGTTTTGAGTCAACTTATAAGATGCTAGCAAAGTAATGACATAAAATTGTTTAAATAAATACTTTAACATTTGGTTGAATGTCATCAAGCATCATGCTTTGGGGCAGTTTTGCACTGGTTGTCAGCCATATTTATTCTTGATAAATGCTTACAATATGTTGTTGTGGTTTTGAAAATATGCTAAACACATTTAAATTAAACTGTAGCAGTTTATTATTTAAAGCCAAGATGGAACTGTAGAGTATGGTGATGGCAGCTTCATGCTGGGGGACTGGTTCATATTTGTTTTTCAGTTTTGCAACAAATTAACGACTAGATATTTAAAACTTGAGTTCAATGAAATCTGATCGCAGCTGTAAAGTTTGAAAGTGTAATTTAAGCAGAAGAAGGTTTCATGACAGAATTGCATTGTGGGAAATGTAGGCTTATTGGTTTAACATTTTAACTGCTCTTAGACTTTGTTTAAAAGTCTAAGAGCAATTAAATTAGAATGGAAATGCTTGTTTTCTAACTCACGGACAGTGTGTGTTTGTGTTAGAAAATCACATATGTTTTAGATTATTTTAACTTCTAAAGTTTCCGGCTGAACACCAGAGTGAGGGGAACGTTTCCTGCCACGTCTGCTTTAATAAAAAAAGAGATAACCTGCAGGCGAAACGTCAGCGGATCAAAGAGCTTCTTGCTGTTTACACACGACTCGTATCCAAACAAAATCAAACTGGGTCTGTAAATTTCTTAAAATTTTATACAAAAACAACAAAAAATACTTTAACTATGTTTTTATCCAAACTGTGCTAAAATAAAAAAAAAACTTTCTAAATTTTAGTTTTAGATGCTGAAATGCCGTTTCTACACGCGTGTGTTTTGTTTCATGTTAATCTGTAACTTAACAAAGCTTCGTTGCATCATCAAGGTTGCAATCACGGTGGTGTTCAAAAATATTTTTCTCCCTGGAGCAGAAAGTAAATTTTTGACCTACCCCTTTAAGCAAATAAAACAAAATTTCATGTACTCTGAGTCAGATAAACATTAGGATAGATATGAAGTTCATTTTTTACCTCAAAGAGCCGCAGGGCCTTGGCCAGAGCTCCAACCTCCTCCTTCAGGGAAAAGATGCAGGTGATCACCTCCGCCTTCCTGCTGGTGTCTTCCTCCAGATACGAGTTCCTTCTTTTCTGGAAAAAATAATCAAATATTCATATTTACTGGAACTCATAGCTCAATTTCTGTTTTTTTCTGCTGACGGATCGAGCGTGAGATCTCATTCTGAGCCTTGACATTCAGGAGACGACCCTGAAGCAGACTTTGCACCCTTTGACCTCTGGAGTCTTAGCCCAAGCATTCCTGCGCTTCCATGACCAAATGTACCCAACTGGCCCCGGGAAATGCACAAAACCTTTCCTTCTGTAGAGCAGAACTGAGAAAAATCAGGAATTTTTTTGGCATTTTTAAAAGCTGAAAATTGCAGGTAATTGCCGAAGCAGCTATTGCAATTTGAATTGAAAATTTGCTAAAAAGTTGCATTTTTGTAGAGCAAAATTTCAGCTGCTGAAAGTTCCTGACAGTGGATCTGTGCATGAGAGAGGACTTTGTTTGTTTTTCACTCACATCAGCTGTTTTACTTTCTATTCACGGCACATAAAGGCAGAACCAGCTGTTGTTTTTTGCTCACCAGAATTTTCCATTAAGGAGCCAAATTTGGCTGTAAAATCCTTTAAAAATGAGACAAACATGTATGAAACAGGTGGATTATTTTGTTTAGAGTAAGAGAAAAGTGATATTTTATATTTTTACCCCTGTGCCCGGCTCTCCTGTCTCTTCCTCCGGGCTGTAGTCTCCGTTCACTCTCTTGTAAGCGGCGTCCATCGTCTCTGCAGGTTATGATGATCTGATGCTGGTTTCTCCGTCTCTGAGCCTCTCCTGTGTGTCGGGTTTTAACTTTACGTGGGCCACGTGACGCCACACCCCCTGTGTGTGTGTGTGCGCGTGTGTGTATCGGTATGTCACAGGACGGTTATGAAACAGAACTGTTGTGATCACATCTGGATCCTATTGTCCGCCACTGGCCCCCGAGGCGACGCTCATGAAAGCCTGCTTGCAAAAACAGTTTGTTCTCCTGCAGCCTGGCTGACCTGGAAACAGGTGGAAATATCTGCAGCTGATACGGTCCAACACATGGTGTGTAAATTCAGTATTTACACATAGATTTACACCGATTTATCAGCGCAGAATTCCTTAATTTTGGGAGATTGGTGATCGTCTGAAGCCGAATCGTATCTACCTCAACAAAGGTCTAAAAACCAACCAGTGTCCTCCTCTGCTCTGTACTAGAGATGCACTGATCCGATATCTATATCTGTATCGGTCCCAATATTGAACATGTGCTCGATCCATAAGGGGATATCTGTTTAGCCTAATTCTATGCTTTGTGCTCTGAGCAACGTTATTGTTTATGTATTTTACTTTATATTTTGAATTTCTAGGTACGCTTTCTGAACCGGTTTGTTCCAGTTCCGGTTTATTTTAAGGTTCTCATTTTATGACCTTAAAATGAAAGCAAAAGAACAAAAATGTCTTGGTTAATAAAAGAAAAACTATTGTTTTGCACCTAGAATTTTCAATTTAAGATATAAAATTGTAATTGAAAAACACAAAAAGTCTCCATCGGCTCCATGTGCTGCAGTACCAGTTATTCTATGGGCCTCAAAAGACAACTTCAAAGTCCGCAAATGGCCCCCGGGGCGCACCTTGGACACCCCTGCATTAGAGCATCATAAAGTACCATTATGTATTGATTTACTATGTTTTAGTTAAAATGTCAACAATAAATTCAGTTTGTGCTCAGTACTAGTTTATTTCTTCCAGACTCCTTTTGAAAATCACTTTATGTCCAACTATAGGTACATTTTTAATCTCTTAATCTTGCATTTAATTAACAATAGATTTAAGATGTTGAATTTTTATGTCTAACTATACCTTAAAACCCATAAAATAAATGACAATATTTACATTTTTGCTTCAGTCATCGGGTCACTGTATTCATTGCCTTTCATGGCTTTAGAGCATGTCAACCTAAATTATAGTCTAAAGTGTGACTTTTATGTTTTTAGGTCCGACAGTTTTGTCTGTATAGAGACAAAAATTAAACTGTAACAAACATAAAAGGAATAAACATAAATGATTAATGAATTCAGCGGCCTAGAACATGTTTAAGTATCCAGCTGGAAAAACAAATATTGGCAGAAAAAGTTCAAAAGTGCAACGGATCAATAATTAGGTAATTAAATGATAACATACTCATTCAATAAATTAGAATATAAACATTTTCATTTATTCTGGTGAATCAATTCACCAAGTGCAAAATATCTCAGTGATTTTTTTTTTACACAGATTGTGTTGACATGGTTGTATGTTCCTCATTTGCACAGGTTTACTCATTTTAAAGAACATTTTTGCATTTTATATATTTTAAATGCACAAATACACATTAACATTTTGTACATTTTTTTTTATTTTGATAACTACACAGTGTTTATGTTGTAATTTATATTTCCATGCAGAGAATGTTATTCTTAAAATATATGAAAAAAAATTTATACATTTATTTTGTCAATAATAAATTATTTATTGTCCACTCTAGAACTATTTAAACAGATAATAAAAAAATAGGGATTTCTGGTATGTTTTATTTTCTGTTTAGACAAAAACAATACCGAAGACGAGCTCTGCATGTGTGAACATTCATCTTCTATGTTTTAGGAACCACATCCTGTCAGAGAACAATGTCTTGATTCACGAGCACATAATAAAAACCGCGATCTTGTTAACACGGAAAGTCTGTGAAATACACATTTTCTGCTGCGTTTGCATGCCTCATCCCAGAGAAACTGTTTTTGGTGGAAAAACCAGGGGTTTTTGAAACAATGAGTTTATTGTGGTTAGTTAGCGCTAGCGGCTAATTTTGTTCATGCTAGCTGCTTCTTTCTGCACAACAAACCACAACTCAATAATGGTGTTTGATGGGTTTCTGCAGAATCCATTTTTATTTAATTCCAAACAGTTGTTGGAAAATTTTATTTTTAAAATATGTTTCAAGCTTTAGTTTCGTCTACAACCTGAAAATAGTATAATGCTAGCCTTCCTTATGTACATGTACACCTATCCATCCTATTTGTGACTGGAATATCTGTTATTAATGTGATATTTTGCATTTTTGCTATAAGGTAAACTAAAAAGGATTAAACTCATAAAATATAATTGTGTAGAAAATCTGTAGTGATACTCCTAACATAAGTAAAGTTGAATTTGATCGTGTTTTAAGAAAAAGTTGGTCTTTTTCTCAGTGTTCAATTAATCTGATCCACTTCTGTGTCACATTATAATTTATAATAGCCTTTTTACTACAGTTGTACCATTTCAGAAATATAGCAATTTGTAAAAAATAATTGTTTTAAAAGAAGTTAATCAAAATTACAATATTATTCAATTCCAGAAACACCTTATTGGGTTAAAAAGGGAAATTAAATGTTGTTGTAGCTCATCCGGATTTCTTCAAAGATATGTTGTGGATGTTGATGGTTGTGTGCAGGAAAGATCTCCTGTAGTGGTCAGTATTACAGCGATTCTGAATAAGCTTCTGACTCAAGTCAGATCATTTTAATACTCCTCATTTTAAGATAAATTCTTTGCACAATTATCTCGAGAGGTTCCATCATTCTGCATCAGCTTGTCAAGCTTTTTATCAATATTTTCTATTGTTCTTTGTTGCTTTAGCATCACACCAATAAACATGTGACATGTGAAAGTTAGCGCAGAGAGACAAAACCCCTCAGGACTCATGACGTTCACAATTTCAGTGTCTACAGGAAGAAAACAATGCTGTACTTTTGCTTGTCCCCAGGATGCATCTGGTTTTTGAACAATTAGTTTTTCACAGGAAACTTTTCTTAAAGAGGTTTCTTCTTGTATCACACACTCAAACAGTTTGAAGTGTGAATACTGCTTTTAAAATTTAGTATTTTCTGCAGAACTTCGGGTCTTACTGGTGCAATATGCAGTAAAAGTGTTGGATACACAGCAAATATCGAGAGAAAACTTTAAATCTGTTGATCAAAATTATTTGCAAAGTTTAAAAGAACCCAGCTTGGAAACTTGGAAGAAATCACACTTTTTCATCAGAGAAAATTCTGTTTACTCTGTGTAAGAATTTTACTAAATAAAAGATTCAAAACCATATTGAACGCAGGGACCAACAGGCTCCACAAGAGGGCGATGTTGGTTAGATAATCAGCAAACACCACCTTCCTCCCAGTGTTATCTCAAATGTTTTTGCTGTTCATTAAAAATGCCAAACTACACCTGCCTTTGATTGTTCCTCTCTACTGTCACCACATGCATGCTAACAGCTTAATGTAAACGAACAACCTGACATTAAATAATCCGCTCTCTTTTGTTGTTGAACAGTTATTTGGATGGAAGTGGGCTGAGTGTCATTGGACTAAGTTGGAATGAGTGAGATTTCTGTTAATTATGCAATTGGATATTAACTGAATTGTTTCTGTTGAAAAATGGCTTAAAATGCAGTTTTTGATGTCTAGCTAAATGTAACTAAAGTGAAGTTTCAAGAAGTTCTAAAAAAAATTACAATATTAACCATATACATAGATTATGCTTGAGACAAGTAGTGACAAAGCAAACCAATATGTATACAGTACTTAGTATGCAAATTATGTAATATTTATTTACTTTTTAACATAATTTGTAAGATAAATATTATATATATGGTTTGTAATACTGGAAACCTTTATTTGTCTGGTTTTATTTCATTTAAAAAAGACTGTAAAATATATAAGCTGTTGCTCAGGTCATGTTTCTGCTAATTGACTCACCTGCTGCTCATTTGTTTTATTTGCAGTAAAGCACATTTTAAATCGCTCCTAATTTCTGGAACAATTCGTCTAAGACATTTCTGTAAGTTTTTATCATCTTATAAAGTGGTATTGATTAGGACTAGGTAAAATTATTACAGCATATTTGGTGTTAGAACTATTTTAATAGCTCAAATACCAAATATACCTTGATGAATGAATATACTTTTTTCGTCCTCAAATGGGAAATTCACAACATGCACAGTGGAGACAGCCATGGTCTTCCTCAATCAGCTCCAAGGATAATGAAACGGCAACCATTAGCATTACACCTCAATACTTCAGCTTTTCCAGCTGCATACAATTCAGATATTTTTAATTTTCTATGGAGAAAACCGCTTGCAGTCAGTGTTGCCCTCACAATGAGCCTCAGAATGTGAGCCCTACTGGTCAGTAATCAGAGATGTGATGTCACGTGACCCCTGTAAGGTCAGCTTGTACAGTGGATGGAGCGCTCCCCTCTGAGTCATTCTCCATCATTACTGATGATGGACACAATTACTCGTTTATCAGCAGAAGTGATTCTGAGACGACCAACACACTGCGATTCTGTTTCTGTAATAATGATTTGCCAGATGTGAATCTGTGGCCTCCAAATCATTTATTATTTTGTCACAATTATGCAACTCCAGCTATTTTTTTTTTTTATTTGTAAAAAAGTGGATTTGTTTGAAACCAACTCTGCACACAGAGCGTTGCTGTGCAGAAGGAGTAGCAGGGGTGCTTAGAGATGATAATCGCTTATACACTTGTGAGGCTCCTAATTGTGCTTTCATGAGATGTCGTTGATTAATGGACAAGATGATGGACATCCTGTGAATGTTGTCCACATGTGCGCTGTCCACGGGGGGTGCCGAAGAATCCACTTCAGCATTGTGAAGGCGCCTTTCTGAGAGGAAGAAAAAAAGGGGGCACAAAGTGAAAGTTTGGGACTTTGGGCAGCGCCGTTGTGAGGCGGAGTGAATGAGAGCCGGAGCCGTGCAGCCAGCCACATGGGACGTTCTCACTCGGGATAATGGAGGCCTTTCTGTGGCTCTTAACCCTCTTGTTGCATGCTGGGAACGGGCAGCCGTGCGCCTGCCGCTGACAACAGACACACTCTCCCAGCTGAATAATTGAATTCTTACTCCCAGGAAAGTCTGCCCTTCTTCTTCTTCTCTTCGGACGTGTCCCGGGCCACACGTGGGCCTGACAGAAACTCTCCCAGGATTAACTTGTTTTCCAGGGAGGGGAAGACTGGATGTTGAATTGTATGGCTGCTAGAAAAAAATGGGGAACAGAGTTGGAAAAGTAGTGAAAAGAGTATTTACAGATGAACCATTGTCTAAAAGTTGTATCCATTCTTACACTTTCATTAAAGTCTGTTTTTCAGGTTCAATATTTAAATCCTGCCCACTATATTTTCAAGAAAATGTTAAATTTAATTTCAAAATTCACATTTTTATACTTCCATTTGTGTTTCTACTGTTTCTAAAAACAACCCAAACGGTTAAAAAACCCACCAAGATGTTTTTTGACAATAAGTTAATGCTTTTTGGTGTTTCATCTAGTAACCCCAGTGAATCCCAGCCCGTTACTTAGCAACCCCAGCGGAACTCTGCCGGTTGCCTAGCAACCCAAATGGAACTCAGCACATTTGGCCAACTGGTTTTACCGTTTCTGGAAAAGGCGAGTGTTTTTTTGTTGACTTACCATTCAGAAACCATTCGCTGCATTCTTGTTGGTTGTGTAGGGGGCTGCACTAATGCTATTCAAAGATATACGGTTGTGTAATTCTACATCTGTTTGCAGCTGTTTTCACATCTGAGTGTAAACGTTGTGTTAGGGGGAGTGGCCAACAGCAGCTTATTTGGATTTACAGTAACAGAACCCTCAAAATAGGCAGAACTGACCAGACTAAAATCTCATTACAAAAAAATTTTATTAATATGTTTTGTACAGCCTAACCTGTTCAAGGAAGCATAAAAATCACCTTAAAGGCTGCACTTGAGTTAAAAGTGTGGATTAATTGAGATCTAGTTGAGGTGTGCCGGGCTTTTATGGTGAAAAATATCACCTGTTCCAAAAGATTAAACGTGTAATTTATTGGTCCATCTACGTTAAGTAGGGTGGCTGAAGTGATTTGTGATCTACTCTTCCCATAAAACAGCATTAAAAATTCCTCAATAATATTTATTAATTTACTTCAAACCTTCTCTTTCCTTTCTGGAAGAGTTACACCAATTGCTCTGTAATTGTTTTTATAGATTATGTTAGAAGTACCAGTGCCCACCATGGGGAAAAAGTCCTTTTTTGTTCCCTTTGTTATATAAGTGACAGAATCGGGGGACAGTTATGACTTTCACGGTCCAGTTAATGGCTCACAAACCCTAAACAACTCAGCTCCCTCTGGTTATCGACAACCTGATGTGCATTCAAAATTAAAATCGATAGCGAAACAGAAAAAAGGAGAAAAAAGCTATTGATTTTTGGACTTTAAAGGCTTTATTTAGCTTGACAGCTGCACGGTACAGAGGGATAGTGTTGCCTGCAGGTGGCTTTCAGGTTATTTTATTTCCTACAAATGTTGAGATCTAGATCAGATTGAGGTTGTTTTGGTGAGCATGTCACTGAAGGGGATGCTGCTGCGTGTTTGTGGTCATTGCAGGACGTGCTGCTTCTTTGCCCCGGGCCGATGAGCTCATCAGGTGGCGGGTGTGAGCCGTAGGCAGGGGTCATCGCCTCCGTCCTGCTCTGCGACCAAACACAAAAGGTGTTTCCTTCCTTCAGCTGCGCTCACTTTCACCTGTCACTCAGACTTTTCGGGGTAGCTGCGCCTGTGGAGGGCGGCTCCAGGTGAGCGTTCAAGTGTGGCTGATGATTCATTGGCAGTCCATCTGCAGGGAACAACATGCTAGCTTTAGCGACAAACTGTAGGTACATTATTGCTGCCTGACATTTGTAAAGTTACACAGATAAAAGTAATTTAGGTTTAGCCTGTTATAGGAACAAAACAATGGAGATGTAGTCACAGTATTACTATATGTTACTGAATATTTAGTTTGCTTATTAATAGAAATTAGAAATTTATATATTAGAAATTAATGAATAACGTAAAAACATAACTTTGAATACTTGAAGACGGCTTTTTAAAAATAATAATTATTTAATTGTATAGTCCTACGGACCTAAAGACGAACGATCTAGATTCAGCAAACAACTTCAGTTATTACAGCTAGAAATTAGTGAGCAGGCCTGAAATCTGGGTTAGTGATGGACTCTCACCTGAACCTTCAGAACCACATGAAGACAGTTACAAAGTCAGCCTTCTATCACCTAAATAACATTTCCAGGATTAAAGGAAGGTCTAGAGAAAATCATCCATGCCTTTATCTTTAATTGCATTGATTAGTGCAACAGTGTTTTCACAGATCTGCCTGAAAAATCAGAACATTGCTGCTGCTGGTGTTCTGACTAAAACCAGGAAGTTGGAGCACATCACTCCAGTTTTAAAGTTCCTACTGGCTCCCTGTAGCTTAAAGAATAGACTTTCAAATCCTGTTGTTAGTTTATAAATCACTGAATGGCTTAGCACCACAATCTGCTGCTGTCATAGCAACCTTCCAGACCTCTCAGGTCTTCTGGTTCTGCTCTGCTCTGCATCCCCATAACCATAACCAAACGAGAAGCAGCATTCAGCTTCTATGCACCACAAATTTGGAACAAACTTCCAGAAAACTGCAAAACAGCCAAAACACTGAGTTCCTTCAAATCAAGGCTAAAAGCTCACCTGTTTGGAGTTGTTTTTGAACCATAATAACTGGAACGTTGACAAACATATTTGACGTGTTTTCATGATTTTAACAATCAGACTTGACAAATGCGATGTTTATTGGTTTTCACAACTGTTGCATGTTGTATTCATAATGTTTTTAGATTAGCCAAAGTGCTTTTCAGTGGGTAAAATAAGATAAAACACAACATATAAAATAAAATTAAAAGATAATAAAAGTGTCACTCACTTTGAACATGCATGTGTTAATCTGAAGAGGCCAAGGTTAGAGATTTTTCCTCGTAATATAGGCTGAATAAAATTGCTGTAAATTTTTGACTGTGTAATTTTACGACACTTCATATGTTACAAATCATAAGGAAATGAAACATAGTTTGTTTTTAAGGACTAAGTACCTCAGGTGTGAAAACAACCAGTGGTGTTTCTTTCGTGAATGGAGCAAGCCCTTTGTTTTTCTGCCTCCCAACAAATAAAAATACAGAAAGTCATTTGAGAATTAGCGGTGGAATAAAATGCCGTCCACTTCTGCAAACGCATGCAACTTAATGTTCACTTCAACTCTCTCTGATTGTATAGAAGTAGTGTAAGTTGTATATATGTTTTTCAATCTAGTTCTTGTGCGCCCCTTTTTTCTAATGTCGCCCTGGGCAACTGCCCTTACTGCCACTGATTATCATTCAAATTTAAAGTGAACATTTTTTTGTGTGTGTAAATTTTAGCATTTATGATTAAAATATAGTTTTTGGGGGGTTTCCTAGGTAATTTGTGATGCCCAATCAAAAATGGCATAATCAGCAAAACTTCACGACATTTAAAGTTTTCATATTTGCTATTTGCCTCAAGATTTAAAGAGAATCTGAATAAATTCAAGACAGATTTACATCTGTGTAAATAAATTGCAATCTCTACTTAAAAAAAGATTGTGTAAATAGTTTTTTGCTTGACTCATTGACGTATGTATAAAGTTGCTTCTCCATAGTTGCAAACAATTAAAAGCCGTGTTTTGTCATTGGGTGGCGTGTTTATTGGCCACACTTCAACGTTTTCATGTTTGCTTTTGGAGCTGTCCTCAGGTCTCTGTTTACACAGCCGTCTCTGGCAGAACGCACAATGTACTGTAGGTGGAGAAAACGCAGACATAATGAGAAGCCTGCGACTGATCCTCTTTCATGCTGCTTGTAACACAAAACATGCGTGGAAAACACACAAAGGGGAAATTACTCTGCAGCTAATAATCACAGTGATGTGTGACAAGTCATTTCCTCACAATGTATGAATGTAATGTGGGAAAGCAACCAAATCTTGTTTTGGGATGCCACAGTAAAGATTTTCAAACATCTTTGAGTTTATTTTTCTTAATTTTAATAACAAAAATAGATTAAAACTACTTCTAAGTAAAAGATTTAATATATTAAAGGCATAAAATATGTTACATTTCCAATTTAATTTAGTTTTTTCAGATGGAAACCAGGCATTTTTGTATGTTTATTTCTAGAACCAGAATAGCTTTCATCCAGATCTACATTTATAGATAGAGCTATGATGCAAATGAAGAAAGAAAACAAATTCTTTAAAATAATATTTTAATTTATTTCAATCAAGAACTCATGCAGATATACAGCTCTGGAAAAAAATTAAGAACCCACTGCACTGAATCCCATTGAAAACCTGCTGGTTATTCCACTAAATGTTGTTTTTTTTTAACTCTTCTTGAGTTAAAACATTAGCATTGTTGTTTCTAAATGAATATTAACTTGGTTTCTTTGCAGTATTTGAGGTCTGAAATCACTGCATCTTTTTTGTTATTTTGACCGTTTTTCATTTTCTGCAAATAAATATTACATTTTTGCTTAGAATTTCGGAGACATGTTGTCACTAGTTCATAGAATAAAAGAACAATGTTAATTTTACTCAAACATATACCTATTAAACCGTAAAATCAGAGAAACTGACCATTTTAAGTTGTCTCCAGTTTTTCCAAAGCTGTATGTGCAAACTTTTATAGTCGTTGGTGCTAATGAATCCCTTTCAAAAAGTAAAAAAAAAATTGTGAATGTGACTTTTTATAAATTATTATTTCTAAGCATATTCCCCAGTTAAACTGTAAATTACAATCCACAAGCAACATAAACAGCATTTTGAATCATATTTTTAAGGTTTTACACACTCATTTAAAAAGTTTTTTCCTTACTGCATATTGCTCCAAAAATTGCGAATGTATCAACTTTGCAGGTTATTGGTAAGCTTATAGTATTATCATTTACACAGAAGCAATAATTGACACAAACAAAATAGATTTCTGTTCTATTAATAAGAGTTTCTATTGGTTGCAACAGTTGTGTTCAACAAGTGGCTCCATGTCAGTCTAGCTGAGTTGCTCTGTATCTTTCTCCACCAGCAGAGGGTGACATTCGCTCTGCCGTCTGTCAGCTACGACTCCGGCCCCTCCCGTCGCCATCGAAGCGGTAACCTCTCCTAATCCCCTCCCCCTCTTGTTGCTGTGGAGACGGCTCAGACGAGCAGGTGATGCATTGACAGGGAGCAGATGGTTTCCCGTGGAGGTAAGCATGGCTGAACAATGCTTCCATATTCATCATAAAGTCTTGCTGACTCTCGGTGTCTCTCTTCTTCAAATGTGTTTGCATGCATAACTTCAAAGCTGAAACACACACACACAGTCGTGTTTTCATTGCTTGTGGGGACTTTACGTTGACTTATATTTATTTTTTACAGCTAAACCCTTACCCTCTCGCTAACCCTAACCATTACATAGCAAACTCTTACCCCAACTCTAGCCCTGCCCCTGTCAATCACATACCTAACCCCTAACCCAAAAAATGTCATTTCCCCTCATGGGGACCAAAATGTCCCCACAAGGAGCAGTGGTCCCCACAACTCCATATTGTAGACAGAAGTAAGTCCCCACCAGGGTATAAAAGCCTGGTTCACACACACACATGCATAGATGTTTGTTGACCTGATGGTTCTGTGAATACAGCAGAGTGTGTACAGTCTGAGCGAGGTTGTGGCAGGTTAAAGTGGAGGACCGTGGCCTCCAGGGGGTGCTGTGGGAGAGAGAAGTTGAGGCAAAAAATCCAATCCCAGTTATTTTTTCTTATTCTTACAATTTCTGTTTTCTGTTATTCAATCTTTTATATATATATATAATATATATATATATATATATATATATATATATATATATATATATATATATAAAATATAAGTTAAAATAATAGATTTAAATGTTATTTTTTTCGCTCCATTTTCTGATTGGCTTGTTCCTCAAGCAAGCACGAGCAAGAAAGCCCAGCAGTGGATGGCACTGCTGCAAAAAACCTACAAGAACCATGGGAATAAAATGAAATAAAATTTGGTGTGATTAATATAAAATATTACATTACGTTTCTTTACATATTTTGTACCATTGCCTGATGGTTTGTAAAACTTTCCCCTCAACCTGATGAATAGAAGCTAGTTTACTGTATTTTAGATGGAGGCGTTTGTGTCCTGCAGGTGTTCCTGAGCTTTTCGCCGCAGTAACTCACTCCTCTAAAGAAGCTCCGTCTTTAGCCGCTGTCTCCCTTGGAGATAAAGTACAGACACCCCTCTCTGCCTGCCTCTTTCATTCAGCTAACTCCTGAATAATCCAGCAACAATACGCTTCTCCAAGGCAGTGAGCAGGGATTCCACCCTCGTTTCGGGAGGAGGGGATCGGCTAATGCATGTAAAAAACAGCCATTTTTTTCCTTGAATAAGTGGTGAAGGGGAAAAAGTGCGTGTCACAATAGAAGCTGTGAAGCGCTACGCTTAACCCACCACACCTGGAGCACACAACGGGGAGTGAAAGTGGCAGGCCACCTCTTCTCCCCCCCGACTTCACCCATCATCACCTATCAAAACAGGCTGTAGGAAGCTGGGTTGGGTGGACGGGGAAGGGGGGCCTTGCTATGATAAAGACGCACAGTGAGGAGCCATTCAAGGGCCCTGTCCCATAATGGAGTCACTAATAGGTGCCTATTCAGTGGGGAAAGTGTTTGCTGGAGGAGGGGGAGAAAAAAAAGTTTCAGGGAAGCAACAATCACTTTGTCTGAGGCCTTGTGTATGTAAAATTTATGCAGCACTCCACCCCGTCCCCAACTCTTTCTGCTGTCCTTTCATTTAAAGAGCGTCACCACTGAATAGGCGACATACATAGTTTGGAGTCTTTCTTTCATCCTTACTTGAAAATAAACTGAATGGTCGGCTCTCGAGCGAGTCCAGTCTGAGGTTGTTCTCAGAAAACTCGTGCTGTAAACTTACACAGATGACCAGCATTTATACAATAATGTCTTTACCGATTGGTTTAAATGTAAAATCTCTCTAAAAAGCAGTAAAAGTTGCAAGAAAACTTCAGTTTGAACAATTTATGAGCTGTAAGGGTGTTCTTTCTTTTACCGTGGTTTTCATCTGTGGTCCTCTAATTTTTTTTCTTAAAACATTTTGAAGCTAACATTGTTTGGTGTTTGCTTAAAGGGGACCTGTTATGCAAAATTCTCTTTTTACATGTTTATAAACTCCCATTTTGGTTGACATTGTTTCTAAAAACAGCCCAAGCACTAAGTACACAATAAATTAATGATTTTTGGTGTGTGTTTAAAAAAACCTCCTAAATATTGAGTCAAAATCAACAGAACTGTCCTGTTACCTAAGTGCAGGTTCAGCACGTTTGGTCAGCTGGTTTTACCGCTGTATAATGGCTGCTGGAAAAGACAAGAATTTTGTTATTGACTTACCATCCAGAAACCACCTGCTTCATTCTTGTTTGTTGTGCAGGAGGCTCCACGTCTGCTTTTCAAAGATGTAAGGTTGTATAATTGCTTATCTGTTTTCAACCATTTTCGCAAGCGAGTGTAAACGTTGACTTGTGGGGAGGGGTGTGGCCAGCAGCAAATTATTTGGATTACAAGTGACAATAGGCCCTAAAGCATCTAGTTTTGAAAGGAGTAAAGATAGGCAGAACTGAGAAGAAGAAAAATATTTTTTTGCAAAAGAATTTATGAATATGTTTTGTGCAGGTTTGTCCTAATCTGTTCAAGGAAGCAGTGGTGCACTTTAAAAAATGAAGGAAAGCAGTAGAATAAGTAGTGGCTTGCCTGAAAGCAAGATATTGCTCATTTTAACAAAAAAATTACTTAATATTGATTAAAAAGTACTGGTTCGGGGAGATCACGTGGGTCCGGACCAAGATGGACGCTTGAGGCTCTTCTCCGCTCCAGGCTAAAAATAATTTTACATCTTCCTCCAGTTAAACTCGTTCTTGTCTACTTTGAAACATTTCGGGGATGCCTCGATCACAACGTGAAAAAGATTTCCCAATTTTTTCCCCGCCGGGTTCTTCCACCAAGAAGAAAACCGTTCCGAAGGAATCAAGTCAGGGTGAGGCTAATACTAGCGTCTCGGAGCTAGCCGACCAAACTACAATGGAGCTGATTTTATCTGAGGTAAAGTCGTTGGCCTCCCGGATGAAAGATATGGATGCATCCATCGGCACCCGACTCGATACTATTGATGTCGCACTGGGCGATTTAAAGGCCTCTGTCGGTTCGGTCGAGAGCTCCCTGTCGCTGCTCTCTAGCAGAGCGGCGGACTTGGAAAAACGCATGGAGGAGGCCGAGGGGAGAATCTCCGGGACAGAGGACAGCCTCGGCGCCCACGGGACAAGCATAGCCGCCATGGAGAAGATAGTGGAACAGCTACAGCTAAAAATAGATGACTTGGAGAACCGTGGTCGGCGTAAAAACTTAAAAATCATTAACTTATCAGAGAAAGTAGAGGGCAACACTCCTCTTGTGGACTTTCTCCAAGAAATGCTACCGACCTTGGTCGGTTTACCAGCTGATCATCCAGCATTGGAGATCGAACGGGCCCACAGGGCTTTAGCTCCTGCTCCGGCCCCGAATAAACCACCACGAAGTATCCTGGTTCGTTTCTTGAGATACTCGCACAGAGAGGCTGTGCTTAATGCAGCAAAGAAGAAGCGTGACATATTCCATGGCGGCTCTCAACTGAGATTCTACCCCGACCTGTCGGCGGAGGTCCTGAGGAGAAGGCGAGAATTTGGTGCTGTGGTGAAGGAGCTGATCCGCCGCGACAAATACCGTGGATTCGCTTATCCCGCTCGCCTCAGATATCTTCATGAGGGGCGAATCCGTTTTTTCGATACATCTGAGGCTGCCGCTGCATTTCTGGACTCGCTTAAATGAGGTATTCTGTTTATTATTGTTTCTTTTTTCCTGCTTTATTCAGGAAATTTGGAGGAAGATGGACTTTATACCCACGCTGAGACCTAAAAAACATTTTCACTTTTTCTCCTTTTTGAGCTTACTATGTTGGGAGGCCTCTCAGTGTGGCTAAATCTGATTTCATTTTATTTTTTTATTTTTTTTTTATTTTTTGCCTGGACCACGGATGGTGTTTTGAGCATCCAGTTGTCGCTGTGATCGAACTTAGAATCAGGAGTTGTATGCTGTTTGGAAACGTTAGTGACATCTTTTTGGGTTGTTCTTTTCTGTCGTTTGGGGACAGGATAGGGGAGGGTGAATGCTGCTGTTTGCAGATTCAGTATTTTATTTATTTTATTTGTTTTTATGTTAAATGTCAGGAACCTAAATGTGTTTTTTCTCTTTTTTATACATACACAAATGTCTATGTACAGCCCAACCTATTCAAATATGACACCCAGTGTTTAAGAGCTGTTTTCTGCCCTTATAGTTTGTATGTCTGGCTCTCTTAGGATTGTTACCTGGAATGTACAGGGACTGGGTCATGTGATCAAGAAGAAGAAGGTTTTGTCTTTCTTGAAAAAAAATAAACTTGACATAGCACTATTACAAGAAACTAGGTTATCTGCTACAGAACATTTGAAACTTAAAAGGGACTGGGTAGGTAATGTATATTTTTCCGCCCATTCACAAAATAAGAAGGGTACGGCCATTCTCACACACAAGAATCTTCCTTTTATTCTGGAGCATGAGGAGAAGGATTCAGAGGGGAGATTTATTCTAATTACAGGGTCGATCCATGGACAACATATAACTATTCTCAATGTATACGCTCCTAATGATGACTCACCTCAGTTTATGTCACGAATGATCTTATTGTTTAACCATCATTGCAAAGGAATTGGTTTTTTGGCTGGTGACTTTAATTGCGTAATGAACGCATCTCTGGATAGGTCCTCCTCTGCGAAATTGCCGAACCCGAAAGCTTCAGCTGTCCTAAAAAACTTATGCACAGATACTGGTTTGATAGATATTTGGCGACATTTACATCCTAAAACAAGGGACTATACATTTTATTCACATCCCCATAACTCTTATTCCAGGCTGGATTATTTTTTTATCCCCAAGTCGCTTTTACACTCAGTTCAAAGTTGTAACTTAGACCCCATAGTCCTGTCAGATCATGCACCAGTATTTTTAAGTGTTGATCCAGTATTACGTATGCCTAGAACTTTCACTTGGAAATTCAATACCTCCTTTTTAGATAATAAATCCTTTTGCAACTTTGTCCGGAATAACCTATTGCAGTTCTGGCTTGACAACAAAAACTCTCCTGTATCTTCTGCTATGATCTGGGATGCAGCAAAAGCTACTTTGCGCGGCCATCTTATTTCTTACTGCTCTCACCAAAAAGCGGCTCTAGCGGAGAGAAGAAATAACCTTGAAAAAGAGGTGATTCGACTAGAACAAATACACAAACAATCACCAACATTGTCAAATTTAAAGGCACTAATGGCTGTTAAATCTGAGCTTAATATAGACTACACCCGCCAAGTTCAGAAATTACTACTTTATACTAAACAGAAATACTATGAATTTGGTAATAAGTCCAGTCACATGCTTTCTCATTTATTGAAAAATCAAGTTAATAGTCGCTTAATCAATATGATAAGAACGCAAAACGAAGACGTCTCATATGACCCAATAATTATTAACAGCACTTTCCGGGATTTTTACACGTCTCTATACAATACAGACATGGCTGACCCAGAAGATATCACCTCCTATTTGAGCAATATATCTCTACCTTCTGTCACGGGAGAGGATCGTGCTTTTTTAGATGCTGCAATCACTCCGGAGGAAGTTTGGGCTGCAATTAAATCTATGCCAAACGGAAAGTGTCCTGGACCTGATGGGTTTCCATTGGAATTTTTTAAGTCATTTTGGCCAGAGATTCAACCAATATTAATGCCCGCTGTTAATGACATTTTGAGAAATGGCATCCCCCCCTCGTGGAGACATGCTTCCATCAGTCTTCTTTTAAAAGAGGGTAAAAGTCCCCTGGATTGTTCCTCCTTCAGACCTATTAGTTTGCTTAACGTTGATTATAAAATTGTGGCAAAAGTTTTGGCCCGGAGATTGGAAAATATCCTCCCTAAAATAATAAACCCAGATCAGGCAGGTTTTATAAAAATGAGATATGGCACAGACAATATACGACGCGTTCTTAATGTTGTTCAGTACCTTAACACTCACAAAAAGCCTGCAGTAATTGTTTCCCTTGATGCCGAGAAGGCCTTTGACCGAGTTGGCAGTTTCTTTTTCAGGTGTTACATAAACTCGGTCTGGGCCCAAATTTCATCAACCTGGTTAAAAGCTTTTATTCAGACCCAACAGCCTCAGTTAACACAAATGGCTTGATGTCTGAGCCCTTTGAGATTCATAGGGGCTGTAGGCAGGGGTGCCCCCTCTCACCCTTACTGTTTACATTGTTTATTGAACCTCTGGCCGAGATTATCAGGACTAATCCAGATGTATCTGGAATCAATATAGGCGGTAGAAATCATGTAATTTCACTATTCGCAGATGATGTACTTCTGTATATGTGCAATCCTGAGAAATCAATTCCAGCTATCTTGGAATCTATGGCCATGTTCAGTGCTCTGTCAGGATACAAAATTAACTTAGGAAAGTCTGTCGCCACCCCTTTCGGCATCCCCCCCAGAAAAGTTCATGCAATCTCCCTTTCAAATGTCTATGAGAGGCTTCAAGTATCTGGGTATTTTTGTTACACCTGATCTGAATAATCTTTTTGGAGCTAATTATTCACCTCTAATTCAGAAGATAAAACACGATTTAATAAAATGGGCTCCCCTGCCAACTTCTTTCTTAGGGAGAATCAATATTATAAAAATGAATATTCTCCCGCGACTTAACTATTTATATCAAAATCTTCCCTGCTATTTATCTCCTGCACACTTCAAGTCACTAAATTCTCATTTATCTCGCTTTGTTTGGAACAACAAACACCCAAGAGTTAAGTTCTCTATATTAACTAAGCCAAAACATCTTGGAGGACTGTCATTACCATCCCTGCAACTTTATTATTGGGCAGCACAACTTAAAATAATTTCAAATTGGTTTATAAATAGAAGTAACTCTTTATGGTTAGATCTGGAATCCCAATCCTGTTTCCCCAGCAAACTTAATTCTCTTTTCTTTATAAGTGGCATAGACCAAATACCCCATCTCAGAAGCAACTTTATTGTTTATAATACCTTGCTGGCTTGGCGAGATGTGAAGAAATATCTTAATATCTCTTCCATCCTCTCTTCTTGGTCGTCGTTAACCTTGAACCCAGATTTACCAGCGGAGATTAGAAACATTGGTTTGTCTGAATGGTCATCTAGGGGACTGTCAATTATTATGGACATACTGGACTCTGACTCTGTTAAATCCTTTGAACAAATTAAGACCAATTTCAATATTTCTAATAGAGATTTTTATAAATACCTACAGATCCGTCATTTTGTGAACTCTCTCAGGAGAACAGGAGACTTACGCACAAGATTGTCAGAGTTAGAAAATATAATTGTCATGACCAAATCTCCAAAAGGACTTATCTCCAAGATATATAGTTTATTATCTGGCTCTGACTCCTCAGCTTACGATGCTATGAAGCTGGTGTGGGAACATGATCTAGGGCTGAAGTTTGATCTAGCAGATTGGGAGGAAATTTGTATTGGGGTTTTTCCCAACTGCACTTCAGTTTCTATACATGAGCAGAACTTTAAATTTTTCTACCGAACTTATTATACACCTGTTCGCCTTCGGAGGATGTTTCCAGATACTTTAGATCTTTGTCGTAAATGCAAAATACATAGGGGCACATTTATTCATCTGTTTTGGTCTTGCAATTGTATTCAAGTTTTCTGGAAAGCAGTTCATCTGATGATACAAGAGATCTTTGGTAAACGGTTCCCACTAACTCCCTCCTTCTGTCTTTTTAATCATACTTCGGAAATTCTATATAATGCAGATACTAAACATTTGCTTGTAATCCTCTTATTTCTGGCCAAGAAATGCATATTACTGAGATGGACAGCACCGCAGGCCCCTACGGTTGATATGTGGATTTCACAAATCTCTGATATTGTTTTAGTTGAAAAGTTGACTCATGATCTTCATCAAAAGTCAGACAAATTCTGGAGGATCTGGGACCCAGTACAATCTTTCTTACAGAGACTGTAATCTTTATTTATCTTATTAATTTACTTGTTTTTTTTGTTTCTTTACATTTAATATATCGTTCACTTGGCTGTCTGGGAGCTTTGACTACTTAGAATGTTGCCTGGGAATGTCTGTCTGTACTTTGTGTATGTGGGCTGTATGTATGTTTTTTTTTGTTTTTTTTTTAACTTTATTCTATGTTGACACTGCTGTGCTCCTTGTTTATTTGGGGTGGGTTGTTTTTGTTTACTTTTGTTGATGTTTACATATAGTAAAAAAAAACCAATAAACAAATATTTAAAAAAAAAAAAGTACTGGTTCCATTTTCCTCCAGTGAAACAATCTGCCAATGGTACAAGTACTTTTTCATTGAGATTAAGGGTTTATTGACTTAAACAAGCTCCTATAGTTTGGTGAAAAGTTACTTGTAAGTTAGTTTTGTCTGATTTCAAGTGTACTAATATATGTACACTAGAAACTAGACCAAAATACTTGGTAAGATTTTGTGTTTTTGCAGTGAGGGGACACCCACTGCCACTACTCCTCAGCAGGGAAGCTGACCTCGTGGGTGAGCTGACTAATCTGGAAATACTGAGACCATATTGTAAGAGATTGAATAAAATACGGCGGCCATATTGTGGTTTGCGTCAAGCAGCTTAGCTGACAGATTGATGAGTTGAGAAAATAGCGGCGCTAACCACAGGACAAGCGGAGGCTCCCAGCATGGCATGGTAACCGGGGTTTGGAGTCAGGCCTGCTGCCCACAGCAGCCGGTGCAGGTCACGGCTCTTTGATTGTCCGTCCCGCTCCTGACAAAGGGCAGCGTGTGGTGGGCAGGACAGCTTTTCTTAAAACAGCATGATAGCTCTTGTAATTGTATTTTTATGTGCTTTGTCAGCTCTTGTGTGCTGATGTATGTGTTTGTTGGCATCCTCATTAAAAGGCTGTTACTTGTTTGTTCTTTGAATATAAGGATTTTCTTTTCGTCTAGGAATACGTTTCTGCATTGACAACCAAGAATTTATGTCATTATTCCTATTGTGCGCTGTGAGGAAATGTTTATTTATGACTCCAGTAAACATCACCTACCAGTAAGGGGAGCTATTTTTGATTGGATTTGGTGTCACTATCATACTGCTCTGTGAAAACGTGTTTGCACTCCTGTAGATTAGTTTCTTTGACTAAATAAGCAAATTTTGTCAAGACGTTCGAACATATTTTCATATCAAAGATAACCAGAGTATATGCAAAAAGCAGTTTTCTATAAATCTTGCTTTTTTTAAGTGGATTTTGGCAATAAACTTATGTTTTTTGGTGTCTTGAAAATGAGCGGTTTCAAATATCTTCGGAATGTAACGTCACAAATTAACATTGCTCTTCGCCTAGCAACCCCAGGGAAACTCAGCCTGTTACCCAGCAACGCCAGCAGAACTCCACTCGTCTCCTAGTAACCCAAGCTGAGCTCCAGCAGTATTGTTTAGCCAATTTTACCACTGTATGTGCTGTACAATGGCTACTGGAAAATTGTTTTGTTGTTGACTTACCATCCAGAAACCACTTGCTGAATTATTGTTCGTTGTGCAGGAGGCTCAACTAATACTTTTTAAAGATGTACGGCTATATAATTGCAGCCATTTTCACATGTGAGTGTAAACTGAGTTGGATAGGTCGTCTTTAAAGTTCACCCTTATCTATTTCACACTGAATTTCCCATTGTGATCAATAAAGTATTTTTGAATTGAATGAAGATAATGGTGGATAACGAACAGGTTATGCCAATACTCTCTTTACTGTAACATGATGGGATTTGAAGTTGTACTGAAAAATAGACAAAACAAAAATCATGTTATAAATGAGTTTGGATTAAAATTAATGTATTTGAAATTATGATTTTCTGTTTTGCGTATTTAGATTTGAAGTTATTAGCCAGATGAATCAGGACTTTCCAGCATTTTGTCCTTTTGGACACTTTTCCATTGCAGTCTTCTAGCAATCAGTCCTCTGGCATCTTCAACACAGAGAGATCTCAGGCAGAGTCGGTTTTGTGGAGGGAGATGTTAAAGAGAGGTCTTGATCTCACAAGCCAAAAGAAGCTTATTCAAGTCGTGTTGGATCCTTTTGCTTTGGAAAAACATGGATAAAGCTCTTCCCTTGGTCAAATTGGACAATGATACGTGAGAACACCGCAAAAACACCAAATCTTACCAAATATCTTTAGTGTATTCTGTTGTAAATATCTTAGTACACTTGAAATCAGACAAAACTCACTCAAAAGGGACTTTTCAGCAAAATATAAGAGCTTGTTTTATGTAAATAATTCCTTAATATTGACTTAAAAAAATACTCATTCCATTGGCATTTCAAAATTATTACATATTTTGAAATTATTTCAAGTTTTCTGTGAGAAACGGCGGTAAACACCATGGCAACCAGTGTCATCCCTTAGAAGCTTGTTCTTAATATTAACCCTTCCAAACCAAAAAAACAAAAAAAACAACTTTGACTTGAAGTGGCACTTATTCAGGTCAAATTCATTTCAAAAATACTTTCTTGATCTCAAAGGGAAATTAAATAACAGGAAAAAAATGTCTTTTTCATCAATATTAAGGAATTATTTACTTAAAATGAGTTATATCTTGCTGAAAAGTTACTTGTAATTTAGTTTTGTCTTATCTAATATATTTTCACTAGAAACTAGACCAAAAGTACTTGGTAATATCTGGTGGTAGTATGTGATTGTCCTGCTTTTCCAGCAGAAATAAATTTTGTGTCATGAGTGTAACTGTTTGTCGGTTACCAGAGAAACCGCTCCACATTCTTCTTGTTAATATTAAACCAAGAACTTTCCTGCGCTGCGTCCCGCCCGACATTCACTCTTCACAATGAGCTCAGATTGCAGACGCAGATCTAGAGCTTCTCAGAGAGCACACCCACAGGTCGGCCGACTTCGGCTGCCTCTGATTTGTGGAATCGACAGGCTCCATTGTTATCACAAAGCTTGCCACTATGCACCTCTAATGTAATTAAGAAGAGGAGATTTATGCTGCTGCGTGCCAGTCCAGAACCTGATCCGTGTTGCGTCTGGAGTCAGGTTGAAAAGCTGTCTTTCTCTCCAGCTGCTCCTGATTCCTGCTCTGGACTCTGTCACTCTGGGCTGCACAGCTGTTCAATGTTTAATTCAAAGCGCTGCTCTGTTCTTACCCTTGTTTCTTCTGTACATGTGACAGAAAAACAGAGATGAAGTTTGTCTGTGGTAGAAAGTAACGTTGGAGGACAGAGGTGGGTAGAGTACTCAAGTAAGAGTAGCACTACTTCAGCATATGTTTACTCGAGTAAATGAAATGAGTAAAAAAAGTATTTGATGCTTTTATTAATTACTCAGTACTTGAGTTGCCTTTTACCAGTCATTTAACATTTATAGATTACTTAATGAGGCGGACCAAAATATATAGTTATGTGGAAATCTTGGCATTTAAGGCCACAATGAAAATGTTTCTTAGAAATGAGTACTAGGGGCATACTAAGAAATGTTAAAATTATAAGAAAAAAGTTATAGTATTACAAGAATAGACCTAAAATTCAGAGAACAAAGTTGCAGTATTACAAGAATACTCATATTACAAAAATAAAGTGAAAATAGTATTACTATAATAAAGTCGTAATATTACAAAAATAAAGTAATATGAGAATAAAGTCAAAATAATGAGAATTAAGTGAATATTTTGAGAATAATGTAATATTTTGACTTTATTCTCGTAACAACTCTGTCTTTATAATTTAATTACATTTTTTTATTTTGTTAGCATGTCCTTAGTACTCGTCTAACAAAAAACAAAAATCAAAATCAGTTTCTTTTCATATAAAACATATGAAACCTTATTAATTTTTGCTTAAAACAAGCTAGTTCTTCATTCAGTGAAGTTACTAACAGTGGGTAAAGCGTACAGAAAGTTTACTCAAGTAGGAGTAGTGATAATTCATAGTTAAATTACCAAAGTAAAAATACTACTCAAGGTACATTATTTTTCAAAACTAGTTACTGCCATCTCTGTCAGAGGCCCAACCTTTGTTACTTAATGTTCAGGGAAACAGGCTTGAGAGTCTGAATGGTAATTATTAACAGAATATTATTTAAAAAGGTCTGCATGTTTAGCCTCCCACAGAGAGAGTTCACTCTGCTCTTTCACTTTTAAACCAGAAGGGAATATTAGTCAAAAGATTGAAGTATATTTATGTGTACAGAAGCGTAAAAATGTAAAGACTAGAACTCGTTGGATATGTCTTCTTTTGAAAGGAGAGGAGCTCTGGATTTTCTGTCTGAACGCCGACGGAGCAGAAATCAGGATTTCAAGCATCCGAGGAGGCTTCTGTCTCTACCTGCCAGGCGACCCGACTGCTCTGGCTCTGGACGCCGCGGGCCGCACAGGGTGAGTCCCTCCATGCCCACCCAGGTCTTCCTCCACAACTCGGCATCCTGAATATAAGACACGTCAAATGAGCCCCATGTCGAGAACATGAGAGAGACGGTCCAGAGCATCTGTCCCCCTCGCTGAAGCTAATGAATGTTAAGTAGGTTAGTCGCCGATGTGCCAGTGTCTCCCGGGTCATTGTGGCAGCAGAGCTGTGCTTTTGTCAGGGTGCGCCAGCCCCCTGTGAGACATCTTAAATGGCTGGACCCGCTTTGCCCTGCACACAGTCTCACCACCAATAGTCACCATATTGATCCTCTTGCTTGCAGATTAAAGCAGAAAAGCAGCTCTGTCCTATCAGCAGGGCTCCCCGGCTCATTTCAGGGTCACAGAGTCCCTGCAGCCCCCTGACCCGAACCCCAACGTGTGCGCACAGAACCGCCGGTGTGAGGAACACTGCAAAAATACAAAATCTGAACCAGATTCTCATTCAAATGTATTAGTTTTGTCTCATTTAATGTGAAGTAACTATTTAGCAAGAAATATGAGCTTGTTTTAATTCAATAATTCCTTAATTATGATTGAAAAGCATTACAAGTTTCAATGGGAGATTATTTCACTTATAACAAAATATTTTCCTATGTTATAAGTGAAATAATCTGCCAGTGAAAATAGCACTTTTTCATCAATATACAGCAATTATTGACTTGAAATGAGCTGCTATATCTTCCTGATACGTTACTTGTAACTTATTTTAAGTGTACTAAGATATTTTCATCAATATGAGCTAGTTATTGACTTAATTCCAGCTTTTATATCTTGCTGAAATGTTGCTTGTAAGTTGGTGTGGTCTCATTTTAAATGTACCAAGATATTTTCACTAGAATTGACCAGAAATACTTGGTAACATTTTGTGTTTTTGCAGTAGTTGAGCTTATTTACTAACCAATTTGATCAAAAATAAGAGCTTTATTTTATTTATTTTTTTACTTATTGGAAAAACGTTTTGTTATAAGTAAAATAATTTTCCAATTTAACTAGCACTTTTTTCTACCAATATCAACAAATTATTGACTTAAAATGAGCTGATATATATTGCAGAAAAGTTATTTGTAAGTTAGTTTTGTCTTATTTTAAGTGTACTAATAAATTCTCACGAGAATAGACGAAAAATACTTGGTAAAATTAGGTGTTTTTGCAGCGTTCTAACTTATTTACCACCCAATTTGATCAAAATACAAGCTTTACTATTATTTCACTTATAATGTGGGAAAAAAATTTTAAGTGAAATAATCTGAAAGTGGAGCTAGAACCTTTTCATTAATGTTAAGGAATTGCTGATTTAAAACAAACTGCTGTATCTTGCTCAAATGTTAGTTTGAAAGTTTGCCATTTACAAGAATGCACTGCTTCTGATCAAAAACAACCAAACAGATCCAGGAGAAAGGTCTTAACGCTGTCAATCAATGTAGTGTACACGCTGCTCAATGGGCTAATGGAGAAGAAACAACAGATATGTTAAAAAAATCATTATAAGTTACCTAATGCAGCTTTAAGTGTACTTGGTTATTTGAATTAAAATTAAATTAGATCTACTGTGTAAGATTTTGTGTTTTTGCAGTGAAGGGCAGGAAACCTTCCAGGGATGAACCCCATTAAACAGGATTGGTGGGATGCTCACATTCATGGCTCATTATGGCTGACCCCAGGCTTTCTCTCTCTCAATTTTATCCTTTTCTCCTCTGTCTCTGGCTGTAACCTGGACTAAGCCATGCTGAGGTGTTCACCCAGGCCTTTTGTTCGCATTGAGAAGTCAGCAGCTCCATCAGTCGATTCTAAACGGGATGCTGCTTTGTTCCTTCGCTTTGTTTCCACCATCCTGTGGAGAGTGTGTCATCTCTTTGGACTCAATTTCTGTTTCCTGACCTCATGCAGTTCTAGTTATTCACTTCTAAAAGACTGTTATGTTCAAACTTAGAATAAATAATATGTGTTGGAAGTTTCAAGTAGAAATTCTGCTACACATGCAAAGCTCCTTTTTAATTTAGCACATCATGTGAGCCAAACCATTTTTTCCAATAGTTTTCTGCAGTCAGAATGGCCATGTCATATTTTATGTGACTCTTACATCATTAGATGCATTTCCATTGACCGTAAAATTGAGCAATTTGGAAATATGAAAGTAAATTTGCCTTATGGAAACACTCCAGATTAGAAAAAATTTTTTCCAGAAAAACCTTTTTTTATTTGGATGAGGTGGTTTTCCTGCTGTTTTTAAATTTATGTATACTGCAAAACCTCAATGGAAACACTTTTTTCCCATCACGCCTGTCATGTTACCAACAACCGTATGTTACTACTGGTGGAAATGACGAAGAAGACGGCAGGAAGTTGTTGAAGGACGATGGTGCAGCTTTTTTTTTTTACATGACTTATCGCATTAACAAACTTATTCACATGTGATTTTGATTACATTTCTTGTTTAATGGAAATGCCACAATTGTGAAATTGTGGGGGAGGCGGGTTTGATATTAGTGGAATATTGACCAACTTATGCTCACATTTGTAATGGAAACATAGTTATTGGCTATTGACTTGAGACATGCGTCATAATTCTGCACCAGAACAAGACAGCTGCAATTAAACAATGGCTGCAGCAAACAGGTCTGTCACTTTTAATGGAGTCAGACAATGCAAAGACAGTGAAGTACTTGATTGAGACGTTGTCGACTCCGATTGCTCAACAACTCTAAAAATTGATTGATTTAAACCATAAATCAATCAATCAGCTTTATTTGTATTGTAAATTTCAGGAACAAGGCAGCTTTGTGTCATAAAAACACAAAACTTAAGGCGTTCCATTAAACGTGTTTTTAAAGCAATTCTAAACAGCTGGGTTTTTAGCCTTGATTTAAAGGAACTCTGTGGTTTGACTGTTTTGCAGTTTTCTAGAGGTTTGTTCCAGATTTGTGGGGCATTGAAGCTGAATGCTGCTTCTCTAAATAATATAAATCAATCAATAAAGTTTATTTGTATAGATTATTTCAGCAACAGGGTATTTCAAAGTGCTTTACATCATAAAAACACACAAAAAAATACAAATTCATAGAACACATTATCAAGCGGAGTCGTTGCACATCAAAATATTGATTATGCTTAATTTATAATGTTTCAAAAGCAACTCTAAACAGGTGGGTTTTTAGCCTTGATTTAAAGGAACTCAGTGTTTCGGCTGTTTTGCAGTTTTCTAGATGTTTGTTCCAGATTTGTGGTGCATAGCTGAATGCTGCTTCTCTAGACAGTGGCATAAATGTTTTCTTAATCAGTGAACTGCTGTGAGACGTCCATGTTCTTCTAAAGTCTGTTTGCGGTCACATAAAATTTACAGTTTCTAGGGAAATACACATGAAAATGTTAAGAGTTTGCTATTTAAGATGGATTTCAGTTCAATAATATATCCACTAAGCAGAAAGTTGCTCATAAGGTTTGAACCTGGAATCATGTACTTATTGTGCGTCCTTACATCTGACCCCAACTCAGTGTTTCAGCTTGGTGTTTTATGCCTGCTACCTTAATTAAACATTGATTAAATGCCTATTAATGAGCGCCGACTCCCAGGCAGGGTGTAATCAGGTGAAACGGAGTTAATAAAACATCCAGTGTGGAGCTCAGGAGAAAAAGGAAGGACTCCCCTGAGAAAGACTGACAGATGGCAGCAGGAATCACCACAGAGGACAAAGCAGAGTGGATAACACAAACCAGCAACCACTTTGGTGATTACTTCTAAATTGGTAATTTGATCTGCCCCTTTCCCACCTACTCATTATTGATAACGCCGGCCATATTTGACCATATTTCCCCTCCGCTGCCGGCTTAAACTGGCAGCTTCCTGAGGAGCCTGCTCTGCGTTCACCAGATCGAGATGAAGTCTTAAAAGTGGGGATGCATCCTGTTGACACATACACGGTGGAAACCCCATCTGCCAGGAATCTCCCTAATCTCATCATCTGGATTGAGCAGGAAAAAAGGAGCAGCAATCACTTTAGGTGAACTCTCTGTGGGATTATGTCTCCTTTTGGAGATGATGGGTCAAGTGAGGACATCAGAGACAGAGCAACTCCATCAATTAATTCAGCTGTGATTGAGCTGATGAGGCAAAACCTCTAACGTTATGTTTTGATTTAAAATGTAGTGTTTTGATGCTTTTTCAAGGAAATGGAAAAGTTGAAAAGCATCATTTGAGATGGTGATCCCAGTCTGTTTTCTCCCAAAAATCCCACAGCGATCTGGTCGCAGTGACCATCTGTCAACTTGGAAATAGTAATTAGTTACTAATTACTTCCACAAGACAGCAATCCAGTTACATAAGTAATCATCTTTAAATGTAATTCATTACTATAAACGATGCACAATCTAAATAAGCAATAAACCTTTTATTCTTCATATTCCATCAAATAAAATGTATTCAAATGAAACTGGGTCATTTTGTTTCACTCTTTTAACTTCATACCTATTGAATCACCAAAAATTTTATGAAATGCAACAATCTTTTATTAATGAATTTTGTTAAATATATTAAAACCTGTTCTGCGTATTTTAAGAAAATCTGTTGAGCTTCATTTCTAACTACTCCACCATATAAAATACTATTTATTTGTGCTTACAGTCCTAGTATGCATGCAGTTAAGTAACAGTAATAAAATTTTTATGGAATTGTAACCCCTTACTTTCTTCATTCCCTAAGAAAAGTAATCAGATTACAGTTACTCTTGTCAGTTCAGAGGAGTGGTGGGTTGACTTGCAGCCTCAACCCTTTCAGAAATTGCTCAGAAACAACCGTAAAGTGTCCAAGTCCATGCCTGGACTGTTTTTCTTAGAGAGAAACATATTCAATAAACATTAAAATTTGACATACTAGAACCATAAAAGACTTTTTTTTTAATGTTTCTAGTAACGTTGAATGTCTTCATTCATCTCTTCTATTCGTTTTAATCTTAAGTTTAAGTTTTTCAAACATTTTGAAGTTTTTCTTTCTTTCTTCAGTTTTGCTTTCTTTCTGTCCTGTCCTTATACAGAACATGGAAACATGCAATATGAACAAGCATGGACATATTGTAGATCTACAACTTTTTACTTATAAGATCAGGCTGCTGCTGACAAAATGCCTAAACATACTTTATTACTTTATTACTGGCTGATTGGGAGCCGTCAAAATATGGTTAAAAAGAAGTGAAAGTTTGTGATTTATCCTCCAATTCACTTCGGCTTTTTGCTGTCTGTCATTATTACTTTGTCTCTAATTAAAGCGGCTTCTAGGACAGAATAGTTTGTGACATTGGTGTGTCAAGAAAACTGGCATAAGGGTATGAGATCTTTCCAGGCACACGCAGAAAAAGATGCATAATGGCTTGGAAGAAATAAAGTAATCCTGTAGTTTGATTAAAAGTTAATTAAGTTGAATAGGTCTGAATAACATGAATATAAGTAATCACTCAATAACTTTCTGTAAAGATCTGTAATGATTTGTTTCTGCAAAGAATCTCTGATTGATGATTTGTAATGATAAATATGTAATGATTATGTTAATGATTAACAACAAGGAAAAGATGTGATTTATTGTCAATGAATATGAAGTTATAATCGTCTGAAATCAATTTAACAACAAGTTGAATGTGTTTACTGAGTTTTAATAGATAAAGTGAGTTATAGAATATAGAAAAGACGAATGTGCAGTACAGCCCTGAAAACAGGAAATGTCGCAAGCAGTTCTGAACAGATGGCCAAGAAGCACAGGAAGAAAGGGGAAGTACGGGAACTTCCACTGTGGTCAGCAGGCAGGTTGAGAAATGGGGGGGACTTTTTCATGAGAGACAGCGGCCGTGAAGGAAGTCACGTAGGCCAAACCTTCCCATACACACACATGGTGAGGAGAGGCATAAAAAGGGGCTGAAAAGAGGAACCAACCGTTCCCAGTCCGGCGGCGGAGAAGAAGAGACAACACCTGCAATAGCATGCAGGAGCAGATTAAAACACGGACCGCACTTCAGAACTACGGGGAAGCTCAGACTTCACACCGCGAAGAAAGGACTGGGTCCCGTTGCCCCATCTCTAGTTCTTTATTTGACAGACGGTCTCGTCTCAACTCAGTACTTTCAAACTCTGCAGCAGGACTTGGAGGAAGGACAAAGGTCCCACAAGGAGGAAGAACTGGGTCTTGCAAAAAGGATTCAGACCCGTTCTGCTTTGTTTCCTTTCTAAGGAGGATTTTTTCACACGAGACAAAGACCTCAACCAAGGATGCAAGAAATTCCTGTTGCCAAAAGATCCATCATCGTCTGGGTATGAGTTGAATCTGCTCATTGAAATTCCATTTCAGAACTTGCGACTTAATTCTTAGGGAAAGGAGACAGAGTAGTGGGATTGTACATGTAAATTTTATTACACTGTTTTTGATCTATATACGATTGATAATTGATTTGTATGTCGCATATCCCTGCTTAAGCTTGCTTAATAAATTTATACCACAAAATTCTAATGAGGTTGGTGGACATTGGAATTAATAGAGTCATTTAATCTTTGTCCAGTTCTTTTAATCAAGGTAAAACTAATGTACATGATTCCAGTAAATAGGAGGCTTCATAATTTCCTTTGGTGAGAGTAAATAATGACCCTGGGACTTACCTCTAAGTCACTAAACATAATCTAGCCGGTTCCAAGTGCAAGTTATGATTTAGAAAGTGGGCTACCGTTAACAGAAGTGGTTATTGGAATTATGCAGCTGCGAGGGCTACTCAGCTGATTGTTTCTTAACTGTAAAGGGTCATAACTTCTGGATTGGAGGTAGTTAGAGCTAGACGAGTCACTTTCGCTACCAGTTTAAATAGATTATCTCTTATAGAGTACTCTTAGGGTAATACCCAGGACTCAGAGATTTTCCGGACCTGTTAGACGGAGAACTGGTCAGTAGGCAGCCCTGGGGAGTAGTGAGGAGTGGGCGGGGCTGACTATTGCAGGATAACCTACATGGCGCCCAACGTGGGGCGGCGCACAACTGAGTAGGCGGGCCCCAAAGACACCAAGTCAGTAAAAACAGATGTGAGACTCTGAATAGCTCACTTGGGTTGCTAACTCTTAGGGAAGAGAGTTAGTGGTGACGGATAAGGCCATCAGTCACAACCCTCGCAGTAACTGTATAGCATACAGGTGAGGGAAAGCTTCTACTGAGGATAGAATGACCAGATCCAGACAGTGAAGCCAGTAGCCAACACAGCCTGGACCCATCCCTACTCGAAAGCGCAAAGAGAGGCTTTGGGGGATAGGCGACTCGAAGACAAAGACAACTATGAGTGAAGACGAAGAAGGAGGGGAACTGAATCCCCTGCAAGGGCCGGCAATGGAACAAGGGGCGAGCAACATCAGCCGAGACGAGGAGAGTCATCGACCTAGTCTTTCCCAATCCACGATATCACAAATTCCTGCGAAGCTGATATTGCTCGGTGATGGATTGGATTCCTGGACTGAGATAAACAAGAAAGCTTTCTATGAATCCCACTACACCCTCGACAAGGAGGTGGCCCAGAGAATGATGAAGCACTTAGTGCAAACTCGGACATACTTTTGCACCCAGCTTCGACACGGTCACCGTCTGGGGGTCGTCAAATGCCCGGTGAAGGTTGCTAGGAAAACGGAGGTTAAAGAATGGCTGGAATGGTTCGCCAAGCTCCTTGAAGAGTGGGAAGCTGGTGAGCTGCGGACTGTTTACAGTCCCTCCGAGAAGTATGACAGCGTAGTAAAAACCGCTACATTGGCAGCGGGCATTGACGGGATTCTAGTAGACCATCTTGCCAAGGGGGTGCGCAAGTTTCAAGAATATAACGAAGCCCTGCAGAGACTTAAGTTATACAAGGAGATTAAGGAAAAAGAGCGAGCCCCGGACAGGGCAGAGTCGGAGGTGGCCGAGGCTCCATCCCAACTGCCCAGCAGAGCCACGACACCGACCCACCAGCAGAAGCAACCTTCGAGGGTTCTGATAGACCTGACGGGCGGCAGCGACGACAACGACGGCGGTGACAGCTACGACAGCAGCAACGACAACGACGAGGGTCCCTCAGCTCCACCGGGTCCATCGCGGAACGAGGACATCCCACCTGCACCGGCCAATGAGGACGACCCCGAGGGAGCGCTCGTCGGCGGACTCACAGAGGAGCAGTGGGAGGAGGCAGCCAAGGAATGGTCCCCTCAACGGAACCCGGAGCTCGGGTTTCATCCCCGAGTCCACAGCACGGAGAGGAGGCCTCCACAGCCACCTACGAAAACTTCAGCGGCCAGCAGTTCCGACGAGGACGAAGAGGAATCGGACGAGGAGCAGTGGGGCCCCGGCCGCCCCAAGAAGAAGACTCAGAAATCGGACACCTGGAGGGTGGCCCGAGAATTGGCCGAAATACCACCAGGGGCCGTCAGCATAAGGCTGCAATCCGGACACATGATTTATCAGTTTATTGGAGGAATATGGGATCTTGAGGGTGATGGACTAGTTGTGTTCACCGATGACAGATACAAGATCCACAACAAAAACTTCCGTCGCAACCTTAAGGACCAGGCAGGAAAATGTTACAAAGCGGATTTAAGATTGCTGGAAGCCTCTTGTAGTCCAGCAACTCGAGGAGACGTAATAATAATGAAAGGCTACGGTCTCCCTTATGGCGCGGTAATCCTAGTCCCGATTGGCGTATACCAAAAAGGAGAGAGTCTAGAAGAATATCGGAAGAAGATGTGGCACGGACTCGAGCGGGGCCTAGTGATGGCCAGCAACGAAAGCATGAGAAGAGTAATGGTGAGCGTGCAGGGACTGAGATCACCGGACTTACCAAGGGACACCGCCAGGTCGATTGCAGAGAGCGGAGTGGTGAATATAACCAGGACCAACAGTCATTTCTTCGTGTTCAAAGAGGTGGTGGTGGTGGTGGACCCCCGTCTGCATCGACTCCGCACTGAGCGAGGGGTGCAATTGGCGGCTGAGATGGAGGAGCAATGCCGCATTAGCCATCCATCACAAGAGATCAGGAAATATCCCTTAAAAATTCCCCAGAGTGAGGTTTCAAACACCACCCAGAAAGGTAAAGTCAAGGCCGTGCAGCCACCCAGGATAAAAATAAAGGAGGCACCTGTTGAACCAGGGTCCTCCGCAGCAAGGTACGTTAAGGAGTTCTCGTTTGAAGAGAACCGCAGTGAACTGAAAAAACCCAATGTGGGAAGAGTCAAGAATGAGCAGCCGACGGTCCCGAAAGAAGAAGGACCGATGAAACCAGCTAAGATTCGACCGCTGAACTCCCCTGGGAGAGAACCTCTTCGACAACAACAGTATGAGGACATCAGCGACTCGGAGGACGAAGAGGAGCAACCGGAGATCGAACATCCTGGAGAAGAAGAAGAGGAAAGTGATCACGGCAGTGTCTTCTCCGACCCAAAGCAACCACCGGCAGAACACAAGACACTCCGAACAGGACAGCACCGGGGTAAGAAGAAAGAAATGGAAACCTTTGACATCGAGAAATCTTCTGAAAGACTGGCAAGAGACGTGACCTGGGGTCCAGTGCAGGCTAAGGACGGACGGCGTACGTATGTACCCGAGGTCGGCCAAACTGAGTACCAGATCCCGGCAGGATGGGCCAGCAGATTGGGAGACCGGGTGCAGCTCGAGGTGGAAGCGACAATCGGAGAATGGGCCAACATCCTGATGACACCATCCTGCTCCACCCTGACAGCACACTATTCCCTGACTACCAACTTCAGGAACGCATACATTGGAATTATGTATGATGTGATGCTGCGACGACTGAAGAAAGCCGCCTACAAGTACTCCAGGGAAACTCAACAGCAGCTGGACGAAGTGTCGGCTGATGAAGAGGAACCTCAGGCGACGTCTTCGGAGCCAGGACCGCAGATCCCGGCGAGACAACCAGAGGTGTCAGCTCAGCTACCTGCCACTAATACGGGACAGGACGCTTACGCCGAGCTGAAGAATCTAAGGTTAGTGATTAGGAGTAAAAACGCAGACGAAAACAATGAGGAGTATCTGAAAGATGTTTGGCCAACTGTGCTGTCTACCACCAACCACGAGGGAGCCAAAAAGTTGTGGCTGACCAGCGTGACCTCGGACCCGATGGTGGGAACAGATTCAGCACAGAGCAACTATGAAAGGCTGGTGTTGGAGGACATGGATGATGAAGAGTCCCAGGTGAAGAGGGCCAGAGGACGGCTGGACAGGGGAAGCCGATTGGAACCGCTTTGGCACACACTTAAGCAGACCATTTCTCCTGCGAGATATGTGAAAGTATTACGTGAGGTGACCAAAGGACGCAGAGGAGAGATCGTGTTCGTGAAGTTGCCAGTGAGAAGCACGACGGTCGCTCAGATGGATGTAGCAGTGCAAGGCTTCGACCTGGAACAGCAGTACTACGAGGAC
Organism: Xiphophorus hellerii; assembly: GCF_003331165.1. Lineage (NCBI taxonomy): Eukaryota > Metazoa > Chordata > Actinopteri > Cyprinodontiformes > Poeciliidae > Xiphophorus > Xiphophorus hellerii. Next base: position 8,237,380 of record NC_045688.1, on the reverse strand, counting down.
AAAAGGAAGAAGGAGGCCAGCCAGCCGGCGAAGCCACCTGGAAGGGTTAACATCAGACAACCATCTAACTTCCAGGGTAGACCGTTCCAGCAAGGAGCACCGCCATCCAACTTCCAGAGCAGACCGTTTCAACAAGGAGCACCGCCATCCAACTTCCGGAACCGGCCGTTCCAGCAGAAACCACCAGGACCACAAGGGAAACCGACCAACCCTCCGGCTTCATCAAACCAGCCAGGAAAAGGTCAGTTCTTGACAGATGAGGAGTATAGGAAATTGAGCCCAGAAGAGAGGACGGCCCTCCGTGAGTCCCGTAAAGCCGGGGCCGGAGGGTCACCAAAGTAATGGCGTCCAGGTCGCGGGTCATTCTAGAAAATGCCTACTGGGAGGGGGACGAAATCTACGCTAAAGTGGAAGGAGTGCCCTACCTGGTGGACACAGGAGCGGAGGTGTCTATGACCCGCAAAGACCTAAAAACAGCAGGACACCTAAAGGTTCAGTTTGCTAATGGAAAAGTAGAAGAAATGCCGTATGGGACCTGGAAAGGAGTAGTGTGGGTGAAAGGTCCCTACAATCTCCTCACAGTAAAAGACTTAGACGAACTCAGTAAAAAGAAAGGCACACATCGCCGACTGGAGCGAAGGCTGACAAGCCTGAAAGCAAGATTGGTGAAAGTCGGCCCGACCCAAACAGGATCAGAGAAGCAAGACTGGTACAAGCCGGTCGACATACTAACGGTGACAGAACAGAAACTTGAAGAGAGTGACTTCTCCCCGGCTGGGAAAGAGAAGCTGCGTGAGATCATCGTTACGGCGCAGGTGGCACGGTTCAAGAACGATTGTGGAGATTTGGGCCCAAAGTTTGTTCATCACATCGAAGGTGGGGTTCATCCACCTGTTCGGCAGTACCCGTTGAACCCAGGAGCCGTCGAGGAGATGGACAAGATCGTGAAGGAACTGAGTGCCCTAGAGATCATCAGAGAGGAACTCAACCCGATCACCAACAGCCCCATCCAGGCGGTGAAGAAACCTGAATCGGCTGGAGGGGGTTGGAGGCCAGTTATCAACTTCAAGGCCCTGAATCGGAGAACAATAGCAAACCGAGCCAGTCTAATCAATCCACAAGGAGCGCTGAAAACTCTTCGAGTCAAGAAGTTCAAGTCTTGCATCGACCTAGCTAATGGATTTTTCTCCCTACGCCTCGCCAGACAGTCGCAAGGTAAAACTGCATTCACCCACAAAGGCAAAAGCTATGTGTGGCAAAGGTTACCCCAGGGCTACAAGAACTCCCCAAATGTGTTCCAGTCAGCAGTGATGGAGGTACTGGGGGACGTAGGTGCAACTGTGTACATTGATGATGTTTTTATCGCTGACGACACAGAAGAAGAACACCTAGAGAGACTACAAAAAGTGGTTGGAAACCTCACCAAGGCAGGTCTGAAACTAAACCTCAAGAAATGTCAATTTGGACAGTTCCAAGTGAACTATCTGGGTTTCGAAGTCACGTCGGACTTAGGACTCTCTGATGGGTACAGAGAAAAGCTGACGAACATTCAACCACCTCAGTCGGAAAATGACCTACAGAAAATATTGGGATTGTGCAACTATGTCAGAGACCATGTGCCCAACTATCAGAAATATGCCAAACCCTTGTACCACTGCCTGAGGAAAAGTGAGGACGATGAGAAAGACGGAAAAAGACCCTGGGTTTGGACAGCAGCCAATCAACAGAACCTAGAGGAACTGAGAAGGGCCATTCAAGCAGCCGTGAGGCTGGAGCCAAGAAGTTTATCAGAAAGACTGGTGGCAGAGATCAGCTGCGAGAATGACGATGCCATGATCAAAGTGAGTAATGAAAATGGAGGCTTGGTTACCCTATGGAGTTACACCCTAACTTCTGTTGAAAAGAAATACCCGCAGGAGGAGAAGGAGCTAGCGGTGTTAGCTCGATATTGGGGCGTGCTGAAGGATTTAGCACAAGGACAACCAGTTAAAGTCATCACACAAAGTCAAGTTCACAAGTACCTAAGAAGAGGGACTGTGGAAAGTACTAAAGCAACCAATACTCGGTGGGGAAGATGGGAGGACATCTTGCTGGACCCGGAGCTTGAAATTGGGCCAGCACAACCCACCAGTAAGAAAAAACCACAAGAAACACCTGAGAAGCCAGGACAACCGGAATGGACAATCTACACCGATGGATCCAGAAAGGGGTCCGACCAGTCGGCATACTGGGGATTTATTCTGAAGCAGGATGGCAAAGAGAAATGCCGTCAGAAAGGAAAAGCCCCCGGTAGCGCTCAAGCCGGAGAAGTGACGGCAGTACTGGAAGGATTGCTGGAGCTGGTGAAAAGGAAAATCAAAAGTGCCAGGTTAGTCACCGACAGTTACTACTGTGCTCAGGCCCTTAGAGAGGACCTGGCCATATGGGAAGAAAATGGGTTCGAGACAGCAAAGGGCAAGCCGGTGGCACACAAGGACTTGTGGAAAAAGATTGCTGAGCTAAAACTGCAGTTGGAGATAGATGTTGAGCATCAAAGAGCACACACGCATGAGGGAGCTCATTGGCGTGGGAATGATGAAGTGGACTGTTATGTCCAACAAAGAAAGATCGTCTTTGTCGGTACCGAGAAGTGGGACAGTACTCCCAGAGGACGGGAGGTCCCAGAAGAGTACGTGGTCGAGGTCGTGCGGAGCGTGCATGAGGCCCTTGGACATGCAGGCGTACGACCTACCCGTAAGGAGCTGGAGGAGCAAGACCTTTGGATCCCAGTGAAACAAGTCCAACGCGTGCTAAGGGACTGTGAGGTGTGTGGTCAATACAACGCAGGTCGCCGAGGGCAGCGGATGGATGGGTTGTCCATCAAAAGCACGGTCCCCTGGGGCTCAGTCTGCATGGATGTTGCAGGTCCCATGGGGATAACAGGAAGGAGAGGTGAAAAGTACCTCTTAGTGCTGGTGGATTCTATGTCGGGGTTTGTAACTACAAAAGCAGCCAGGAAAGCGAACGGCAATAGTGTTGTCGGCATGCTGGAACAAGTATGCAGTGCCCTGGGAATCCCGAAAGAGCTGCGTACGGACAATGGGACTCATTTCCGTAATTCACAGGTTGACCAGTGGTGTCAGAAGTATGGAGTAATACGAGTTTACTCGCCACCCTACACCCCACAAGCTAACGGAGTGGTGGAACGAGCCATTGGGTTAGTGAAAAGCTGGATAGCTAAAAATGCTAACACCAACAGCTGGAGCACCCAAGCGGTGGAAATAGGGCAGGCCCTGAATGACAGAAGCAGAGCCGAAAGACCCGCCCCTGCGATGGAACTCAACCAACGGCCGTTCACCACGAAGGAAGTGGGGCGGGGCTCCAGCGACAAAAAGGAGAAGCTGACGCCCAGAGTGCCATTCCGAGAGGGACAGCGCGTGTGGGTCAAAGCAAGAGAGCAACCTGTGCATGCAGCAGTGAAACCCAAGTTTGACACAACTGACATCGTCAAGCAAGTACTGGACAGGAACACAGTATTGCTGGAAAGAAAAGGGATCCAAGGAGTTGAGCAGCTCAAGCCGGTTCCTGACTAAAGTGAAACAGAAGCCGGTGAAATGGCCAGTGAATCATGTACCATTCCACCCTATCTCGGACTGGCCACCGTGAAAGGGGTGGTTGTAGTTAGAAGAACACCTTCAGGGATTTGGGCAGGACGAGCCCTGAAGAAATTGGATTGGGCTAAAAATGGAGTCCTGTCGGAGGAGAGAGAGATGCTGGTTTGGGGGAAAGCTAAAAGCGGCTGTCCGGTTTGTTTAACGGACCACCATCTCCCCATTATCTGGGAAGGACCAGGCCGTGAGAAGCCAAGGCACCAGGGGGCTACCGCAGAGATGCTACAACACCTTCGCGTCTCCCCGGTCACGGTGTTGAACAATACAATCTGTGGGAACTGCCGAGTGGGTTACCTGCCCCGGCTTAAGTTGGAAACCCAATGGGGGTGGCTCAAGGAAGAACCAAGAACTTGTTATTGCACGTGGAATGGAAATGAGCTACACCACTGTCCTGTGTGTGAGGAACAGCTAAGGAGCGGAGAGGTAACACTGACAGGCGAAGCTGAAGGATGGCAAGTGACAAGGTTCTACAGCTCGCTGCGGTATTACAGAACCTACGGGCGAGTGCAATCGAACTATGGGAGCCCCATACCGATAATATTACCAGGACCTTCCGCTCCTCCGAACACTCCAGAAGAACTGGACCCATGGGTGTGGAGGAGGGAAGAAGGACCGCATGATGTCCTGTGGGATTCTGTTCAAGCCGCCTGGCCGTATGACGCTGCTAGAGCTTCCCTGTCATTTCCACCATTGAATGCCAACCACTCTCCTGTGGTCTTCCGGGTACATCGGCCTCATGCATACCAACCATCAGCCGAGGAGCTCAGTGCACTCCCAGATGACGCCCGAGAGCAAGCCGTTAACGATGGGTGGACAGGCCCCTGGGAATTGACCACCTGGGCACATCTAATTTTGGAGGTCATCAACGACTGCACAATACCAATAGTAGATCTGCCGGATGTACCAAGAGAAGATGGGGTGCGCAGCTCAGATATGTATTACTACACCACTGAAGTGGACGGATGGGGCAGCAATGCGGTAAGACCAAAGGAGAAGTCTTGCCTCTACTGGGTGACAGCGGAATCCCAGTTTCGGGATGGAGTTTTGCAACACCCGGGAGGCGTGGCTCACAGGGCGGGCACGCCCTCTGATCCTAGCACCTCCTGTCAAGTCCAGCTGTCAGTGCGCATGATCACCGTCCCCTATAAAGGGATCTACTCAGTCGGAGCAGCCATCAAAGTGGTACCAGACGAGCAGACTTACGCCACTGTGTCCAGTACGGAGCCGGAGCCCCCCAAGAAGAAACCCAAAACTCACGCTTGGCAGAAGCTCGCCTTAGCATTTCCATGGAGAAAGACAAACCAAAACTGATGGACGCACCGGAAGGAGAAAAACGAGTTGTCAAGTCTAAAGGTCAGCAAAAACCCAAAAAGCGAAAGGGGAGACAGTGTTTTGTGACTAGATTGTTCAAAGTGGGGGTTGGAGTCTCATCGGGACTATCAGACAGAGGCCCGTTTTTAAGACTCCCTACCACCTCCATTCTACTCGATATGCCAAGAGAAGATTTCACTGTTTCCAATCCGCTTACCGAGGCCTATTTTCTCAAATATCTCATATATCTCCGACCCACCAATTTCCAAAACACAAAACAGGTGGAGGAAAGTGAAGAATACACGACGCCCCCTCCCACGAAGCCACATATATTTATCCCTACCGCACCGCCTGCTTGGCAAGGAAGAGGATCTGAAAACACGGTTAACTTTGCATCAATCTCCCCTATGTGTCCAAGATCTCTACCATGGACTTTTAATACAGTGTATTTCAGGGTACGGGGGATCGAGCTACGGATTAGGTGGGGTCCCCATTATCTTGAACCACTGCAAGGACCGTATTGTGAAGTTACAGTTAATGACATGATCATTTGGACCACATCACCAAGCATGGCGAAAACCATAATACAGAGGGAAACGAATCCAGAATGTTATATATTTAATAACACCAAGCTTCCATTGAAATTGGAAATTGACAGGGTCTACCCCAATCCACCACACCAGAGGATTTATACTCCGTCATCCTGGGGGTACCGCACCAGGCTAACTCTGCATGGACAATCATTGTACACCTACATTTCAGTGCCTGCCCCAATAGGGTACAAACACGAATCCTGGTATGACCAGGCGCTGAAAACTGGCACCGCCCAAGGCCCGTTTCCTCGCCCGGACTACTGGAGGGTGTTCCACTGGAAGTGGGTGTGGAGGGGGTTGGAACCTGATTTACCCTACCCCTCTCCCATACTTACAGCCCTGCAGCAGAGAAGAGCCACCAGACGGGTTGGAAAGAACCCTGCCAACCAGGGCCACCTCAAGGCTTTGAGGAAAGTCTGCGCAAAGCCTGATACATCAGACCCCAGAGAAGCACTAATCTGGCCAAGATGGATGCTATCGGCATGAAGCGCCGGCCTACAGACCCGGAGTTGCTGGATGTTACATCGGAATCAGACAGCTCTACTAACACTGACGACGACTCGGAAACCTCTAACAAACCTTTGCTACGGAAGACGACTACGATAACCGGAAAATCCCTATGCCTGAAAGGGCTGCCAACGCTCCTTGCCCTGCTGTTTGCTGCTGCTGTTCTTGCTACTATCTTCTACTTCATCGGAGTTGGACCGTGGTATCTTACGCATACAAGAGTCACCTACGGACATTCCAAGTACGCTAACTTCAATTGTTGGAACACAAACACCACGGCTATTTTTGTACCATGGGACAACGAAACTTCTGTCCAGAATCGAACCGGACTGTTCGCCAAAGACAACGGTAAAAAGTACGTGGAACGCCGAGCTTTCGGATTGAACGACTCCACTCTGGACGACCTTCTGAATCGCACCTGGGAGATCTACAACTATGACTTCCTCGACACCGGAGTGCTCTGCTGGATACGGGTTCTGCAAAACAAAGAGCGACGGACCGTCAGATGCAACTGGATTCACCCGGATCGAGGTATGCCAGAATGGCATTGCAACATGGCTTGTCGATCACTGCTACTGTTACCAAACCAGGGGTACTGGGATACCGAAGTAGTATACCCAGCCCCACACAGGTCCTCAGGCTGTCGAGCCTGGCTTCCCCGAGAGGAGTTTTGGGGAGATTATCACCTGAATTGCAGGGTGGATGACACCATCCCAACTGCACCACCGGGAAACTGGACCTTTCGAAATGCCTCCCGACGTACTGTTCCAGTTAACACAATGACGTCGCCTACACCTGATACTTTGACTAACATAACGGCATATCTGATCAGGCAAGGACCTAGACGGTTTATGTATGACAACGATCAAAAGCACTGCTACAACCACCACTTTCGTTGGTTAAATCCTTGCCTCTGGAACAAGTTCGTGAAATGTGTAGGACAGAATTATATAGTATCAGCCATAGAAGAGTACTGGGCTGATTTTTGGCACTCTACACGTCCACACCGTACAGAAATTGAAACCTGGCTGAACAACACATTCCCATGGACATACATAGCCAAAGACCAAACGTTCTTTATGGGAGATTTCCCAGAGGGCACAGTGCGCTCTCTTACTGGGTTAGATGAGCTACACATTGCCAACTTGCGTACACAACTCCTTCCAACTCCCGATGACCTTCTAAACGCTCCTAAAGACGACTTCGCTAAAATTGACAAGTGTGTCGCCAAAAGAATTTTTGAGAGCCTGAATGACACCTGTTGGAAGAAAACCCTCTCATCGCCACGGTGCGACCTCTGGCAGGTTGGCAATGCTTTGCACTCTACCTGGAGGTATAATTGCCCTGATCCTGAAAAAGCTCCTACGGCTAAATGGGCCCTACGAGCCTGGTACGAGGACTACTATCGAAAATGGGACTACGAGTGGTGGGGACTCCAACAACATGAGTTTGAAGCCTGGGTAACACCATGCCTTACAGAATCAACAAACTACTGGGTAAAGTACCAGTACATTGCTACAGTCTACTCTAAGGAACGCATGATTTGGCCTGGGATTTTTTGGAGACCTGACAGTTACGTCAGCCCGAGACCCTGGCGCATGACTTGTAAAAACAACACAAGACATGTCCTTGAATGTGTAATAGGTTTAGCCAGAAGACCCTGCCAACAGCTTCGAGGCTGGGAAAGCTACTGCAAAGACCACTATGCAGATGAGTATGACACTCACTCTTCCGAAGTCACTTGGCGAAAATTCAATGGAACATGGAGAAGGGCAATAGTGAGCGGAGGGACGTGCACCGACGCAATCCTAGGATATCATCTCCAAAAGCGCAAGAACATCCTTGGCCTTCCCGTTCCGTTCATTCCCAATTCCCTTATAGCCATCGCCGAAGGACATGCTTTCCGAAAAAGTCTGTGTAATGGCAACATCGACTCAGGGTTCGAATGGGTAGGACCTAACCTGTTGTATTCCAATCTCACCTGCTCCACCACTACGGAGAATTGGCAAAAATGTGGAGAAGGCTCTGATCAACATGACTGTTACTGGTACGAGACTATGGGGGCAACATTGGTGGCCGCTATTTCTGAGGTTGCGGAAGAAGTTGCTCATGTGGTGGAAGAAGGCCTCAACATTGTTGAACAATGGTTGATGAGTGCTTTGAGCCTGCTATGGCCATATCTCTTAGGTCTCCTGGGCGTCGCCGTAGCAATACTCATCGGCAAAATCGTCCTGGAGGCGTGGCTAAAAGCACTGTGTCGTTGCAAAAGGAGGAACTACCAGCCCCTCCCCCCGAAGGAGGAGCCTACTTCTGCATAAGAGAGAGCTGCCGTGTGCCTGCGAGCCATTCAACCTTCACCGCAGCTGCTGAGAAGACCTGATCCAGAGCAACCATCATCGGACATCATGGACACCAACTCTTCATCCAACTCTTCAACCAACTCATCAAACCCCAACTCACTTTTTGCACCGATTCAAGTGAGTACCCTTGAGCATTTAGGGATTACCCTGGCCTGGGTAGTCTTCTGCCACACCGGTCCTTGGCCCAAGGGACATCCTATGAGGATCTTCGTTGCGCTACAAGGATATGCCAAACTTATCCTCCGCCCATTAGTGCTCCACAGATGGGGGTTGGCATCATCCCTCTTCGCTTGTTATCTGATGGGCCGTACCCGCATTAATTGGCGCAGGGGTGTTGTGGTCTGCCTATGGCTCATCACCGATACCACCGCCCTGATATTGGAATTGGTCCTTGGGGGCATACAAGCCACACGAACCGCCCCATTTAAAATCCTCACAGCTGTACTAGAGGGGCTGTTCGCAGTGTCCATCCTCATCTACTTAGCGCGCCAGGCCTTGTCTATCAAGGGTCGGGGACGGCGAATTTGGATGCAAAAGTGGATAATTCTGGCTCTTTGGGCAACGGTTTGGGGGATCCTGGTGGTCCTCTACTGGCTCCGTGAGACCTCGGACCTAGCCATTGTTGTATGGCTCATGACCTACGCGGCAATATTCCATGATTCAGCTCATGTCTATGATCGAGGTGAACCCGCTCCGGATCATGACATTCCGGCTCCTGTGATTAATTCACCTTGGCTCGCAAAATACGCCGGCACACGGGCTTAAATCAGCCTACTCTCTCAGCTTTCGCTTTTGCATTTTCGTCGTTGTAAGTACATGTAGTTAATCAATAACCACTGATCATGAAGTTACCTGGGTTACTGTTTCTCCTCAGGCATCAACCTGCTGTGTGGGGTGTGGAATAACTGCAGAATCTTATGGATTCATTTGGGTTGCATCGTCTTCCCGCTGGTGTCACAAATGCGTGAGCGCCAATCTTAACAATGTAACGGCAATCCTCTGCGCCACAGGGCTGGAGGATTTGCCCTACATAGCGGATTCCACCTCTAGATCCCTGGAACGGGTGCACAAAATCGTGTGGACCTCTGCGTTTGGCCTAGACGACGACGACTTCGCCACATCTCCATTGTATACGGGACTACGGCTGCCCGTGATTCATAAGTTATGGGAACACCAAATTACTCGGCAATGCCTCCCAACTTTACATCTGTTGGATGGCCGAATTGTGGCGGTGGGCGACTACCTTCCGCCTACACGTCCCGTGTCTCCAGATTTGTTTATCGACGTCGGATGCCAAACCAGCAGTGCGACTAACGAGAGAGGTACCCAAACTGAGAACCTCAGTTCATCTCCCCAAGCATGCCAGACTGAGGACATCCTTTCCCCTTCATCTCCATCACCAAGTGATATGGATTTCCAGGATCTGCTGGCAGAATTGGAAGGCTACTGCAACAACCCGTCCGCGCTGCCAGACTTTGGCATGGACTTGCCTTCGCCTCTGCAGCCTCCGCTGGAGCGTTCCACCCTTTCCGTCTCAGGTGAAACTACCCTTGACAATGATTTGGGTGCAGAACACTGGCTTTCTCCGCCATCCAATCTGTCGGAGTATGAGGTTGTGGATTCCTGGACACCTTCATCGTCTCCGGTTACCTGCTATGAGCGGGACATCCTCACTGCCACTTGTGGTGATGGACTTGATCTCTTTTGACTTTGGACTCTGTGTTTTCTGCGCAGCACCGTCCGATCTCATGGAGGGGGTGTCAAGAAAACTGGCATAAGGGTATGAGATCTTTCCAGGCACACGCAGAAAAAGATGCATAATGGCTTGGAAGAAATAAAGTAATCCTGTAGTTTGATTAAAAGTTAATTAAGTTGAATAGGTCTGAATAACATGAATATAAGTAATCACTCAATAACTTTCTGTAAAGATCTGTAATGATTTGTTTCTGCAAAGAATCTCTGATTGATGATTTGTAATGATAAATATGTAATGATTATGTTAATGATTAACAACAAGGAAAAGATGTGATTTATTGTCAATGAATATGAAGTTATAATCGTCTGAAATCAATTTAACAACAAGTTGAATGTGTTTACTGAGTTTTAATAGATAAAGTGAGTTATAGAATATAGAAAAGACGAATGTGCAGTACAGCCCTGAAAACAGGAAATGTCGCAAGCAGTTCTGAACAGATGGCCAAGAAGCACAGGAAGAAAGGGGAAGTACGGGAACTTCCACTGTGGTCAGCAGGCAGGTTGAGAAATGGGGGGGACTTTTTCATGAGAGACAGCGGCCGTGAAGGAAGTCACGTAGGCCAAACCTTCCCATACACACACATGGTGAGGAGAGGCATAAAAAGGGGCTGAAAAGAGGAACCAACCGTTCCCAGTCCGGCGGCGGAGAAGAAGAGACAACACCTGCAATAGCATGCAGGAGCAGATTAAAACACGGACCGCACTTCAGAACTACGGGGAAGCTCAGACTTCACACCGCGAAGAAAGGACTGGGTCCCGTTGCCCCATCTCTAGTTCTTTATTTGACAGACGGTCTCGTCTCAACTCAGTACTTTCAAACTCTGCAGCAGGACTTGGAGGAAGGACAAAGGTCCCACAAGGAGGAAGAACTGGGTCTTGCAAAAAGGATTCAGACCCGTTCTGCTTTGTTTCCTTTCTAAGGAGGATTTTTCCACACGAGACAAAGACCTCAACCAAGGATGCAAGAAATTCCTGTTGCCAAAAGATCCATCATCGTCTGGGTATGAGTTGAATCTGCTCATTGAAATTCCATTTCAGAACTTGCGACTTAATTCTTAGGGAAAGGAGACAGAGTAGTGGGATTGTACATGTAAATTTTATTACACTGTTTTTGATCTATATACGATTGATAATTGATTTGTATGTCGCATATCCCTGCTTAAGCTTGCTTAATAAATTTATACCACAAAATTCTAATGAGGTTGGTGGACATTGGAATTAATAGAGTCATTTAATCTTTGTCCAGTTCTTTTAATCAAGGTAAAACTAATGTACATGATTCCAGTAAATAGGAGGCTTCATAATTTCCTTTGGTGAGAGTAAATAATGACCCTGGGACTTACCTCTAAGTCACTAAACATAATCTAGCCGGTTCCAAGTGCAAGTTATGATTTAGAAAGTGGGCTACCGTTAACAGAAGTGGTTATTGGAATTATGCAGCTGCGAGGGCTACTCAGCTGATTGTTTCTTAACTGTAAAGGGTCATAACTTCTGGATTGGAGGTAGTTAGAGCTAGACGAGTCACTTTCGCTACCAGTTTAAATAGATTATCTCTTATAGAGTACTCTTAGGGTAATACCCAGGACTCAGAGATTTTCCGGACCTGTTAGACGGAGAACTGGTCAGTAGGCAGCCCTGGGGAGTAGTGAGGAGTGGGCGGGGCTGACTATTGCAGGATAACCTACAGGTGCCATAATTTGACTAATCATACGTTAAAGCCACTGCACAATCAGAGATGGTCAGACCTGATGCTGCCCTCTAGTCTTCATTTGTTGGACTTGCAGGTTTTCTGTCCTCAGCGGACAAGAGATCCACACTTCAGAGTAAACACCAATAAAGTCTTAATGTCCTCCACCTTGTGACCTCCTCTTGCCCCCCGTCACCATCTCTGTTTCGGGGTAACGGCCCATGAATGAAGGGTGATTTCAGGGAGGATCTGCTCTGTTGCTCCCTGCAGTGGATCGACTTGAGCTGACTCGGCTTCTATGAGCTGCAAAGAGAGATGGATGAGTTTTTGGTTTGTGTCCATCTTGATGGATGAGTTAACGCACTGCGTCCAGCTCCACAGGTCGCACCGGTCACATCACCACTGTACTATCCTGAAGATGTTGAGCAAAGACAGGCTACAGATGTTAGAAAGGTCCGAGTGGGAGAGTAGTCCCACTTGTATTTTATAACTTAAAATACAACCATTAGATGTAAAGGAACACATTTCAAAATGTTGGTTTAGTGGTATAACACCAGCAATAATAAAAAAGTTGGTTTTGTTCAACTTCAAGCCGTTGAACAATTTATATCTAGAAGATATTAGATGCACATATTTATGTTGCTTAAAGGGGACCTATTTAGCAAAATTCACATTTTACACTTTTTTGTTCTTCCATTTGGGTCTTGACTGCTTTTAAAAGCGCTTAAAAAACATCGAGACATTTTTTTCTTTGCTATTAGTTAAAGTTTTTTGTTGTCTGGAAAATGAGCCATTTCAAAAATTTGGAATGTAACGTCACAAATCAGCAGGCACAACCCCAGTGAAGCCAGCCCGTTACCTAGCAACCACAGCAGAGTTCCGCCCGTTACCTAGCAACTGCAGCAGAGTTCTGCCCGTTACCTAGCAACCCAAGGAGAGCTCTAGTAGATTTGTACAATGTCTGCTGTAAAAGACAAGTGTTTTGTTGTTGACTCACCGAACAGAAACCATTTTCTGCTTTCTTGAGTTACAACACTTTTAAGTGTTGAGTTTGGGGGCGGGGCCAGCAGCAGCGTATTTTAATTTAAAGTGACAAAGCGTTCTAAAATGGCTCATCCCAAAAGGAGCTCAACTTACACAGAACTGAATAGGCTGAAATTTTATCATTTAAGAATGATTTTGTACGATAAATGTAATGAACATGTTTTGTAAAACCCGACTTCTCCTAACCTGTTCAAAGAAGAATAATAGGTCACCTTTAATGTTTGCTTTAGCATTAATGCTACAAAAAATAAGACAACCTCTTGAAATCACTGTCTCTTTGTTGCTCTATTCTCATTTGGTCTTTTTCTTCCTCCTCTTTAGAGACCGATGTACATCTCTTTTGTCACTAAGGCCATTCTGTGGGATAGAGGAGGCTGCCACCACACTGTAAGTTAATCTATTCTGTAATAACAACAACATAGCTAATCATATAAACATAGTAACAACAAACTGTTTATAGTTTACCTTTAATACTATTGTTATAAACTCAGTTAGAAAATGATTTGAAGAAGATTCCTGCTGTTGTTTTACTGATAACCTGAGCTGAGTGATGAGTTAGAAGTAAAATTAAACAAATTTTTATTGGGTTGATTTTAAGATTTTACTAAGAAAGATCTTGTTTGCAACCTTAATTTTAAGCTGTTGTCTTTATTTAAATGTCTTTATTGAAAATTTTTTTTATTCAGTTATTGTCAATAATCTTAACCCAGACATTTCCCTGACCTTAACTATTATATTTGAATTTATTTATTTCAAACTGTTTTTTTTTAAAACAAGAAAACAAGCTATCAGTAGAACAGAGAAAACATGTGCATAAATAACCAAGAACAAGGTAACTTGTTTACCAATTATTTAATCCTACCCTTTATCAATTTAATAAAATATATTACATAATGACTCAATAATTATCAAAACTTTATTAAAACCAAGTTCTAATATTCATGTGCTAGTCTAGACTCTTCCTAACTTTAACCTTAACCAAAACCTAATTCACACGGGACCCTGACCTTTTACGATCGCATTAGGACTGGTCTTTGGTCTCCATTAGGCCTCCATTAGTTTAGTAAATACACCAGAAATGGTTCTTAATAACCAAGTACACACACACAGACTCAAACTCCCAGTCTCCACCTCTTCCATTTGCTAAACGGAGGCTGGGAGTGGATGCACCATCATTAACGGCAACGTTTCCATGGTTACATTAGAGCCGCGTGGGCCGCCTTCCTGTCTCGGCCTCTGGTTCTGCAAATAAAGTCGTCAGACAAAGTGGCCCGCTTGCTCTTCCAGCCTCATTTACATCCTGAACTGCTTTCTGCATTCAGAATCTCCGCCAGCCCTGTTATCTGACATTCTGCCGCTTTGCTGAGATCCAGCTGTACCTCATAAATCAGGAGGAGCATTGTGACTGTAAAACCGCTCCTGTCATACAGCGACACGACTTCTGCTAGAAGGGCGTTGATGTCTAAACATGGAGGAGGCCAACAAGAGGCTTTTCACCCAGCAACCTGCTTTGTGTTGGCAGCTGAAGTCCTTCAGGGTCGCATGGAGAAGGGATGCAAGTAGGAATACGCAAACAATGCAGAAGTTCACCAATTTAACCCTGAGCAGCAAGTTTGTTCTCCCAAAATATTCTTGAAAGAGCAAAACACTGAATCCAAACCCTGAAATCTGGGTTTTCAGCACAACTTACATTAGCTGTGTTTCCGTTAACAATGAAATTACAAAAATAAATTCGCTGAAAGGAAACACGCCAACTTCGACGTCACTTTTTTTCTTAAAAGTTTCTGCACGTGAGGAAGAGCTTTCATTTAATTCATCTTAATATTTTTTTAACTCTACTGAACAGTAAAGATTTATTAGCTAACCAAGATATTTGGACGTTCTTGATCAACCTTTATTATTTAGAGAATCGTAATTCTCTAAAGAATATTTACTAAATATTATATTTTCTAAATATAACAATAATATGTTCTAAATATTATTTTTAGAGAATAATTTATTCTCTAAATATAATATTTTTATTTAGAGAAAATAAAAATATTGTCTCTAACAAGGTTTTGTTTTCTTTAACATAAAACCTACCCAGGTTAGGTTAAATAACCTAGACTTGTTAAATTAATGGCTTAATTAAAATATTTGAGAAAATATTTCTCAAATATTTTCTCTAAATATTTGAGAAAATATTAATATTTTCCCGAAAAAAATTTCTAAATATTTATGAGAAAATATTTATATTTTCTTCCATTATAGAAAGAAAATAATGGAATATAAATATATATTTATATATAAACATATATTTATATATATATAAATATATATAAAAAATATTTATATTCTATACATTTTTTTGAGAAACTATTTCTCAGGAAATATTTTTTCTAAATATTCAGAGAAAATATCAATATTTTCTCTAATTATAATTATGTAGAGAAAAAAACATTAACTGATTCTCAGATTTATTTTCGAAGTAGCCGAAGGGAACATTTAAATGTTTACTTTATAAAGTCTGAAATGCAAATAATTTCCGTGTATTTTCTTTTTCCACACTTTAAGTAAAATTCAAAGTTTCTCCAAACTTTGCCAAAATCAGTCCGCACAGCAGAGAAAACAACGTTAAGGGTTCAACTCTGATGACACGGTAGTCAGAAGATTTGCTGAGAAGTCCCAGCTAAGTGAATTAGAGGCTCTTCCAGAGGAAGGCATTTCCAGCAGTGACAGTACATTGGACCGCACTTTCTACAGACACCCATTACCGCGGCGTGGGCTCCTCTGGGCCCTCGCAGGACCCCAGGAAACAGGCTGACCTCCTGGCGTCAGGCAGCCCACACTCTGTCCTCACACAGCCAGAACTGGCTAATGTCATTACGGGCCTGTTTGTGCTCAACAGCTCCCTGATTGAGATGCACAAGTGGCGCTGCTCGATGAATGTAGGAAGTCTATTAGTTACTCCGAGTCCCAGATGGTCTGCCTTGCGTGTGCAGCCCCCCTCCTCAACCACCCACCCACCTCCAAAACACATAAGCATCGATAAGCAGACACACACACGCATGCACACACTTAATTACGCTGCCTCCGAGTGAACCCTCTGACAGGCGGACGGCTATGAGCAAAGACAGAAGTGTGTCTATGTCCCAGAGGCTGCAGGGACAGAGAATTCTTCACAGAGCTGATGCACAAGAAAGCCAGGCTTACGGCCTAACAAGGTTAAACCCCTGAAAAAGAGAGACTTTTTAAAACATGGAGATTTGTGTTTCTGTGGGGTGTAATTGGCTTTGCTGCAGGGATGGAGGGGGGCCGCTGACGAGAGGCAATGTGGGGGCCGACGACAGTGGGGAGCATTGTGGAGTCCGGCGGATTCAGGGGGGTAAATCTGATTATCAGCTCGTGTCAGAAGCCAGGCCCAGATGCAGCTTAGCGCTCGCAGAAACTTTATACTTTCAATAGAAAGACAATGAGAGTTGCAGAAGCTCCTGGAAACCTTTAATAACATTAAAAAACACCAATGACAAACATCAAGATGCACCAGTCAGACTGGTTTCATGTTAAAAGGTGGATTCACTCCAGTCCTGTTTGGTTCGCTTCAGTCAAACTTCTATTCGTCTGCCCAGAAAGTCCGGTTCGTCTGCCCAGAAAGTCCAGTTCGTCTGCCCAGAAAGTCCAGTTCGTTTGCCCAGAAAGTCCAGTTCGTCTGCCCAGAAAGTCCAGTTCGTTTGCCCAGAAAGTCCAGTTCGTCTGCCCAGAAAGTCCAGTTCGTTTGCCCAGAAAGTGCGGTTCGTTTGGGGAGGTGTGAATGCGCAACAGAACTCTGGTCCACCTAAAAGTCAAAATATTGATGAACTGATGTGGTTTGAATGCACATGTGAACGCTAACCGGACCAGAAACCGCTCCAAAAACAGGACATGGACTACAGCGCAAGGCATTCTGGGTAAATACAACATACAGTCTCTCATCCATCTGTTTATCCATCATTTGTTCAGTTATTTGTCTTCATCCACCCTTCACAATAATTAATCACCTGTCATCCATCCATCCATCCACTCATCCACCCATCTAACCAAGCATCAGTCTGTCCCTTTTTCCATTCATTCTTCCACCCATCCATCCATTTATGTCTCTATCTATCCATCTTTCTTTCTCTCTGTTTTTATTCTCTCTATTTCTACCCATCCCTCTTTCTCTATTTCTCTCTAGCACTATCTATATCTTTCTCTCTGTGTATCTCTAGCTCTCAATCTTTTTCTATTTCTTCATCTATCTTTGTCTCCTTCTCTCTCCATCTATTTTTCTCTCTCTATCCCTCCATCTATCTCTCTGTCCTTATCTTTCCATTTCTTTATGTTTCTATCGCTATCTTGTTATTTTGCTCCACATTTTGTTTTTGTTCAACTTTTAAATTTTTTAAGTTATACATCCAATAACCAATAATAATAAAAATCTCTAATAAAAATCACAGTTTTCATGTTTTTTGATTAAACTGTTGTACATTTAGTATAAAATAATGCTCAGTCCTGCTATGCAGAAACCCAGCTGTTCACATCTGGCCTCAAACCTCCTTCATCCCGATCGTCCTGAGTGATGAGGATGAGGAGGAGGCGGGGGGACGAAGAATGTGGACAGGCGCGTCTCTTGTTCACTCCTTGCTTCTCCCTCTTTACATCGCAAGAAAGCAAATCTTTCAACCCTCTGAAAAAGAACATGGCGGAGGGATTTAAGAGCTGATCCTCGCTGTGTCAGTCAGACGGTCTCCCTCCTTCTTCTGCTCCTCCTTTCCTCAGAAACATTTTCTTTTTTTTAAGCAAGTGGAACTGAACTTTGTTTTAGATTAAGCTTAAATCCAAGGCAAATAAAAGCCAGTGGGCCATTTATTACGACTGTTTCCTCTCTGAATGAGTCACTGGCACCACAGATTTGGGACAAACTGGTTTTCACTGGTTGATGTCCACATGGTTTTATTTACCCGCTTTTATTTCCCTGGAAGATATTCTGAATTTTTATCACCTGGAAAATAATTTTCTGCTTCTTTCTCTACTTTTAGAGGAGGCAGGTTTTCTTTGAGGAGAACTTGTTTTTAAAGTAATTACTTATATCAACACAAGGGGGCAGCAGTGGCAAGTTATGTTATAAAATACTGTAAGTGAAGAACTACACGCCCAGATGGTAATGAGTTATCTCTGATTTGAATAGTATGTTTATATTAATTTATTTTAAAAAGAAACTCAATTTATTCATTTCATATTCATTTATTGCTTTGAATTCTCTCTCAGCATTAAAAAAAATCTTTTTACAGAATTTCTCGAAGCTCGATCTCCCTTTGTTACTCTTTAATGAAATACAGAAGTAGCATATTATATAATAATATGTATCCAAAAGTTATTTTGTATTTTTTCATGAATTAAAATCTTAAATTTTTTGGTTATTTAATAGTTTTACTTTTAAATGTTTGTTATTTTTAATTTAATTGCTATTGTTATTTTACAATCATACTGTTTTCTATAAAGTTTTTTGTTTTACTTTTCAATAAATACTTAAAATGTCAAACCAAAATTGTCCAGAAATCTAATAAAAATAGTAAAGATAAGGTGGATTATAAATAAAAGTGGTAATAAATGCAGTAGTATTTTAAAATGTATACATGCAAGTATTTATTTATTTTTGTTGCTATTTTTCCAGTTTTAACTTTTTTGTTGCTATTTTTTGTTTAATTATTGTAGTATTTTCACAATCATGTTATTTTCTAAATAGCAACATTTCTTGAATAACATTACAATGTAAATAAAAAAGTTTCAAACAAAATTGTCTAAAATGTTCCTATTAAAATTGGAAAGACAAGGTGGATTATGAATCAAAATTCATTTTATAAATGTATAAATGTTATTTTATTCTTTTTCTTTGCTATTTTCTCAATTTTATCTTTTTGTTGCTATTTTTATTTAATTACTGTAGTTTTTCCACAATCATGTTGTTTTCTAATAGTTAAAAAAAATTACACTGCAATAATTGAAAAAAATATATATAAAATTATCCAATTAAGATGGGAAAAGACTAGGTGGATTATGCATAAAAGTGGTATTAAATGCTTTTTGTAAGGTTATTCTTTGTTTTATTTACTTATTTTTTTCCTTATTTCTTCTGTTTTAACTTTTTTGGTGCTATTGTTATTTAATTATTGTAGTTTTTCCACAATATAGTTGTTTCCCCAACTAGTAAAATAATTTTTTTTAATGAAATGTCAATAAATAAAAAAAGCTTCAAACCAAAATTGCCCAATTAAAATGGGAAAAGACAAGGTGGATTATGAGTAAATAAATGCATTTTATAACTATATTCATGAGTTTATTCTGTTTTTTTATCATTTTATTTCTAGGTATTTGAATAATTGAGAATAATAAGAAAAAACGTTTAATTTAAAATTTTATTTATTATAAAATGTTTGTATTTAAGCCGCAGATCCATTATGACCGTCGTCCCCCAGCTGTGTGTCCCCGGTTTCTGTCCCACATGAAGGCTCGTCCTGAGGACTTCCACCCTCCTTGTTACCTTAACAATGATCACCAGCAGCAGCTTCCATCTGAGGGGAGGATGCAGAGTTTTAACCTTCCTCCTGCCTCACAGACTGACTTTCTTCTGGGTAAGTTGATTAAACCATCTGGCGCTTTTACACCAGCAGCCTCTCATTCCTTTTGTTCTCCTCTGAGCAGTCAACACGGAGGCCACCAAGCCCGTCACTGGATCTTAATCCCTGCTTTTGGTTCTAGTTTAAAGTTTAAGTCAGGCAGGATGTCCCCACAGCGCCGCCCTCCTGGTGGACCTCTCCCTCTCTCTCTTTCTGTTGAAATCAGTTTTCTGCCGCTCCTTTCAGATGTGTAGGTATTTTTCCGTGCTCACACCTTCGCTCCCCAGTCGGACGCTGCTTTCCTGTGTGAAAATGTGTGTGTGTGCAGCAGAGGGAGGGCGCATTTCTCCGCTCCGAGGTCCAACACTAATTATTCTGCCATATGGTGGCTGGCTCCCTCACAATCATCCTTGACCCTCCTCTCTAAAGAATCGTGCTGCGCCCAATGCCATGGCTTTGCACTCTGACACATGTCATTCATATGCACATTAGTACACACACCAGTTCACATTCAGCTGTGTGTGTGTGAGCACAACAGATGGGAATGGCAGGCTATTGGAAAAAGGAGTGCAGAAATGTGGCCTTCACTGCGTTACTCCTCCGATTGATATTTTAACAATTTCATCAATACATTCTGGCACAACCGGCCCTTCAGATTTTTGATCAAATTAACACCTCAGCTTTAAATAGAATAGATTATATATAAAACCGTACGACATTTGAGTAAGAGTAAAAAGGTTCCCAAACAGTGTAAACAAATATTTGTTTTGTCAGAGTTTATTCCATTTTTATAGTCTAAATCTATCAATTAAACTCTGTTTATTTCATGAACTTCATCTTATTTCTGGCTGTATTTAGTCTGTATGTCTTCAGCAAAAACAGAAATATGGATTTATGGCATGTTTTTTAGTACTTACACCAATTATTTACAGATAATTTGCCAAAAATGTAAATGAAAGGTATAAATATTCAAGCCCAAACCTGTGTTGAGAAACGTTGCTTAAAGTTTTAATGTCTGCTCTTTCTGCCGCCCTCAGTTCTGATTACTCTGGTGAATATGGAGTTGGGAAAGTGGCAGCTGCTGCAGTGGGGCGAATTTTTCACTGCTTTTGTTAGCAGGCCAACCCATTCAGCAGGGAAACAGTGTGTCCTCCCCAACTGGGGAAAAGTGTGAATGAACAAGACTGAATATCACAACCAGTGGCTCTCTGCTTTGCTTCTTTGGACTGTTTTTATTTACATATTTTTCCTAAAATGTGTTTAAAGGTAATTCCAACACTGCTAGAGGACAGAGCGGTGATCAAAGTGTTGATTTGATGAAGAGAAGACACTGCGCTGCTGTTCTTCCTCGTCTCCAGATCACTCCAATTCCACCTGTATCTCCATCTAGCTTTGGTCCGACTCCTCTCCAACCCGACTCGCCGCACCTGGACCCCAAAACACCAGAAAGCAACTCAAGCATTATACTAACTCCTAAAATACATCCATCTCCTGCTCCTCCTCGTGTTCCCCCTCAACCTGAAGAAAATACAGTTCCTGAAAGGGAAACTGTGTTTGAGCCAGTTCCACAGGAGCCGGACTGCAAACTTAGCCTGAAACCTTCCGGATCGTCATGGTTACCATCGCCTACATCGCTCTCGTTAGAGTCTCTTTCGCATTTAAGTCATCCGTTTTCCACTTTGTTCAGTCGGAGCACCAGCCTCGCCAGTGGCAGGACCAGCATCCTGAGCGATCGCACTGCTGGTAAACCTTCACATCAGCATGCTAATGCTAATGCTCATTTTGGATTCTGATTTATCAGTAATGGGTCATTTTGAATGATAGTATCCACATGTTTTATGTAGTTTTACATAAAGCATGTAGTTTTATGTAGCTAATGCTAATGCTGAATGAGCATTAGCATCTTTATGCTAATGCTAATGCTCCTTTTGGGTTCTGAAAAATCCATGCCTGGTCATTTTGAATGATGGTAGCATCATGTTTTATGCACTTTAACATAAAACTTAGTTTTATGTAGCTAATAATAAATGAACATTAGCTTTGTAATGCTAATATTGGGTTCTGATACGTCCATGCCTAGTCATTTTGAATGCTAGTATCGTCATGTTTAATGTAGTTTTTCTGAAACTACATAAATAAATGAGCTAAATGAGCATTAGCATTTTAAGTCATCCATCTTCCAGTTTGTTCAGGCGGAGTTTGATCAGTATGCTAATGCTAATGCTCATTGTGGATTCTGATAAATCCATGCCTAGTTGTTTTGAATGATTAATTTACTTATAACATGGGGAAAATGTCTTGATGTAAATGACATAATCTCCTAATTAAACTAAAACTTTTAAAATCAAAATTAAGGAATTATTGACTAAAAATGCTCTTATATCTTACTAAAAAGTTACTTATAAGTTCGTTTTGTCTCATTTCAAGTGGACTAAGATATTTTCACCAAAAACTAGACAAAAATACTTATATAATAAAGTCATAATATTGCAATTATATTATGGGTTTATTCTTGTAATGCTATGACTTTATTTTAAAAAAATTTTCTTTGCATGGCCCTAATACTTTACCATTTTGTTCTTCCTCTTAATTTTGAAGTTTGAAAAGCTTCTCTTAAATATTTTTCTGCTTGATTTGCAGCAGATTTTCTGGACTCCCGTCCTGAGACGAGCGTTGGTTCCTCCACATTGGATCTTCCTCCAGTGATCCAGTCATCACTGGCCTCTTCCTCTCCAACAGAATCAATCTTTAAACAACCATTAAAGAAAAGCACTTATAGATCTACATCTTCGCTCCAAGAGAAAACGTCTGATGAATTTCATCAACCACGCTCACCTAATCCTGCACCAGTTGCTAAATCTACATCAGATAAACCGCAGAGCATCAAACAAATGACAGAAGTTACAGAAAACATCAACCAGGAGACATCGAAGGAGGATGTCACCAGTTTATCTCCTGATAAAGAGCTGAATGAACGCAGGCCGGTTCCACTTTCTGGATCAGGACCAAAGCTGAGCCCGACTCCTCCTCCATCCCAGCTGGATTCACATCACTGGCCTGTGCTGCCTCCCATCTCCCCAAAAAGAGGTAAAAAATGAGCTTGAACATAGCTGGACGTCAAAGCTTGAATCCATAATGAATCCTCAGTAAAAAAAAACAAAAAACACTGCTTTTCTTTTTCCGGCATGTCAGGGATAGAAAAGATGAAAAGCTGGTACCATTTGATTTTTTTTGTTGTTGTTTAAAGGCGTGAGGCCCCAACAGTTGAAGTCAGGAGTTTCTCCTGCTCAGCTTTGGTTCCCCCGATGCTTTCTCTATTCTCTAATCCCTGAGAGGGAGACGTGTTGCCGACGGTCATAAATCCACACTGACCGCTGCACATCGCTGAGCCGAACCGTCACAATGGAATACCTCGGTGGCTTTCCTGCGGCTGCTAATTTACCGTTCCCAATGGGGATAAAGGACCGGGCCAGTGACATCTGACTTCTCCGGGAACTTTATGAAAGAAAGCAAACAATGTGGAAATTGTGTGGGGATTTTCTCCTTTCTGTCAGAGACGTCTACTGTTCTCTGTGTGGCGCTGTACTGCAGGGGGGCCTCGCTGCATCGCAGCACGCTGTTCTCTTCACAGCAGACACAGAGCGAGTGTCACCAGTTCATTTATTTCTCTGCAGATGGAGGCAAGTGGAGTTCAGAGAGCTTGCAGCGTATGAAACTCAAAGTTTATTTGCAGTCTAAACATTGGTTTCAACAGCTGCTGCACAAAGGATCAAATTACAGTCATCAGTTTGAAAAATCATAATTCCAAAGGAGTGTTTGGATGCAAATCATATTGCCATCTGTTTGTCCATTTTTCATTTGTCCATCCTTTAATGTGTTACTCTTCTATGTTCATGTCAGGTCCAGTAGGTTGACTTCACAACACATATTATAACAACATAGGAAATCAAGTTGGTAGTTAGCATCACTCCAGCAGCTTCTGCCCCTATACATTAAATAACATACAATAAATAACCCTAAACAAACTACAAAGCAATGGCTCCCAGTTAGCAGTTGTGAAATTAAACATAGCGAAAATGGACATTAATAACAACAGTTAAAAACATACAAAACATGTTTAAATTACTCATGAAACGCTGTAAATGATTAAGTTTGTCCAAAATATTAATTAAGGTATATTTGTAAAGAAAACACAGAGCTGATCCCAATACATTACACTGTTACCGACGGCAACATAAAAAAGGGGAGGAGCTGTCGGTTACTGGTTGCTATGGTGACCACCAACTGCCAAGAGCAGAGTAACAGAACTTAAAACTCCAACAAATGCCTGAAGAAACAAGTTGTTGACTAAACAACATAAATTCAAAGAATAAAATAACACATTTTGACAAACTTCACATCTACAATATTGTTAAAATATAACCCTGTCTTTAAAATCCACTGCAAAATTATCAGGTTTCTCTGATTTTACTTCTTTTTATAGTTTTTTTTTTTTCTCCGAAGAGTTTTTGCGGCGCTAGTGGCTCGTATTTTTTCGACAGTAGGCAGACAGGAAGGAGGGTGAGGAGAGGGGGAAGACATGCGGCAAAGGTCGTTGGGACCGGGAGTCGAACCCGTGACGTCCATGACGAGGACTAAGGCCTCCAAACGTGGGGCGTGCTGTGGTGGCGCAGGGGGTTAGGTTTTTGTTTGAGTAAAATGAACATTGTTCGTTTATTATATGAACTACTGACATGTCTCTGAAATTCCAAGCAAACATTTCGTATTTATTTGCAGAAAATGAGAAATGATCAAAATAACAAAAAAGATGCAGTACTTTCAGACCTCAAATAATGCAAAGAAAACATGTTAATTTTCATTTAAAAACAACAATACTAATGTTTTAACTCAGGAAGAGTTCAGAAATCAATATTTGGTGGAATAACAATGAGGTTTTCAATGGGGTTCAATTGGCTCTTAATTATTTCCAGAACTGTATGTCCTTCTTTGCATGCATTCGTTTTTTCATTCAACCATCCTTCTGTTTGTCAATAAATTAGCTGCCCCTGGCCACCCACCCAACTCAACGTTTACACTGATACATGAAAATGGCTGCAAACAGATGCGCACTTACACAACTGTACATCTTTGAACAGCAGAAGTAAAGCTTCCTGCACAACCAAGAAGAATAAAGCAAGTTGTATCTGAATGTACAACAAAATTCTTGTATTTTCCAACAGCCATTACAACAACATTTAATTTCCCTTTGTGATCGATTGAATTGAATTGTGTGGCGCATGCAGCGGTAAAACCAGCTGACCAAACGTGCTGGAACTCAGCTTGGGGCCCAGCTTGGGCTCGGCCGGAGTTGCTAGGTAACGGCCCATTGTGACTAAGCAATCAAACAGGCTGCAAACAGATGCGCAATTGTCCAACTGTACATCTTTGAAAAGCAGAAGTAGAGCCTCCTGCACAACCAAAAAGTGATCAAGTGCTTTCTGGATGGTAAGTCGACAACAAAACACTTGTGGTTGCTAGGTAACAGGCTGTGGTTGCTAGGTAACGTGGAGTGCATCTTGATTTATGAAGTTACATTCTGGAGGTTTTTGAAATGGCTCATTTTCCAGACAACAGAAAACACCTGGGTGTTTTTTTTAAGCCTTTGGATTGTTATCGAAACAGTAGAGACTCAAACAGAAGTACAAAAACGTGCAAAATTTTGCTTAATATGTCCCCTTTAATAAGAAAATGAAATGTTGATTGTGGGGTTTTTATGGGTTAGGTGTCCAAGATAATCAGAATTAATTTTGTTTTATAGCATCCTTGAAAAGCAACACGTCTTCCATTGAGGTTTTCTCAGAGTCTTATCCCAACCGCAAGCTGCCATGTTTTCAACACCAAAATCCAGAGTTTGACTTTCTCCAACAATAAACCAGGGTTCTGTCCTGGCATGGCCCGGCCTCTCCTCTCGGGCCCTTTCAGCCCGGCGAATAGAGGCCTACAGCCGCACAGAGGAGGCGTTGTCCTTCCAACCAACCCCCTTAACCTCCCCGAAAAACTCAGTTCAACCCTCGTCGCCTGAGACTGACAGCCCAGTTGACAACAGCAATATGCTTTGAAGTGTCAAGTCAAGTCCTTCTATTGTCTGTCTGAGTGGAGCGGCAAGTCGCTCGAGAGCAACGCCGTTCGCATACTCCAGTTCCTGTTGGAGCTCTGTTCGCCTTTCCTTTTAGAAACCGTGTATATATTATCCTTTTGTCCGGAGAAAGCTGTTCTGCATATCTAATGTATGAAAAGCCCCAACAGGTCCTTTTCACTGCCACTCAACGCACGCCTCGCAGTGACTGTTTCACCAACTAATCCTCCGATTTCTAAACCAGACAGGGAGAAAATAGTGTGAAATTTTTTCCTTTGAGTCAGGTGTAAAGTTATGAGGCTGATTTTCTTGCAATGCTGTTACCATGGGGGTATTTTCATTCTTAAGGAACAGTTATGCTTCTGACTTTATGGTTGTGTTAAGTATCTGTTTTTGCCATTCATTTAGATTAATTCCTACCGCTCTCTGATTCTTTTTTTTATTAAAAGTTTATCAGTTCTCTAAGAAATCTCCTTTTTATAGAATACTT
The DNA here is from genome assembly GCF_003331165.1 of Xiphophorus hellerii. Lineage (NCBI taxonomy): Eukaryota > Metazoa > Chordata > Actinopteri > Cyprinodontiformes > Poeciliidae > Xiphophorus > Xiphophorus hellerii. The sequence continues at coordinate 8,211,254 of NC_045688.1, read as the reverse complement.
CAAAATCACAAAATCTTACTAGGTATCTTTTTGTCTGGTTTTTACTGTAAATATCTCAGTACACTTGAAATGACCCAGTGAATCTGCTCTTACTCTCTCAATTTGTGCTAAATATAATGATATTTTTGTAGCAATTCAACTATGAACAAGCGCCGATGAAGGCTATAAAAGTTAATGTTTGTACACATGAACTCTTACCAAGTATGTTTCTTCTAGCTTCTTGTGCAAATAACTCAGTTGAAATTTAAAGGCAACTTTTAGTAAGATATTTGAGTTTGTTTTAAGTAAGCTATTTCTTAATATTGATTTTTAAAAAGTACAAGATTATTTCAAAAACATATTTACAAAATGTTTTTTTTATGTTATAAGTGAAATAATCTGCCAGTGGAACCTGTGCCTTTTCATCAATATTAAGGAATTATTTAATAAAAGGTTTTCTAAGTTACTTTGAAACTAGACCAAACATACTTGGTAATATAACCTTCATCATCATATGTAGCAGAAATTGAGAGAGTAAGAGTTGAGTAACCAGACATGTCCCACGCTGTGTGTTTGCAGGTTTCTCTGCAGCATCAGGCTGTTCTGAGATCAGCTGCAGTCAGTCTCAGATGTTTGATGAACTGGAAGTCATCGCTCCTCTTTCAGCTTCCTCATTGTCTCTGGATCGACCATCCGACTCGTCAGACTCTCCTCGCTCACCTCTCACAGGTAACGCTCAAGGATTATGAGCAACAACTAAGAATCTGTCTTCCTGTAGGATTATTTCACCCTAAATGACAAGCCTACAAACGCTCAGCATGAAATAAAGTATCTGGGCCTTTTTCCATCTGAATATATTACAGTCATGTTTCTCTCATGACCAGAATTCCCCTTTTCCATTAAAATTTTGACTTTCAGCAACAGGCAGATGTTCAGTATTATCGTGTTTTTGACTGTTTAGAGCGCAAAATTAAAATAAATCATACCAAATTCAAATTCTAAAAGACTTTATCGATCCCAAAGGAAAATTAGATGCAGCCTGGATTGTTTTCATTGTAATATGAGGGTTAAAACTGCAGCTTATTTGCTCACTTGGACTGTTTTTGTTTTCTGGCGATGAAAACGTTAAAAAATGTGTGACGGAGAGCAGGTGTTTTGGGAATTCAACCATTATAAATTTTAATGTATATGAATAAAGACAGCAGAAGAGAATAACATTCATGCAAAACAATTGAATAAGCTATAAACTTATTATTTTTACTTTATCTTTTCAGTAAAATATAATAAATGAAAAATGTTAGAACTCTGGACTTAGTTGAAATTGGTGAGCTATAAACATGAATGAATTGATTTGTACCTGGGTGAACTAGTTCTTGTTACGGTTCAAGTGGCACATAATATAATGTAAACACTTTTTTCGCATTACACGAGTCATGTGATGAACAACCGGATGTTACTACTGGTGGAAAAGACGAAGAAAACGACAGAAAGTGGTTGGAGGAGGATGTTTTTTAATAACTTATTCGATCACAAACTTATTAAGATGTGACTTTAATTGCATTTCTTAATCAAATAATGTCATAAAATTGTGTTTATTTGACATTAGCAGAATATCGGAAGTGTTTTTTACTGCTGGTTCTGATGGGTTTGTTGTCTTATTATTATGTAACACATATTTGAAACTGAGTCGGTTCTAGTCACAGCTACGCTTTCTAATCTCTTCTTTTGTAGCTGCATCTCCAATGCAAATGTGTGCAAATTTTTTTTAATATTACGCTAATGTCAAAAAGAAAACACAATTTTGCAGTTCCTGTGTTTCCATTAAATAAGAAACTCAATTAAAGTCACACGTGGATGAATTTGTTCACACGCCGCTCCATCATCCTTCAATTACTTCCTGTTGTTTTCTTTGTAGTTTGTGCCAGTAGTAATATCCGGTTTTGATTGTGTGACTCATGTAATCCAAAAAAATTATTTCTATTAGTTTTTTAAAACCACTGCATCCTGGCCCAAAAACTGCATTTTTTTAAATTGGCATGTTTGCATTGATTATATTTATATTAATTTTATGGTCACTGAAATGCAGATATAGATGCCTTCACTGGATAATTTTTCTATGCAGCACATCTTCTACATGCTCAATTGTGTTGTGAAATAAACAAATTTTATACAGCCACTGGAAACTTTTTATCAAAAACAAGACCTTTTTAAAAATTGTTTCCATTAAGCGAATTTCTTTTAGAAACGTCAAATTGCGTAATTACGTGGTCAGTGGAAATGCAGCGAGTGATCTGCGCGTCTTCGGAGACAGAGATGGGTTTATCTGATGTCTCACTCTGTTGGCTCGTTTTATCAGCCCAACAAAGGCGGCGCTGACGTGACGTGTGTGTGTTTCCGCCCATGTGTCCTGGAGGAGCTTCTCTCAGCTGCAGAGAAAGATATCAGCCAGTGAAGACTTCCTCCACCTCCCTCAGAGCCTGCTAATCCCTGACAAGGTGTTTAACCTGACCCGAACCTCCGTACGACCCCAGAGACCTTTGACCCCTGAGGATGTGGAGTGATAAAGATCTGCTCTGGGTTTTGGCCAGAAGCTCTTCTAAATGCGAGTTAATGCTCAGATTTTTGTCACGCTGATGGGAAGCGCAGCTTAAATCTGTATAGGGTGTGGTGGATTTTATATCATCAGCTCCGAAAATGTTAAAAATATTTAGTTTGGTGAGGAAGTTTGGGAGGAAAAACAATCAGAGTTCTTCCCTCATATAAACAATTAACAAATTAGTTCATGACACATCAGATCTGTCAATATTTTGAATAATATGTGACTTCTGTTTTGCCATCTACATTGATTAATTTAGTTTTATTTCTTATACTTTTTATAAGAATTCTGTTGTAGTTTCCTTTGTGTAGTTAAGTAATTTTAACCTTGTTTTATTTCTATAAACTTTGTTTTTATCAAGATAAATTACTCATTGTCCAGAGATAACAGATGGAAAATAATTTTTGGACTAATTCTGATACATTTAAAATAATAATTAATGTGCGTTTTCCATCCAATCCAAATGAATTGGTACATTTTAATTTCAAAGGCTGTTAAAAACTAGGTGCTTAAATGTTTTATTTATACTAAGTTGTGTTTTTTAGATTTATACCTGAATAATTTTAGGTCTTTTGTAAAAGCATTTGATAAACCATTAAAAAGTATTGCACAATTATAAAATGGTAGAAAAATTACACATTATAATACTTCTAATTAAAATGTGTCATATATTTAACTCTAATTACCGCTTTTGTCACGATTCCTCTAATTAAAAATAAACAAAGTCGCCTACACTTGTGTGTAAATGTTATCAGCTTAGATCCAAGTTTTCTGTTCAAAAACATTAGAAAGCAAAAAGTGTCGTGAGAAAAAGGAATCAGGAAGCAAGTCGTTCTTTCATGAACTTCTTCCTGGATAAGCTCCTCCTCCTTCCACCACACGACCAATCGCAACGCAGGAAGTTATCCAATGTTTTTGGAAGATAAACTGCAATATCAATCTGCAAGCATGTAAAATGGTGCCCCAATTCTCAGAAAGTGGTGGTTGACAAATTCTCATTCCACAAATTGGACTGTTTTCCATCCTCCCCTAATCCAATACCGCCCTGGGCAACCACCCATAGAGCCCTTATTGGAAAAATGCCACTGAAAGTTTTGAAAACCCCCCGAAAGAAATACTGTTTAAAGTTTGAGAGGCTGAAGAAGATGACCTGGTGATGGCAGCATCATGCTGTGGGGATGACTTTCTTCAGCATGGACAGAAAAGCTCATTTGATTTGATGGGAATATGGATGGAGCGAAATCCAGCTAAATCCTCAACCACCAGATGTTTGATGGAATGGTTTAAGTCAAACCATTCCATTATTATTGGAACATTATTCCAATATTAATGTGTTATTATTGTGTTAGAATGGCCTAGTCAAAGTCCAGACATAATGAACCATCATTAGGTCAGGTGTGTTGAATCAAAAGGACTGACTCAAAGGGGCTGAAAACATTTGCACTCCACACATTTCAGAATTCTGTTCTGAAACACGTTTTTCCATTTTATATAAATATAAGTAACATAACTGAGTTGTACACTGAAAAAACTGAAGTTTGCGTCTGTAAAATTTAAAATAAACATATAAATAAAAAGGTAGAGAAAATTCTGTCAATTTCCAAAGAAAAGTTTGTAATTAGAAAGAAAGAAAATAAATTATTTATAGCTTTTTAGAAGTAATTTATTAAGAAAGAAGGATGAGTTGTAACGTTTCCACGGTCTTTATGGGTGGCAGCAGGTTTACGCGTTACTCAAACTGAGGATTAGATATTGATCAGCTAAAGTGTTGGCCAATTGTTTTCCAATCTGGTGCGTTAAAGCCCGGCCTAACTGAAAGTGTGTCGCGCCTCATTGTGTTACCGCCGGCGTTATCCCTGGGATTTCCTCCCAACGACTGCAGCTCCTCTTCCTCACCTGAAGGATTACTTTACAGGTCTGACTTCCCAACTGAAAACACACAACCAATCAACAAGTGTGTGTGTGTGTGGGGTGTGTGTGTGTGTGTGCCCTGAGTCGGGACAAACTGAACTTTCCTCTGTTTGATGTTCTTGGATGTTACTGGAAGGTGTGGGTGCGCGTGGGGGTGTGTGTGTGTGTGTGTGTGTGTGTGTGTGTGTGTGCGCGCTTTCTGTGAAATCCCCTCAGATTGCTGCTCCACACCCAGCAAGGACCTGGGATTTGCATGGGCCGGGAGCCACAGTGTCACTGATCCGCTTTTAATTGGGTGTGACGGAGAGAACTTTGGAGCCTGGGGAGGGGGGGCAGAGGGGTAGATAAGGGGGGTAGACGGGTAGTTGATGGGGTACAAGGGGTAGCTTCTCTGCATCAGGGTAGTTTATCAGTTCTGTTGGGTTTTACAACAATTTTAGATTAATTTATTTTGTTTTTTTTCTTGATTTTAAAGGTGGGATTATATGGAGTATTTATTAACAGGCAGTAGCTTATGTCTGGAAAGATCTGTCAGTTCATTCATCCATCCATCCATCTGTACATCCATCCATCCATCCATCCATCCATCCATCTGTACATCCATCTGTACATCCATCCATCCATCCATCCATCCATCCATCCATCTGTACATCCATCCATCCATCTGTACATCCATCCATCCATCCATCTGTACATCCATCCATCCATCTGTACATCCATCCATCCATCCATCTGTACATCCATCCATCCATCCATCTGTACATCCATCCATCCATCCATCCATCCATCCATCTGTACATCCATCCATCCATCCATCTGTACATCCATCCATCTGTACATCCATCCATCCATCCATCTGTACATCCATCCATCCATCCATCCATCCACCTGTACATCCATCCATCCATTCATCCATCCATTCATCCATCCATCCAACCATTCATCCATCCATTCGTTTTTCACTCTAGCACCATTTCATACTCCAGATTTCTCTTTTCTCTTTTATTGTAAAAACTTTTCCAACATGTTGAATTCAGTCGTGTAAAAATCTTTGGTAAATTTATTGACCTTCATTTGTGTTTATTTTTCCATCATTTTGTGTCTTTGAGTTCCAGTTTCTCGTTTCTTCCGGGTAGATTTGTCTCCGGGCCTCGCAGCGCTCACAGTGGGCTGCGACTCCGGGAATCTGGGCTCCTTATCCCGGGTCCAGCTGCTGCTGCTGGACCGGCCGGTGCCACACACCGACCTGGACGAGGGATTCTCCCCGGTCCAGGAATGGTCTGACCTGATGTCGCCTTACGAACTCCCAGAATGCATTTCACCAGGTAAACACTGCCAGCATATTCTTGAAAAAACAAAACACAATTTAATTCTGCAATAAATCTGACATCTGAGCTTTTCCTGCCTTGGATGTGTCAGTTAAAACATAAAGTCCTCCGTCCTTGACTTATTACTTTCTGACAGTTTGAAAGAGATCGTTTGATAAGCAGAAACCATCAGTGATATACCTGGAAGCTGTCAGACAGGTGTGTCTGTGTTTGTGTCTAAAACTGTTTGAGAAAACACAACTGACCTCCAGAAAAGGGGAAAAACAAAACGCTGCGTTCTCTTTGAGACCAAGCGACGTCTTTATGACGCTGAGCGGCCTTTCCTTTTAACGACCGATCCGCCGCTGCGAGCTTCAACTGTCCCAAAGGTGTGGCCGCTCAGGTTTACTGGGATGTCAGCCAAATTATTAAAGATCAAACCGCTGGAGTGGAACATTAACTGGGGAAGTCCGACCCGGTTAGCAGGAGGCGATTTAAACCAATCACAGCACGCGTAACGATGGATAGGAGGCGAAGAAGAAGAGCGTGCGGATCGCTCAATTAGCTCATCGTCTGTCCTTTAAAGGCTGATAAGGAGGCAGAGAGGAGATAAACAGCAGAAGTTTGAAGCTCTGCAACATCAGAAAATAAATCAGAGGAAATCATTTGGATGTTTTCTTTCCTCAAACTCATGTCAAACTAATTTTTGTTTTGGTCCAAATCAAGATCATGAATGCTCTTAAAGGGCCAGTTGTGCCGAATCTATTGATAAAACTTGTTCACTAACTGTTAAAATATCAATGAATTTTTAAAATTAAATAATATTACTGAACATCTTTTCAGTCCCTCCAGGATTTCATGATTCTTTTTGTGATTTTTTGCTATAAAAATCTAAGTGTTCCTGGTAATAATTTGGAAATATTTGTGCTTATTTATGATGGTAAATGTGACTTTTTATTACTTTATAGATCATAGACTATAATATGACATCAATTAAGGCTGAGGCAGCTGTTTTGAACAAATAAGAAAGTTTTTGACAACTTTTGAGAAAAATCTGCAATAAACTTCCTAATGTAATTTGGCAGTAAACAGATAAAACCTGCATTGATTTGACTGATAACATAATATTTAAGCTCACTTAACATCATAAATCAGTTATTTTGATTTCAATGTGAAAAGATGTTTAATATTATTTAATTTTAAGAATTATCTGGACATTGATGATAATTTAATTTGTAACAAGACATTTTACCATGTTATAATTTAAATAATCTGCCAATGGAACAAGTATTTAAAAATGTATTTAAAAAATCTAAACTTTTTGTACATGCATCAAAAAACAAACCAGTTTGGTGAGTCGCTTTTTTTTTCAGAATCATTTTCTATAAAAGATTTAGGAGAATAAAACAGCTGTGATAAAAACAGATTTTAAAAAATTAACAAAGTAGGCGAGTAAAATGTGTTTTTGTTACTTTGAGGCACTAGCATTAAATGGTCTTTGTAATTTTCTTTTCAGCCGTCTATGAATATTTACAGTGAGCCTAAATGTGTCTGAATTCACTGGTAGCTCATTTTTCCTCTCAGGCTCCAGAACAATGTTTGCAGCTGGCATGCTTCTGCAGACAGGTGCTGCTCTGTTGCTCCTTTTTCTGCCATTATTTGCTCAGAGATTAATAGCCATAATTGGGGTTACTACACGACATTACTCATATCTGAGCACACACACTCGAGTACAAAAGACAAATGTGTGTGCTTGTGTGTGGGGGTGTGTGTGCTGCAAACACACAATCACTTCCTCTGGCTGCAGCGTCCTGAAGATGATGTTTTCTTTGCGGTTTTGTCAGGTCATTCAAGGCCTCTCACAGCTGGCAGCGGCTCTGAAAGGTGCGACTCTGCAGGGAAACTCCAGGAGAATAAATCGGTGAGCGACTCTGCCTCTTTAAGAGGAACTTTTCTCCTCTTTTTTTTCATCTCTCGCTCCAAAAACACTCCAGGAAATTAACTTCTATCATGAAATAACTGCAAAAAATGCATGTCAGACGAGTCAAAGTGTTTAATTGAGAGGTAAACACACCTTTCTGCTTGGTCACATAAATCAATTTTATGCTTAAGTACTATTTAATCAATCAAATTAAAGCAATTTTTATCTCTTTTCTGAAGTTCCACCAGTCAGCCCAATTTTTGTACAGAAATTTAAGTAAGATCAACAAATCGCCACACTTTTATGTTCAAGTTTATAGCAAATTTTCCACCAAAATGTTAAAAAACTATATGGTTTAGGTGAGAACTCCCAGATGCAGGTGGCAGTATTTCTTACTTTGACTCCACTGCTGCCTCAGCCTTACATGAGGTCAAGTTTTTGTCCGTTATCGACATGGCAAGGAACAAAAATCACATTTACTGTGGTACATAAGTGCAAAATATCATAACGTTTCTTGCTAATATTTGTAAATCAGCCTCATAAATCAGTTATTTTGATTTCAATGTGAAAAGATGTTAAATGTTATTTACTTTTAAGAAGCAATTATCGAATGCAGACACAGCTATAATTAATTAACAGGTTTTATCAACACATTCTGGCCATTCATGACTAGAATGTGCCTCAAAATTAAACTGAGTTCGACTCCTTGCTTCAGGAGGAAGCTCCAGCAATAAGGTGGGGAGGGGTCACTCCCCGTGCTCCTGTGGAATGGATTCAGTTTCTCCATGTGGTTTTAGATTAATCTCCGCTTTATGACAGAGGAGAGAGAGTCTGAAAGAGGCTGTAAACCCCCCACCTAGACGCAACGGCACAAGGAAGGATTCATACGTTCATAAATCACCTGAGGAGCCACAACTGCAAACGATCCACAGGAATCTGCTCAACACTTTGAATCAACCTCCTGTGAAACAGCACTTTTATAAATTATCGCAATGAAAAAATCATGAAAAAAGCCTTTTCACTCTGAGGTAGCTTCAGCCAAGTGCTTTGAAAAACTCTTCCCTAAAGTTACTACTTAGAAATTTTTTAATTTTTAAAAAATTATTTTAAAGTCAGTCAGTGTTTAGTTTTTTTAATAAACTCCAAAAGAGGGTGATTGTAGATAAAGTACATTTCCACCAAAAAACTTTTCCTAAAAACAATAGCAAACTTTCTGAGTTTCAAAAGTCTAAATTTGCTTTAAAAAATACTCCGAAAGTTTGAGATTATTCTTGAAAATTTTCTAGAAAAAACAAGTGCTTTTCTGAGTTTGAAAAGTAAAAATTTTCTAGAAAAAAATTCTGAAATTTTAGATTATTCTCAGAAATTTTGTAGAAAAAACGGGAAATTTTGTAGTTTCAAAAGTTACCAATTTGCTAGAAAAAACAAGGAAATTTTGAGATTATACTCAGAAATCTTTTAGAATAAACATGAAATTTTGAGATTAAATTAAGGAAATTTCTAGAAATAATTTGAGTTTGAAAAATCAAAGTTCTTCACCTTTTGAAACTCAGAAATGTCCTTGTTTTTTGTTGTTGTTTTATTTTTAGAAATTTTGAGAATAATCTCAAATTTTATTCTTGAAAATATTTAACTTTTCAAACTCAGACATTTCTTTTTTTTTCTAGAAAATTTAAATTTACTCCTTTTGTTAACATTTTCAATGCTCCTATTACACTGTCATAATAAACTATACTTTATTTCCCTTTATGTTTATTTATAAACACACACTCTAATGTTGTTCTGGCAGGTTATTGCATGAATAACCTGCTCTGGTTATTCATGCAACACTCAATAAAATGTCTATTTTTTCTATTTAAGAAAGGAATTGGATTATTTATTTGACTCTTTTAATGTACTTGTAATGTTATATCAAAAAGCTGTAGAATGTGCCATTTTGTTTGGTCCGATTAATCATCAAATCATAATTTTGAAACAGAAATCCCAGATCAAACCCTGAACTCACTGCAGATAACGTTTGCCCGGCCAGAACTTTTTGAACATTTTCTCTGTTTTTGGTCAGAACTGGTCTGAAGGAGGTTCTGCGTCTCCGTCTTCCTGGATTGCCGACCCGAGTCCGTCGCTGGAAATACTCCGATCCTCTGATTCCTCCCTCCTCTCCAGTAGGTTTCCCGTTTGTTTCAGCTTTAAAACACGTTCATCACCGTGTCGCCTCAGTGCTGCGGCTGCCGCTGCAGAGCTTAACAACAATACTTAATCAATGCGAGAAGCCATCTTCACCATTAGCGTTTGATCCGATAAAAGCCCGGTGGGTCCCTGTCAGCCTGGAGCCATTGTCCCCTCACTGCCAGCGCTGTGTTTGGTGTTCTCTTGCCTCCGGTACACTTAAGCCCGCTAATCCTTGCGAGGGCCAGCTGGCCTGTTGAGTTGGCTGTAGATTCATGAGCGATGGGTCCGAAGCGGCTTTTAAAATATGAACCCTGGAAATCTTTATCTGACCGTTTCTACGTCCTGCTTGTTTTGACTCTAATGATGCGTAGCTCGCTGTATTTCTGCGTCCATCAGGCTTCAGATGGATGTGTTGGTGTCAGTCTGCGGCGAAGCTGCTAGATCAATTCTGCAGTGAGGCAGAAATACTGCTTAGATGTTTCTTCACGAAGCCAAGGTCGAATTTATTGCTAAAGTAATAAAAATATATTAGATTTAGAGATGCATTGCTCCAAATACTATGACAGAGAAGTATCAGTGACGGATCTATTCAGTCTGATTCTATGCTTTTTGCTGTATTATTTATTTTACATAATATTTTTTATTGCAGTTTCTGAACCATTTGAAAGAAGGTTTGTTTCATCAGTTTCTTAAACTACGAAAACCTGAAGAAGGTGCTTCTGACCGTTGACCTTTTAGAGGTCAAAGGCATGGTCACCCTCTGGAGGAGGAGGGGTCATCATCGGCATGGAGAGGTCAATCTGGAGGTCATGCTGCTGCTAAACGACCCCCAGGCTTGTCTTTGTATGGAAAGGTGAGGTTTGTAATGCAGAGGGTCAAAAATGCTTAATTACTACTGGATCTTAGTCTAACAAATTTAGCTGGACAATAAATTGTCCCAAAATTTATTGCGATAAACAATAATATTGTTGTTTTGAGACCATTTTTCAAGTGATAATGGCACAATAATTAACATTTATCCTCTCAGAGACCAATAGTCTTTAAGAACTTCTTCACATTGGAACTGGAAGATAATTTAAATATCCAAAATAAAACATAACAACCAAAACCAACAAAACACTTGAAATTTAGTTCAGTTTATTTATTTAGCACCAATTTACAACAAATGCTGCCTCAAGTCACTTTGCAGAAAAAAATCAAAACAAAAGATAGAAAACAGGCGTTTAATGAAAATGTATTTTTTGGGAATAAAAATGTTTTCTGACCTGATTGTCTGATAGATTCAGTTTGATTTGGAACCAAAATTGCAACATTTGTTACATTTTCATCTGATTGGTTCTCTTTCTCACTACATTGTATCAAATGAACCAAACTAATTAAAAAACCTTTTCCACTCCTCACCTGTGGAGGCGCTGCACCAGGAACCACTGAAAGAAACGACACAAAAACCTCAGAAAAAAACATGGACACGACTTCCTTCATTGCAAAATGTAAACATAAATGGAGTAGCGTCAGATTTTAGCGGATGTAGGATTTCTCTTTAATCTTTGGCAAAAGATCAAGAGATATTTCTCATTTCTTGCATTTGTTTTGGTTTTATTTACCCATAATACCTTGCACTTTAGTCCACTTCCTGCTTTTGGAGCAGTCTCCGATTGTATTGGCATTTGAGCCGCACCAAACCGAGATTTGTAGTTGGACCAGAGTTCACTTTTTTAGAGTTTGATTGTACATCCAAACCAAACTTTTAGAAAAAAAACTACGGTTTGATTGAAGTGGACCAAACATGGCGGATGTGAATCAACCCTAAAGTTTTTCCACCCTTTATTTTCCTTCACCTGCACTTTAACAGCCAAAAAATGTGTCAAATTTCACTTTCTTCCACACTTTTCCAGACTCTTGATAAAAAAACTCAAAACAGTTTTTTGAGAAAGCTTCTTCTTTCTTGTTTGTCATTAGCATGAGTCGCCCATTTCTTCGGATCGGTTGAGTTTCTCCCACCAGAACCGCTTTGCTCATCAGCCATTTATAGCTAGATTAATCCCTCCCCTCATATTTGTTTCACGGTTGTTAGTCCTCAGTCACTCGGTTTAGCATTCAGCTGCGTAGCTAAGGCGTTAGCGCCTGAATGAACGTAGCGATAATCTGAAATGACCCTGCTAAAAGACAGAGATGATTCTTGCAGAGATTAGCCATGTAGCGAGCAAAGATCGTTTCCCCCCAGCGGACCACACACTGACAACGTGTTTCTATTGTTTCCAATTCACCGCTGCTTCGGATTCGCAAGCTATTGTCTCGGAAATGCTCCAACATTTCCCCAAAAACCCCGGACTCAAGGCCTTTGATTGGCACTTGTCAGGGCTGATAGAGAGGGTGACATGTTGGAGAAAGGCGTCAATGAAGAAGGCCTGAAAGGAAAATCCGCTACCCATGAATAATAACTCGCAGGATTTTCTCTTTTACTCCTCCTTCCTCCTGTTCTGCCATTAAAGCCGATTGTCTCGCTGATGCTCATCCTTTTCTCAAACAAGCAAAGAAAACGATACAAGTCCAGCCGTTTTGCCTCTGCCTGGTGCGCTGGATGTTAAAGGGTGTGGGTGTTTTTGTTTTGTTTTTTGTCCCTGGTGGCCTTTCTGAGATCAGCGAGGGGATTTGACTCGGCCACTTTCAGCCAAATCCAGATATCTGCTGTGCTGAGATGCTGTGGTTGGTATGGCAACCCTCTTGCTGTGGTTTTAGATGAGCTCTTGTTTCCAGCTTGACCCGACCTGCAATCACTGCTGTGCATTCGTAGATTAGGCCGTGTTGGAGGTTTGGATATAGGAGGGCTTTGAAAGAAAGGTTTCAAATCCTGAATAATTTCAGTCAGAGCTGAAATCAGCGGTAAACGTCGACCTACTTCATTTGAATATCCTCCAGATCCACCCTCTGAAAAACTGATGCAGCTTTTGTTTTACTCATTTTTAACAGACATTGAATAAAACTTTGAATAAAACAACGTTTTGATTGCATAATCTCACACAGATCATTTTTTATGTACTGAAAATGTTTTGTTTTTAAAAAAAACAATATTCCTTTTGCTAACGTACAAATGAGTATTGGGACCATACTAAGAAAAAATTAAAATATATAATTACAAAGTTAAAGTTGAAATATTTCAAGAATAAAATCCTAATTTGACTTCATTCTTGTAATATTATGACAAGAATATTCTTGTAAAAATAATAATTATAAAAATATTTTTATAAAAAATAATTATTTTTTATAAAAAAAAATTATATTTTTTTGTCAAAAAATAATTATTTTTTATAAAAATAAAAAATAGCATTATTTTTTATTTTCTTAGCATGATCCCTGTTTTTTATCCTAATATATCTCAATAATATCCCACTGAACTTAAAAAACCCTCATCGTTAAAATGTCTTAAATTAATGTATCTGATTTTAAGGCCTTAAAATGTTTTAAATTCATTAGAAAATGTACACGTTTGCCTTAAATATGTTAATGACAGGTCTTAAATATTGTCTGGCAGTACTATTTAAACTCGTAAATTTTTTTTTCTTCCATATTTAGGATTTTTTTTTGTAGTTTGACACATCAGTTTCACCAAAAAATACAAACAGCCCACCTAAAGTTGTCAGTTTGAAACATCAGCTATCCTAAACAGAAAAAAGAAAAAAACAAAACAAATTCTGTAATTGTTTTCAGGTAGTTAAAGTATTTAATAAAAGGCTTCCATACCTGAAAAAAAATTGTGTAGCTTTGTAAATTTGCTGCTGTTTATTTTTCTCATGGGACTTTTCAGTCAGGCTACCGCTAACTAGCTGCTAATAAACTATCGCTAACCTTTTTGTTAACTGTGAGTTATCGCCAGTTGTCTTCACCTCTAGCTCATTTCTCTTGATGAATATGCCAAAGATTGGCACTGCTATATAAAATGCTTTCTTTTTCAGTTTTCTGTCATGATACAGGTCTTAAATTTCATTCATAATGGTCTTATAAAGGTCTTAAAACCCTGAGGTTTGAGATCTTGAAGTAAGATTTGGAAGCATATCATAAATAGACAAACAAAATCAGATAAAAATGTGCAAGTGAGCTATTAGCTTTTAGCATTGTTGCCCTGTAGCAGAGAATGAAAATTATCAGAAAGAAATGGTTGAAAAAATCAGTCTTTGTGTAAGGACTCTACCTAAAAGACAAGTTTCACTTTTTTTGACTTTCAAAAGTTCAGATCTATTGAGATGCACCTGTATGTAACAGTCCTAAGGAAAGTTTTTGGTTTTTGAAATTTAATATCCTCACTTGTCATTCATCATGATGTCAGAAAGATGTGTTTTTGTTGCATGGGAGAAGGAATGATGAATTTTACGTTGTGAAGATGAATACATTCCCCTTCCTGCCGTCCGTTTTGGTGTCACCGGCGCTGCGGCAGGACATGCAGGCGTGTGATTGTGTGCAGCCTGGTGGAAGACGTCCTGTCAAATGAGACATGGCTCCATCAATCTACGCCGCTGACCTTTCTGCGCTCACCGGCGGGATGAATGAATTCCCTCCACCGTGTTCGGAACGCCCAATGAATCCAAACCATTGCTGCTTCTCGACTGGCCATACTAATGAATGAATGCATCACTTTTAGTATTACCACACATGCGCGTGTGCACCAAACAGACAGTTTGCAAAGAAAAAACTTATAGAAGCGTCTCTAGAAGACAATGAAACTCTTCTTTAGTCTCGAGTCTGCATTGATGGAGCTCTTTGTCTCCACACTTCTGCACCGAGAAGTGTATTCTGTGGAGGTTGAATTGGGAGATAATGGGACTCTTAATTGGCTGGGCTTTTACAAAATGGATGGCTGTTTAAGTTTCAAGGGCAGCGCTTGGTCTATAGTGTGGCTCTCAAAGGAATGAATGGAAATGTAACTCCTGCATCTGAGAGAACGATGAGATGAGAAAAGAAATGGGCTCTAGTGGCTGCTTACATGCAGATGATCATGAATACAAATGTGTTTTTCTTGCTCTGGACTTTGCTCATTGTTGGTTTTAATTTAAAAAATAGCAACCTTAAATAGGCTTCAGATATGGCCCTGCATTCCTTAGGATTTTAGTAACAAAATGTAAGTTTTAAGATCACCTATTATTCTTACTTGAAGTGGTTATGAGTTATACTAAAAATTTGATTTCCTTTTTTGCACAAAATCAAAATCATAGTCTGCTCAATTCTCCCTGAGCTGTTTTAGGGTGTCTTGCCTCTTTAAATCCAAATAAGCTGCTGCTGGTCATGCTCGCCAACTCAACATTTACACCAGTACGTGAAAATGGCTGCAAACAGATGCACAATCATGCATCCGTACATGTTTGAAAAGCAGACGTACAGCCTCCTGCACAACCAACAAAACGTGCAGCAAGTCAATAACAAAGTATTTGTCTTTTCCAGCAGCCATTATACAGCGCATACAACAGTAAAACCAGCTGACCAAATGTGCTGGAGCTCCGCTTTGGTTGCTAGGTAACGCCGGAGTGCCTGTTTTTGAATCTTCCAGACACCAAAAAACCGCTGTGTGGTTTTTTTATTTGTTTGTTTGGTTTTTTTTAGATTTTGAGCTGTTTTTAGAGGCAGTTGAGACACAAATGGAAGCACAAAACCATGCAAAATGTAAATTTTGCATAACAGATCCCCTTTAAGCTGACTTGATGTAGGTAGCATTTATAAAATCCTTACAGAACAGCTTTTAATGACTGACTGTTGTCCTGCTTTATCCTGCTTTTTTAAGTGCTATGTGTTTAAGTATTCTCCTTTTATGATTTACTTGATTCCTCTAAAATGTCTTTGAGTGTTTAAAAAACCGCTATATAAGTAAAATATATTGCTATTATTATATCCAATTCAAGGAAGCATAATAACACCACAACCACCAGAATCAGACGGGTAAATGTCAGCACCAATAGCTGTTGTTCTGACACGGAAGTCACTTAGCAAATTGCTACATTTTCAGCTGCTGCTATTCTTTTTCACACTGTCAAATGAACCTGACGCCTTGAAAAACCTATTCCCCTCCTCGCCTGTGGCGCCGCTGCACCAAGGACCACTGAAGGAAGCGACACGAAAATCTCTGAAGAAGACAAAGTGTAAACAAAAATGGAATAGCGTCAGTTTTTAGTGGTTGTAGGATTTCTCTTTTGTCTTTGGCAAGAGACCAAGAGACATTTCTCATGCTAGTATTTGTTTTGGTTTTATTTATTTGTTCTGACCAGAAAGTCACTTAGCCATTTGGATTTCTTGGTTGTTACCATTCAGGACTGGCTTGGATATGAAGATTATATAACTTTTTACTTTTAAGTGAACAGTTTCACACTGGGGGTTTAATGTTCCCACTCAGACGAGGAAAACCCGGCTGAGGACCGACCGCAGCATCCAGGAAGGAGCAGCCATGTTCTGATGGACGGAGAGCGAGTTGAGGAGCGGGACGAGGCGATGGAGGAGAGGAAAACCAAGGCGCTGAGTTTGCTCTCCAAACTGCAGGACAACGCCCCACGGCGGAGCAAAACCAGCAGGAGCCGCTCCAACTTTGAGGACTGTGAGTTTATCCTGACTCTTTTAGCATTTATAATTTAAACACAGTTTGGTAGAAACTGGCTGCATTTACTCAATTACATTTATTTGAGTAACTTTATTACTTTATTGAGTAACTTTATTACTTGAGTAAAATTATGTTGAAGTAGCGCTACTTTTACTTGGGTACTCTGCCGACCTCTGAATTTAAATAATAAAGCAGAGACAGATTTAATGAAACAGATGATTAAATTCTGATTGTTGGTTTAATATTTGATAAAATTTTGGGGGTTTTTTTTGGTTTTAGTATGGAAATGAACAAACTCCAGATTCTATTGAATAAATCCTTCCTTCCTTATAATTTTCCTTTTCATTCG
This sequence comes from Xiphophorus hellerii, assembly GCF_003331165.1. Classification (NCBI taxonomy): domain Eukaryota; kingdom Metazoa; phylum Chordata; class Actinopteri; order Cyprinodontiformes; family Poeciliidae; genus Xiphophorus; species Xiphophorus hellerii. The sequence continues at coordinate 8,194,445 of NC_045688.1, read as the reverse complement.
TAATGAAGTGCCATTATTACATTTAGCAGCGCATACATGAGATTGATTGACAGCGCTAAGACCCTCCTCCTGGCTCTGATTGGTTGTTTTTGACAGCAAACCAATCAGGGAGGAGAATATTACTCCTCTTAATGTCACAACATGGTGACAGTTTTAATAAACACAGATAAAACATATTTTTGTAAAGGTTACTGTACCTTTAAATCTGCCGTTTTTTCACTACAATCACCTCTAAAATGACAAAAATACATATTTATATGAAAGTTTTTTGTACATTAACAGGAGATTTACACTTAATTAATTAAATTATGGTATTTCTAAAGCTTAAGATTACACAATCAGTGGTTTATTTTTGCCTCTGTGCCTCTCTGTTTGTCCTCATGCATTGTTTGTGGGTTCATTAAAGTGCTTCTGCCTTTCAGTCCACAGTCTGCCACCGGTCCAGACTCTTGTGGCCCCTCATTAGGCTCTGAAAGGGAAAGACGGGTTTTAATTGGTCTTGTTTCATCCAACACTGACTGCTTGCCAGTGGATTCCCAAAATTCTCTGCTCCCCCCGCGCTCACACACACGCCAGCAGCTTCCTGTACTCGGCCACCCATCGTCAACCAGCCCAGTGACCCTGTGGGTCAACCGGGTCAGCGCCGGTTAGCGGGAGCCGCCATGTGGCTCGTGTCTGAAGTCAACAGTAACTGATGAAGAGAAGAAGAGTGAAGAGAGTCTGGACACCAAGAGCAGATTCAGTCATTTGGTCATTAAGTTTCTGGAAGAACGGCGACCGACAATGACTCAAACATCCAACCTTCATCCAACCATTTAACCATCATCCAACCATCTAACCATTATCCAACCATCATCCAACCATCTAACCATCATCCAACCATCTAACCATCATCCAACCATCTAACCATTATCCAACCATCATCCAACCATCCAACCATCTAACCATCATCCAACCATCTAACCATCATCCAACCATCTAACCATCATCCAACCATCTAACCATCATCCAACCATCTAACCATTATCCAACCATCATCCAACCATCTAACCGTTATTCAACCAACCATTAAACCATCATCCAACCAACCATCCAACCATTATCTAACCAACCATTAAACCATCATCCAACCATCATCCAACCATTATCCAACCAGCCATCTAACCATCATCCAACCATCATCCAACCATTATCCAACCAATAATTAAACCATCAACCAACCAATCATTAAACCATCATCCATCCAAACATTATGCTTAAAAATAAAAAACAATGCCACCAGTTTGTCAGTATTTCAGATGTCTAAGACAAAAAACAAATCAATAATTATCAATATCAACTGATATGAAACACTTATCTCATCCATATTATCCAGCCCTAAAAGTAGTGATATTTCATAGTAAAATTACTTACTTAAAACTAAACGTACAGTAAAAAAATACTCCTATTTTTTTCCAAAGAGTTAAGTAAACATAAGTAGTTGCTACCCAGTTGTGTATGGGACACCTGTCGGCGTTGGGTCGACTCCACTTTGTCTCCACCCACCATCAGCAGCGTATATCAGGGCTAACTTGTTTCCAAGCAGTGAAACACAAAAATAAACATCAAACGACAAAACGCAGTCTAAGAGATGAGAGGAGGTTGTAGTAATGGGACCTCCTCTCACTCCAAGTGTGTGTTCAGGTACACTGCCTTTATGCAACTCCTGTTTGCTCAGCCTTTGCACTGAAATTATGTGTTTACCATCGGTCCGGAATAACTGGGCAAACAAACAGCTCGCCTATTGATGAGCGGCAGCGTGGAATATGGCCGCCGCATTCAGAGAGAGAGAGGGAGCGCGGAGTAAATCTGTCAAAGGCTCCATTATGTGGTGTCCAAACAGAGAGCGCTCTCCACAATGGCCTTATTAATGGGACAATGTCAAGGAGCGGCGGAGCAATAATAGCAGATGATTTTTCTTTGTGAGGTTATCTCTGGAGATCTGCTCTCACATTAAAGCAGATGATTCGGCCTATGGGAGTCGTATCGGCGATGATCTGAGCTGATTGGTCTAAAGTGTGTCCGTGTGTGTGCGGAAAGCGTGGGCTGCGGTTTGTGGTGAGCTGGATGGCATGCAGCCAGAGACAGGAGTGTGGCTGCTACGTGTGTCTTTGTTTGTTTTCCTAGCAGAGCCTGAACCCCCCTCAATACACACACACACATACGCTTTGTGTTTTTGGAGAAAGTGCAGAGGCGGGGTTGGAGATTTGTGTGTTTGTTTCAGTAAAACAGTGCGTGCGGGAGAATGTTATCGCCTTCATATTGTGCCGACTCATTAAAGAAGTTCTGCTCTGATCGGATTTCTGCGACTAAAAACAGCTGCTCTACGCCTGTTGTACTTCACAAACTCATCGTATCGCTCCTCTAAGATCAACATTAAAAAATAAAACATTCTTTATATTTCGAGACACAGGATTCTAATGTAAAGCTGCAAAAACAGACTCACAAAAAAGATTTTGTGCAAAAACACAAAATCTTACCAAGTAGTTTTGGTTTAGTTTTTAGTGCATTTACCTTAGTACATTTCAAATAAGACAAACTAACTTAAGAACAACTTTTCAGCAAAATATAGAGGCTTGTTTTAAGTAAATAATTCCTTAATATTGATGAAAATTACCAGTTCTTTGGGCAAATTAATTAACTTGCAACATGGGAAAAATGACTTGTCGTAACTTAAATAATCTGCCAATGGAAGTAGCACTTTTTCATCAATGTTAAGTAATTATGTACTTAAAACAAGCCTCTATATCTTGCTAAAAAAGTTACTTGTAATAAGATTTGTCTTATTTCAAGTTTGCTGAGATATTTACGCTGGAAACAAGACCAAAATTACTTGGTAAGATTTTGTGTTTTTTATAGTGTATGTACCTTTTATACAAAAAGTGGGGTGTTTTTTTTTTTTACATCACCATGATATAAAACAGATAATCTGTGAAAAAATCAAGTTCCTTTTCCTTCTCCCAGTTCTCCCAGTGCTAACTGCAGAACTTGGGCAGAAACAACCAATCAGAGCCAGGAGGAGAGTTTTAGCGCCGTCAATCACTCTCCGCTAATGTCGAAAAAACACAATTTTGCAATTGCTGTGTTTCCCTTAAATATGAAACAGCCTTAAAATTACATGTAAATAAGTTTAGCACAATAATTCATTAAAAGCCATTTTGTGACATTATCCTCTCACCACTTCCTGTCTTCTTCTTCGTCTTTTCCACCAGTAGCAATGTCCGGTTGTTGATCATGTGACTCGGGATGCTAATAAAGAGTTCCCATTGCAGTTTTGCAAAATACACTAATTTCAATACAGCCGAAAAACAACTTCATTGTATCGCAAAAATTTCCACTAAGCAAATTTATTTCCGTAATTCCAATTTGCTTAACATTACGATCAACGGAAACGCAGCTGTGACTGGACGGTGAACAACTCTTTCGTTCTTTCTTGGTCAAAACATAATTTTTGAGAATTAATCAAGTTTCCTTAAAAATTTGTAAAAATTATCTAATTGAACTAAACTTGATTTAAATAAAGCAAATACTTGAAATGCACCACTATATGTGAATCTATATCACTTTAATTATCAGAATAAATTACCTTTTCATTGTTGTTCTGAATTTACTGAGCAGCACTTAGAATTTAGAGATTAAATTTTGTTTTACATTTAAGAGCAAATCTGATCTTTTGTTGTTTTTAAAGATATATAAATCCCTAATTACTGAGAAAATGTAAATAATAGAGTAACTCAGTCTACTTTAATCTGAATTTAAAGATGCAGGATCGATATTTTACGCCCTCCTATCTGTCTTTATTCACTGTTTACAAGATCTGTACTTCACATCCTAAACTTTTGCAAACAGATCTGCATCTTAACACCTGTTGATTTGCAGAATCATCACATTAACAATAATACATAAAACATCCCATAAATAAATTGTTTTGTAGCTTTTATACTCCTGGAACAGTTTAGACCTTGCGTGTAAATGTATTTTGTTGCCGTTAATCACATGTTGCTGTGTAAGTGGGCCATGCTGTCCACCGTTCAGCTCTAAAAAGGGGGTCACCTCCTGCCTGCTGCTCAAAGCGATCTTTGTGTTGAATTATGGGACACTATATGCAGTGTGTTGCTATACAAAAATCTGGAATTAGGCGAGAAAGGGAGCAACAAACAAATTTTAAAAAAACGTTAAAACACAAAGGACCCTTCTTTGTGTTTAATTATTTTGTATGGGGCAAAAATAAACTGTCTTTACTTTAGAAGTAACAAATCAATTTAACTAGAAAGCGCAGATTTACACTAAATGTCTCATGTTTGCCCTTGGAGATTTTACTGTTGACCTAATAAATTCAAATAAACACAAGATGACAGGTTTATAAATCTAATGTACAGCACTGTAAAAAATATCCACATGGTTTCAACATTAATATACAATATAAAGGAAATGGCAGCAAATAATTCTATTTTTTTTGCCTGCTGCTGCTTATCTCCTTTTTAAATTTCTGGACCAGAACTTAACTGAACGGATTTTCTTAACACCAATATAGTGTAAAAATATTTGGATATTTTCCAGTTGTTGGTCGAAACCCGGCATGAATCGCTCTGCGTGTAAGAAACGAAAATATTAATCATAATCAGAAGAGCGGCCTTGTCAAATGAGCAGCTAGGTGCTTTTCTTCATGTGCAGCTGCAGGTCTGAGAACAAGGTCCAAGTGCGTGGTAAATGAGTCGTGACCCGCAGGCTGCTTGCAGACGGATGCAGGAGTCGTGAACAAACAGGAACAAAACATAAAAACAAACGCCTAGTGAAAGCATGAGCCTCCCTGCTCATCATCGTCATCATAGCCCTATTCTTCCTCTCTCAATTGCAACTGAATCGCCTCGGTCTCATTACAGATTACAGCCTGAACGGAGTGACTCTCCCCTTTCTCTCGCCTTTCTCCACACAGCCCCTCTCTTGATTAACATTTTCTGCTAGGCTTCACACCAAAGGCCCAACCTGTGTCCTTTAAAGGCAGGGTGAAAAAAAAGCCATCAAGCGCTGGAGTGGAATCAGATAAGGCTATCAGGCGGGAGGCTTTACTGCCTCGGCTTTGTCCTGCTCCTCCACCCGCCCTCGCTTCCTCCACCAGCCTCTCACTCCACTGCGTCTTTTGTTCGACTGATTCCCTGACGGAGCGCTGCCCTCAGCCTGGGACCACCTCCAGGAGCCAGTGCTGGCCGTCAGGGTCTCACACAGATGCGCAGATTAACATTATTTAATAAAACTGAGCAAAAGATCACCAGAAAACTGAGTAATCAACAGAAATTACCCCTGCAATGACGCATCAAATACAATTATTATTCTTTTAGCTCACTTATTGTTGGTCTACTTTGTTCATCCTAATGAAGGATCATGGTCAACTCAAGGCATTTGGAGTTATTTAGATTCCGAAAGTATGGATTTTAAGCTTTCCAATGAAGTCAAACCAATGCAAATCAAAAAAGAATTAGTTGTTCTTCAATAACATTTAGGGCTATTTGTAATTTAGAAGCACAATAAAAGAAAAATAGACTGTAGTTGCTTTGGCAGAAACAAAAATCCTCTTCTGCGCCAGTAAATATAACAATTATCCACCAATTTCTAACAATTGAATTTATCTGTTGTATTTAATTAGCTTAATTTAATCATTTTACTAAAATAAAATTGCATTGGCTATTGACGTGCGAACAGAGCATTGTAAGCAAGTAAAGTCGTAAAAAACAAAGAACAGTTCTGACCAACTGAGATTCGTTCACAGCTTAGAGTTGTTCAAAAGAATCACATCGCTAGTGAACAACATCAATACTCTCACTTTGAGCTAATGCTACGGCAAATAAATGGTTGTTTATATGCAGTTCCTTGCAGACCATTAGGGGGCGCCTACGGACCACCAGAAAGACTGTCCTAGTACCTGGTAGTCCGGTAAACTCATTTCGAATGAAAACCAAAAATGCAACATTTGTTACATTTTCAGCTGCTGTTGTTCTTATTCAAACTGCACTGTGTCAAACGTGCCAAACTATTGAAAAACTTGTTCCCCTCCTCGCCTCTGGGGGCGCTGCACTAAGATCCACTGAAGGAAATTCCACGAAAACCACCAAAGAAGACATGAACGCAACTTCCTTCTTTGTGAAATGTAAACAAAATGGAGTCCACGAGCCATTTCCTCCGCTAGCACTAGACTAGCATGTTGGTTTTGGTTGTATTTACCCAGAATGCCCTGCACTACACTTCACCCAGAATGCCCTGCACTACACTTCACTTCCTGCTTTTGGAACCTAGAGTTCACTTCAACCAAACCAAGGCCAAGGTTTATGGGGCGTAGTGAACATTTGCCATAAGTAAACGTCAACATCTGACGTAATGACTCTTTTCGTAGCCTGGTTGATTCGCTCCAAACCAGTAGATAGAAAGACCAGAAATTTGCTTTTTCTTTTTCGCTAAATTTTAAAAGTTCGCTCAATATTTGCATGACAACTGGATGGAGAAGACCTGGTGGTAAAATAATTTTCTTAGTCGCCTCAGAAGAAGAGTGGATGGCAGCTAACACCCAGCAGTGAAACAATGCAAGGCAACTGAACTGCAGCTCTAAATTATCTAAAAAGCAGAGGTGATCCATTCACTGATCCGGCCGCCAGGGACGAGTCTGGACTTTAAACCCCTGCAGGTTCGCATGCAGACTGCCTCACCCTGCCAGCCTTGTTCTATCCAGATATTTGCAAACAGATGCTATGACGGCAGCCTGCAGGTTTTTTGATCAATCAAGCTTTAACAAGTCAAGTTGACTGGCTGCGAATGTAACATTTTGCATCTGAAAGGCCAGGCCTGGTTTTGATTAGGCCTAAGCTGATAAATGGCCGATTCAAACAGGCCCCCTGCTACTGCGGAGAAACCCCAGAGGTCCAGAGGTTTAAGTCCAGACTGATATCAACTCTGTTGCTCCTCTTTATTCAGGAAACCCATGAATAGATCCATTATCCCGGAGATTCATTC